>NC_139652.1:2339010-2541510 GCF_964638095.1 Poromitra crassiceps
CTCTCCTCTCCTCTGCTCTCCTCTGCTCTCCTCTGTTCTCCTCTCCTCTGCTCTCCTCTGTTCTCCTCTGCTCTGCTCTCCTCTCCTCTGCTCTCCTCTCCTCTGCTCTCCTCTCCTCTGTTCTCCTCTCCTCTGCTCTCCTCTGTTCTCCTCTGCTCTCCTCTCCTCTCCTCTGCTCTGCTCTCCTCTGTTCTCCTCTGCTCTCCTCTGCTCTCCTCTGTTCTCCTCTCCTCTGCTCTCCTCTGTTCTCCTCTCCTCTCCTCTCCTCTCCTCTGTTCTCCTCTCCTCTCCTCTGCTCTCCTCTCCTCTCTTCTCCTCTCCTCTCCTCTGCTCTGCTCTCCTCTGTTCTCCTCTCCTCTCCTCTGCTCTGCTCTCCTCTGTTCTCCTCTCCTCTCCTCTGTTCTCCTCTCCTCTCCTCTCCTCTGCTCTGCTCTCCTCTCCTCTGTTCTCCTCTCCTCTGTTCTCCTCTCCTCTCCTCTGCTCTCCTCTGCTCTCACAC
Organism: Poromitra crassiceps; assembly: GCF_964638095.1. Classification (NCBI taxonomy): domain Eukaryota; kingdom Metazoa; phylum Chordata; class Actinopteri; order Beryciformes; family Melamphaidae; genus Poromitra; species Poromitra crassiceps. The sequence continues at coordinate 2,339,510 of NC_139652.1, forward strand.
ACACTCTGCTCTCCTCTCCTCTGTTCTCCTCTCCTCTCCTCTCCTCTGCTCTCCTCTCCTCTCCTCTGCTCTCCTCTCCTCTCCTCTCCTCTCCTCTCCTCTCCTCTGTTCTGTTCTCCTCTCCTCTGCTTTGTGTCCGGGGGATTTGTGAGATGAATAAAAGTTGTGTCCGGTGATGAAATATTCATACGGTCGAGCTAAAACGCCTCATTAGCTATTCAGGAGGCTCTTTTGTTTACCCATAAACTGCCCAGCGTGCACTTTACCACTGACTGGGTAGGGTGCATATCACACACACACACACACACACTCGTGCGCGCACACATGCACGCACACACACATGCACACACACACACACGCACACACACGCATGCCCGTAGCTATACCATTGAGGACACCGAGGTCATGACCTCTGTATTATTATTATTATTGGGGCTAGACTTTGGGGACAGTTCTATTGAAGTGAATGGGTAAGTACCGTAACTTGTCTGTAAGTGATGTTTGTGTAGATGGGCCATTGCATTTAATTGAGCAATATTCTGCCATATGTGACCTGTATACAGAATATCTGTTATGTGGGGAGACATTTATTTTTTTAATCATTGTAAAGCAACAGCACACTAAAAATGATATCTAGCCTCTTAATTTTGCTCTCAAACTGCACCAGATTGAAGCATTTTACTTTAAAATGGAAAAAATGTTCTAACCGGGGGCACAACCCCCCCTGGACCCCCATTCCCACCACGCTAAAATGGTATTTCCCTGGCTACGGCCATGCACACACGCAAACACGCTGTACAGCTGTGATGACTTTGATGACTCCGCCCCTGCCTGTTCTCTGTGTCAGACTTGGTGAAATCCAATGTAGTGTGAAATGTTGATGCAACATGTTTTTGGTTCAGAAACGTTAATATTGCAAAAACCTATTCTGGCGATTGCGTATTATATTATATCCCAACACGAAATTTGGTTGCACTTCTGACTTGCCGATGAAAGGTTTTCAGCACAAAACATTTCAACACAAAATAATTCACATTGTGTGTGTCTCAATTAGCATCTGTATCACAGCTGCTCAGCTCTCCAGCACTGAAGGAGTTCAAAGTGTCTGTGTCACAGCTGCTCAGCTGTCTGCAGCACTGAAGGAGTTCAAAGTGTCTGTGTCACAGCTGCTCAGCTGTCTGCAGCACTGAAGGAGTTCAAAGTGTCTGTGTCACAGCTGCTCAGCTGTCTGCAGCACTGAAGGAGTTCAAAGCATCTGTGTCACAGCTGCTCAGCTGTCTGCAGCACTGAAGGAGTTCAAAGTGTCTGTGTCACAGCTGCTCAGCTCTGCAGCACTGAAGGAGTTCAAAGTGTCTGTGTCACAGCTGCTCAGCTGTCTGCAGCACTGAAGGAGTTCAAAGCATCTGTATCACAGCTGCTCAGCTCTCCAGCACTGAAGGAGTTCAAAGTGTCTGTGTCACAGCTGCTCAGCTGTCTGCAGCACTGAAGGAGTTCAAAGTGTCTGTGTCACAGCTGCTCAGCTCTGCAGCACTGAAGGAGTTCAAAGCATCTGTATCACAGCTGCTCAGCTCTGCAGCACTGAAGGAGTTCAAAGCATCTCCGTCACAGCTGCTCCACACTGAAGGAGTTCAAAACTCATTGGGAGATAATGGATCTGTCTAACAAGCGTGTGATATAATCAAGCACGGTCCTTAACAAAATTCTATTATCACAGTGAATCACAATTAATCTGGACTTTAATTAGTTATCTATTCGTTGAGCTTTAATCAAACTTTCCTATCAGTTACCTCCTCTGAGCAGTTACCTCCTCTGAGCGGATGGCTTCGGAAATCCATCCAAGTGCCGAATCTATCCTTCACATCATCAATAGTCACACGCATACACACACACACACACACACACACGCACACACTCGCACATGCACACACACACAGAGAGAACTGCTTCAGGAAAAAGGCCAGTTTAGCCCCTCTCTAAGCTGTAATCACTGTTTGTCAGTTTCTCAGTGGAAAACAAAGGTTCCATTGACTTTGGGGGGAATTGATTTTCTAACCTTCACTGGGCATCCAGATAACGATGGGAGAGGTTGAGGTCTGTCAGAGAGATGATCTCAGGTCAGCCCAGACAACACGTCTGATTCTCTCCAGTTTCTTTCCAGCCCACACGGCTTCATGTAAAGCTTCCAGTCACAGCCTCTATACCTGCTCTTATATGTCTTCCATATACTTCACTTTTTATATGACGTTCTCTGATTTGTTTTTGTGTTATTTGATTCTGTCAGTCTGTATTTTGTAGTTGCTTTGTGAAGCACTTTGCAACACTGTCAAAAACACATTTTTCCTCTCACCTGTAGTAGTGCTATTTATCCACCTAGATTGTTTTGGTGTGAGTTGTCAAGTTGTGGAGTTATTGGCCGTACTGATTTCTGCCTTCTCTTGAACTCAATGGAACTGTTTGTTACGGGCGTCTGTACCAAACGCTGATGTTTGTCTGGATTGACGGAGTGTGTCGTGTGCACAGCTGTGTTTGATTTCAAACGGTGTTCTGATTCACACTTCACCTTTGTGTAGTGCTGTACCTCATATGATCTGAAGGGGGCATAGGACCCTGCATCGATTTTGATGAATTCCCTTTAAATTGTTAATTGTTTGGGTCCAACAATAATTTAATTTAATTTTGCACTTCTTTGTTGTCTTTTGTGTGTGTATGTCTGTGTTTGAAAAAATAAGACAGTATATGATGAATAATGCTTGCTGTAAAATTTGATGGACCATTGAGACTCAACAAAAACTATAAATGTGGAAAAAAAAGAACACGTGGAACTGGATGGTACTCGGCTTGTGGTGCTCAAAGTGTGTGTGGGTGTGTGTGTGTGTGTCGGGGGGGGGGGGGGGGGGGGGTGATCAACAGAAATCCAGAAATCATGACCCGGTTACCCAAGATAATCCACAGACCTTGTTAGTTTCATGTATAAACTATTTTCTATGTTGCAAACTATAGCTGCTGGTAGCAGCAGTTTCATGTAGGAAGCAGCTAGTGGCTGTAGTTCAGTCGAGAGAAAATAGTTCCAATATGAAACTGCTCATCTGAAACTGATTATCTTGAGTAACCGGGTCATGATACATTGCTGTTGAGTTTGGCAAATGTGAGCACCACAAGCCGAGTGCCATCCGGTTGCATCGTGTTCAAGAGAAGGCAGACATCTCTACGGCCGATATCTCCAAAACTCGGCAACTCACACCAAAACTATCTAGATGGATAAATAGCACTGCAGGTAAGTGGAATTTTAATGTGTCACATTTGCGAATCCAGTTTCTGCTTGTAAACAAAAAGGCAACTGAAGAAGAGCAGTTATCCGTTATTTGTATTTATCTTGTAGTTTTTAGTTGTTTATGTCCCGAGGACTGCGGGTGAAAATTAGCTTCGGCTAACCCCGGCACTTTTACCATTGTCCCGTATGGATGATTCTGTACGTGTATAACTGTATTTTAATGTGCATTGTCCTGTCCAAATAAACAATAAAGTAAAGTAAAGTAAAGTGCAGCAGCCCTTCTTCCTGCATGAATCAGTTAAAAAGCCTGACAAGGTGTCACAGCAGGTCATCCTCCCACAGCCAGGCGTGGTCTTCTCCGGGTCCTGGCAGGTCCAGGAGAAGGTTTCCTTGGTCTGCTGTGGCCGAGGCCACGGTCCCATCTGCAGACAGCTCTCTTTACGCTGAAGGACGAATCGGCGCGGGCGATTTCCCGTTCACATGTTTCCCGCGTAGTTAATATTGATGGCCGGGCCGTTTGACAAATGGCTTCAGCCCGACTCTTCAGCTGCCTTGTGGAAGCTTTTACACATTATTTAAGCCGCTGAGAATGGCACCTCGTTTTTTTACCCTTCTGATGAAAAGAGCGGAGAGGAGAGGCTCCCGTCTCGCTCCGCTGCTCCGACTCAATGACAACAACACATTGCATTTACGCTTTTACGCCTGAGCTATTTACAGGGAGTACAGTGGTCTTATCCTGAGCTATTTACAGGGAGTGCAGTGGTCTTATCCTGAGCTATTTACAGAGAGTACAGTGGTCTTATCCTGAGCTATTTACAGGGAGTACAGTGGTCTTATCCTGAGCTATTTACAGGGAGTACAGTGGTCTTATCCTGAGCTATTTACAGGGAGTGCAGTGGTCTTATCCTGAGCTATTTACAGGGAGTACAGTGGTCTTATCCTGAGCTATTTACAGGGAGTACAGTGGTCTTATCCTGAGCTATTTACAGGGAGTGCAGTGGTCTTATCCTGAGCTATTTACAGGGAATGCAGTGGTCTTATCCTGAGCTATTTACAGGGAGTGCAGTGGTCTTATCCTGAGCTATTTACAGGGAGTACAGTGGTCTTATCCTGAGCTATTTACAGGGAGTACAGTGGTCTTATCCTGAGCTATTTACAGAGAGTACAGTGGTCTTATCCTGAGCTATTTACAGGGAGTGCAGTGGTCTTATCCTGAGCTATTTACAGAGAGTACAGTGGTCTTATCCTGAGCTATTTACAGGGAGTACAGTGGTCTTATCCTGAGCTATTTACAGAGAGTACAGTGGTCTTATCCTGAGCTATTTACAGAGAGTACAGTGGTCTTATCCTGAGCTATTTACAGGGAGTACAGTGGTCTTATCCTGAGCTATTTACAGGGAGTGCAGTGGTCTTATCCTGAGCTATTTACAGGGAGTACAGTGGTCTTATCCTGAGCTATTTACAGGGAGTACAGTGGTCTTATCCTGAGCTATTTACAGGGAGTGCAGTGGTCTTATCCTGAGCTATTTACAGGGAATGCAGTGGTCTTATCCTGAGCTATTTACAGGGAGTACAGTGGTCTTATCCTGAGCTATTTACAGAGAGTACAGTGGTCTTATCCTGAGCTATTTACAGGGAGTACAGTGGTCTTATCCTGAGCTATTTACAGAGAGTACAGTGGTCTTATCCTGAGCTATTTACAGGGAATGCAGTGGTCTTATCCTGAGCTATTTACAGGGAGTGCAGTGGTCTTATCCTGAGCTATTTACAGGGAGTACAGTGGTCTTATCCTGAGCTATTTACAGGGAGTGCAGTGGTCTTATCCTGAGCTATTTACAGGGAGTACAGTGGTCTTATCCTGAGCTATTTACAGGGAGTACAGTGGTCTTATCCTGAGCTATTTACAGGGAGTACAGTGGTCTTATCCTGAGCTATTTACAGGGAGTGCAGTGGTCTTATCCTGAGCTATTTACAGGGAGTACAGTGGTCTTATCCTGAGCTATTTACAGGGAATGCAGTGGTCTTATCCTGAGCTATTTACAGGGAGTACAGTGGTCTTATCCTGAGCTATTTACAGGGAATGCAGTGGTCTTATCCTGAGCTATTTACAGGGAGTGCAGTGGTCTTATCCTGAGCTATTTACAGGGAGTGCAGTGGTCTTATCCTGAGCTATTTACAGGGAGTACAGTGGTCTTATCCTGAGCTATTTACAGGGAATGCAGTGGTCTTATCCTGAGCTATTTACAGGGAGTACAGTGGTCTTATCCTGAGCTATTTACAGAGAGTACAGTGGTCTTATCCTGAGCTATTTACAGGGAATGCAGTGGTCTTATCCTGAGCTATTTACAGGGAGTGCAGTGGTCTTATCCTGAGCTATTTACAGGGAGTACAGTGGTCTTATCCTGAGCTATTTACAGGGAGTGCAGTGGTCTTATCCTGAGCTATTTACAGGGAGTACAGTGGTCTTATCCTGAGCTATTTACAGGGAGTACAGTGGTCTTATCCTGAGCTATTTACAGAGAGTACAGTGGTCTTATCCTGAGCTATTTACAGGGAGTACAGTGGTCTTATCCTGAGCTATTTACAGGGAGTACAGTGGTCTTATCCTGAGCTATTTACAGGGAGTACAGTGGTCTTATCCTGAGCTATTTACAGAGAGTGCAGTGGTCTTATCCTGAGCTATTTACAGGGAGTACAGTGGTCTTATCCTGAGCTATTTACAGGGAGTACAGTGGTCTTATCCTGAGCTATTTACAGGGAGTACAGTGGTCTTATCCTGAGCTATTTACAGGGAGTACAGTGGTCTTATCCTGAGCTATTTACAGGGAGTGCAGTGGTCTTATCCTGAGCTATTTACAGGGAGTGCAGTGGTCTTATCCTGAGCTATTTACAGGGAGTACAGTGGTCTTATCCTGAGCTATTTACAGGGAGTACAGTGGTCTTATCCTGAGCTATTTACAGGGAGTACAGTGGTCTTATCCTGAGCTATTTACAGAGAGTACAGTGGTCTTATCCTGAGCTATTTACAGGGAGTGCAGTGGTCTTATCCTGAGCTATTTACAGGGAGTACAGTGGTCTTATCCTGAGCTATTTACAGGGAGTACAGTGGTCTTATCCTGAGCTATTTACAGGGAATACAGTGGTCTTATCCTGAGCTATTTACAGGGAGTGCAGTGGTCTTATCCTGAGCTATTTACAGAGAGTACAGTGGTCTTATCCTGAGCTATTTACAGGGAATGCAGTGGTCTTATCCTGAGCTATTTACAGGGAGTACAGTGGTCTTATCCTGAGCTATTTACAGGGAGTGCAGTGGTCTTATCCTGAGCTATTTACAGGGAGTACAGTGGTCTTATCCTGAGCTATTTACAGGGAATACAGTGGTCTTATCCTGAGCTATTTACAGGGAGTACAGTGGTCTTATCCTGAGCTATTTACAGGGAGTACAGTGGTCTTATCCTGAGCTATTTACAGGGAGTGCAGTGGTCTTATCCTGAGCTATTTACAGGGAGTACAGTGGTCTTATCCTGAGCTATTTACAGGGAGTGCAGTGGTCTTATCCTGAGCTATTTACAGGGAGTACAGTGGTCTTATCCTGAGCTATTTACAGGGAATACAGTGGTCTTATCCTGAGCTATTTACAGGGAGTACAGTGGTCTTATCCTGAGCTATTTACAGAGAGTACAGTGGTCTTATCCTGAGCTATTTACAGGGAGTACAGTGGTCTTATCCTGAGCTATTTACAGGGAGTACAGTGGTCTTATCCTGAGCTATTTACAGGGAGTACAGTGGTCTTATCCTGAGCTATTTACAGGGAGTACAGTGGTCTTATCCTGAGCTATTTACAGGGAGTGCAGTGGTCTTATCCTGAGCTATTTACAGGGAGTACAGTGGTCTTATCCTGAGCTATTTACAGGGAGTACAGTGGTCTTATCCTGAGCTATTTACAGGGAGTACAGTGGTCTTATCCTGAGCTATTTACAGGGAGTGCAGTGGTCTTATCCTGAGCTATTTACAGGGAGTGCAGTGGTCTTATCCTGAGCTATTTACAGGGAGTACAGTGGTCTTATCCTGAGCTATTTACAGGGAGTACAGTGGTCTTATCCTGAGCTATTTACAGGGAGTACAGTGGTCTTATCCTGAGCTATTTACAGGGAGTGCAGTGGTCTTATCCTGAGCTATTTACAGGGAGTACAGTGGTCTTATCCTGAGCTATTTACAGGGAGTACAGTGGTCTTATCCTGAGCTATTTACAGAGAGTACAGTGGTCTTATCCTGAGCTATTTACAGGGAGTACAGTGGTCTTATCCTGAGCTATTTACAGGGAGTACAGTGGTCTTATCCTGAGCTATTTACAGGGAGTACAGTGGTCTTATCCTGAGCTATTTACAGGGAGTGCAGTGGTCTTATCCTGAGCTATTTACAGGGAGTGCAGTGGTCTTATCCTGAGCTATTTACAGGGAGTACAGTGGTCTTATCCTGAGCTATTTACAGGGAGTACAGTGGTCTTATCCTGAGCTATTTACAGGGAGTGCAGTGGTCTTATCCTGAGCTATTTACAGGGAGTACAGTGGTCTTATCCTGAGCTATTTACAGAGAGTACAGTGGTCTTATCCTGAGCTATTTACAGGGAGTACAGTGGTCTTATCCTGAGCTATTTACAGGGAGTACAGTGGTCTTATCCTGAGCTATTTACAGGGAGTGCAGTGGTCTTATCCTGAGCTATTTACAGAGAGTACAGTGGTCTTATCCTGAGCTATTTACAGGGAGTGCAGTGGTCTTATCCTGAGCTATTTACAGGGAGTACAGTGGTCTTATCCTGAGCTATTTACAGGGAGTACAGTGGTCTTATCCTGAGCTATTTACAGAGAGTACAGTGGTCTTATCCTGAGCTATTTACAGGGAGTACAGTGGTCTTATCCTGAGCTATTTACAGGGAGTACAGTGGTCTTATCCTGAGCTATTTACAGAGAGTGCAGTGTTCTTATCCTGAGCTATTTACAGGGAGTGCAGTGGTCTTATCCTGAGCTATTTACAGGGAGTGCAGTGGTCTTATCCTGAGCTATTTACAGGGAGTACAGTGGTCTTATCCTGAGCTATTTACAGAGAGTACAGTGGTCTTATCCTGAGCTATTTACAGGGAGTACAGTGGTCTTATCCTGAGCTATTTACAGAGAGTACAGTGGTCTTATCCTGAGCTATTTACAGGGAGTACAGTGGTCTTATCCTGAGCTATTTACAGGGAGTACAGTGGTCTTATCCTGAGCTATTTACAGAGAGTACAGTGGTCTTATCCTGAGCTATTTACAGGGAGTGCAGTGGTCTTATCCTGAGCTATTTACAGGGAGTACAGTGGTCTTATCCTGAGCTATTTACAGGGAGTACAGTGGTCTTATCCTGAGCTATTTACAGGGAGTACAGTGGTCTTATCCTGAGCTATTTACAGGGAGTGCAGTGGTCTTATCCTGAGCTATTTACAGGGAGTGCAGTGGTCTTATCCTGAGCTATTTACAGGGAGTACAGTGGTCTTATCCTGAGCTATTTACAGGGAGTACAGTGGTCTTATCCTGAGCTATTTACAGGGAGTACAGTGGTCTTATCCTGAGCTATTTACAGGGAGTGCAGTGGTCTTATCCTGAGCTATTTACAGGGAGTACAGTGGTCTTATCCTGAGCTATTTACAGGGAGTACAGTGGTCTTATCCTGAGCTATTTACAGAGAGTACAGTGGTCTTATCCTGAGCTATTTACAGGGAGTACAGTGGTCTTATCCTGAGCTATTTACAGGGAGTACAGTGGTCTTATCCTGAGCTATTTACAGGGAGTACAGTGGTCTTATCCTGAGCTATTTACAGGGAGTGCAGTGGTCTTATCCTGAGCTATTTACAGGGAGTGCAGTGGTCTTATCCTGAGCTATTTACAGGGAGTACAGTGGTCTTATCCTGAGCTATTTACAGGGAGTACAGTGGTCTTATCCTGAGCTATTTACAGGGAGTGCAGTGGTCTTATCCTGAGCTATTTACAGGGAGTACAGTGGTCTTATCCTGAGCTATTTACAGAGAGTACAGTGGTCTTATCCTGAGCTATTTACAGGGAGTACAGTGGTCTTATCCTGAGCTATTTACAGGGAGTACAGTGGTCTTATCCTGAGCTATTTACAGGGAGTGCAGTGGTCTTATCCTGAGCTATTTACAGAGAGTACAGTGGTCTTATCCTGAGCTATTTACAGGGAGTGCAGTGGTCTTATCCTGAGCTATTTACAGGGAGTACAGTGGTCTTATCCTGAGCTATTTACAGGGAGTACAGTGGTCTTATCCTGAGCTATTTACAGAGAGTACAGTGGTCTTATCCTGAGCTATTTACAGGGAGTACAGTGGTCTTATCCTGAGCTATTTACAGGGAGTACAGTGGTCTTATCCTGAGCTATTTACAGAGAGTGCAGTGTTCTTATCCTGAGCTATTTACAGGGAGTGCAGTGGTCTTATCCTGAGCTATTTACAGGGAGTGCAGTGGTCTTATCCTGAGCTATTTACAGGGAGTACAGTGGTCTTATCCTGAGCTATTTACAGAGAGTACAGTGGTCTTATCCTGAGCTATTTACAGGGAGTACAGTGGTCTTATCCTGAGCTATTTACAGGGAGTACAGTGGTCTTATCCTGAGCTATTTACAGGGAGTGCAGTGGTCTTATCCTGAGCTATTTACAGAGAGTACAGTGGTCTTATCCTGAGCTATTTACAGGGAGTGCAGTGGTCTTATCCTGAGCTATTTACAGAGAGTACAGTGGTCTTATCCTGAGCTATTTACAGAGAGTACAGTGGTCTTATCCTGAGCTATTTACAGGGAGTACAGTGGTCTTATCCTGAGCTATTTACAGGGAGTACAGTGGTCTTATCCTGAGCTATTTACAGGGAGTACAGTGGTCTTATCCTGAGCTATTTACAGGGAGTACAGTGGTCTTATCCTGAGCTATTTACAGGGAGTACAGTGGTCTTATCCTGAGCTATTTACAGAGAGTACAGTGGTCTTATCCTGAGCTATTTACATATGTGCACATATGCACATACGCATGCATGCATGCACACATGAATTTGAAATGCACCAAAACTCATCAAAAGTCATCCAGTCATTCATACTCTGTAGGCCTATAATAAATTGCTGCTTTTCTTGATCACTATTTGTTCTATGCTTATGGACTTACAGTGTAGCTAGCTAGCTTTGTGTTGATTTGGCTACATTTATTTCAGATGTTTGATCATTGGAGAGATTAGGCTGTGGTGGCTTGAGTCCAGGGCAGGCTGTTATTAGCGTTGATATATTTGACGTCTCGGCCAGCCTTTGATCAGCACCACAGACAGCTCATCAGCTGATCAGTTGGTCAGCTGGGCTGCTGTCCGTGGTGCTGATCAAAGGCTAGGTCGCAGGATGGGAGTTTCATGGGCGTCTCTCCATGGTGGCATAGCAATTGTCTGCTTTACAATTGTCTGGAGTGGTTGTGTGTGTCCGTGCGTGTGTTTGTGTCTTGTGTGTGTGTGTGTGTGTGTGTGTGTGTGTGTGTGTGTGTGTGTGTGTGTTTGTGCGTGTGTGTGTGTGTGCGCGTGTGTGTGTGTGTGTGTGTGTGTGTGTGTGTGTGTGTGTGTGTGTGTGTGTGTGTGTGTGTGTGCGCGTGTATGTATGTGTGTCCGTGTGCATGAGTGTGCCCGAGTGTGCGCTTGTCGGGTGTGTGTGCATGCGTGCTTGCGTGTGTGTCAAGAAAAATATTGGCACCGGGACCAATTACAATTATGTTTGGCCACTGGGTCAAAGGTCAGAGTCTGGATGGGACACAATAAGAAGTGTGAGCTAAACAGCATAAGAGATGATGAGAGAAGCATGTTTCAGCTGTCTGGTCTGTAGGACTGTTCTGAACAGCTTTAGATAACATTATTCTCATATTCAGATAAGACACATTCCAATCCTAGGATGGGGCAATTCATAGTATTCATGGAGATTTTGGCATTTATATATATATATATATATATATATTTATATACAGAAATGTTCCCTATATATATATATATATATATATATATATATATATATATATTTCTGTGCACATTTCTGTGCTCCAAATAAACAATTCTGCTCTGAAAACAGGGCATCATAGTAAATAATGTGATCTGAGTTATCTAGCTATGTAGCAAAAACACAAAAATAAAATGAACTAACACCATATAAAAACCATCTTTCTACGGGGGAACGATGACACTGTTACACGCATCCGCTGGATTTGGGCGGGTCTTAGACAGGAAGAGCGAGCAGCCAGTAATGGAAACGAGGCTCTACTCCTTTGAGAGAGAGCCTGGTGACGCAAGGTTATAAGAAGCTCCTTATGTAAAACAACCTATTTTCTTTTAGGCGGGATGTAAACACAGGGAACAGGAAGGAAGCTCGCGCTACGTTTGAATGCATGAAATAAAGCTGATAATATACAATTTGATTCTTTAAACATCTGACCCTTTCAAAGTATATCCCAAACGGTCAGTTTTGCTGCAACTCGACAGCGCTAGTTAATCCAGAACCTTACTTCCCGGAACTTTTGTGAGGTAAAAAAAAAAAAAAAAATCCATTGGAGTGAATGGAGATGTCACAACTCTTCTATTATATGGCTCTGGCTAAAACTATAACTAACAATTTTTACTGAGAAGAAAAAAAATTGACGTGACGTGAATGCAATGGAAGGGGGGAGGGGGAGTGCGACATCTAGACTGTTAGCTAAGCCAATGTTAGCTAGTTCATGTTGTTATGTTAATGTTGAATGTTAGCTAATTAGCTAATGTTAGCTAGTTAATGTTAGTCTGGCCGATGCTCTGAGCCTCCCTCCCTGAACCTGGGAGAGCCGCTGTCTGTGTTGGAGTGGAGCAACTTAACGGGTTTCTGCGTAAAATTAGGAGAAAGTTGTAGCTACCACACCTGTTATAAAGGTAAGGGGTCCTGACCATAGTCAGTATTGACAAGTTGGGCGTGAGAATGTGTTCAACGGCGCAGCATTTTGGAAATGACTTCTTTCCAATTATATTATAATTATATCCTCGATTATTGGAGCAAGAAAGAGACAGAGTCCTGGCTGATGTTGGCTGGAAGAGACTGCGAGACTCTTGGCTGTAGATATTTGACAGCTTGGTACTTTTTCTCTCGCATCCTGTGACTTTGAACGTCCGCATTTAATGACTGTGTATCCGAGTGGAACGGCTGTGGTTTAGTTTTAATTGGCTCCTCCAGGAGCCAACGACCACGCAAACAAACACAAAGAATTGATGACATTTATATATATGGCTTTTCTAAGTACTCAAAGAGCTTCACATATCGGGGGAGCGGGGGACTCATCCACCAGCGATCAAAGACAAGAAGAATTGAGAGGAGGCTGAAGCTGCCAACCTGTTCTCATACCAACTCAAACACTGACGTTTGGTCACGAGCCCTTGGCGTCACTTTTTAACACACTGAGTGGGTACCCTTTTTTTATCATTTTTCAACGTGCAGGGTAGTCCAATAGACTTCTAACTCCCACAATGTGCATGGTAGTCCAATAGACTTCTAACTCCCACAATGTGCAGGGTAGTCCAATAGACTTCTAACTCCCACAACATGCAGGGTAGTCCAATAGACTTCTAACTCCCACAATGTGCAGGGTAGTCCAAAAGATTTCTAACTCCCACAATGTGCAGGGTAGTCCAATAGACTTCTAACTCCCACAACGTGCAGGGTAGTCCAATAGACTTCTATAGAACTCCCACAACGTGCAGGGTAGTCCAATAGACTTCTAACTAACTTAGTTGGATAGTGATACTTGGGCCAGATCTGACTCCTCATGATATGACTTGAGCTGCATGGCCCCGATTGGGCTCTCTCGATTCGTCCGGGTCCGTCCGTGCTTGCTGGGATAGAACCCCCACAATGTCTGAAATAGACGCCACGGGCGTGTGACAATGAAATAAAATGTTAGCCGAGGGCGTTGTGGTCAGGCTGGCGGAGGATGTATACCCTCGTCACCGGAGACCGGGATTCGATTCCCAGAGTTTCCAAATAGTCTCCGGGTGCACTTCTAGTTCTTCATGTATCTAGAAATGTGATATGGAATGTATTTTGGTTCCAAAATCTTCATATTCTACATATTGCAAAAACGCACAATGCAGCACACATTTAATTTTGGCGACTGGGCCGTGTTATGTTGCTGTTCTGCTTACTGCTGGTTGCTTGTTGTAATGTGGGTGAACTGAAGAGCAGCGTGCTGTTTGATCAGAGCAGCATACAAACCTCATCATTAAATTGATAAATGTTGAAAGCAGCATTTTTCTGAGATGATTCAGACGGTTTGGATGCGAGTCGGGGAGCGATCATCTGAGCGTGTGTGGAGGCCTAGGTACTAACAATGGAGATCAGCACACACACACACACACAAACACACACCTACACACACACACACACACACCTACACACACACACACACCTACACACAAACACACACCTACACACACCTACACACACACACACACACACACACACACACACACACACACACACACACACACAAACACACACCTACACACACACACACACACCTACACACACACACACACACACACACAGACACACACACACACACACACACACACACACACACACACAGCAGGGACATGTAATGTAAAGGCGAGCACGTTCCAGGCTGACAGGGCAGCAGTGCATTATGGGATTTCTCATTAGGACAGCGGCAGCCATGCAGTAAGCCCCTCACAGCCCAATTACCCGCCTGTAAATGAGACTGTGACTGACACACCAGCGAGGGGGGAGGGGGGGGTATCTCTGTGATGAACTGATGAAGTCTTTGATGTCAGTGAGGGGGGAGGGGGGGTATCTCTGTGATGAACTGATGAAGTCTTTGGTGTCAGCGGGGGGGGGGAGGGGGGGGGTATCTCTGTGATGAACTGATGAAGTCTTTGATGTCAGTGAGGGGGGAGGGGGGGGGGGGTATCTCTGTGATGAACTGATGAAGTCTTTGGTGTCAGCGGGGGGGGAGGGGGGGGGGTATCTCTGTGATGAACTGATGAAGTCTTTGGTGTCAGCGGGGGGGGGAGGGGGGGGGGGTATCTCTGTGATGAACTGATGAAGTCTTTGATGTCAGCGAGGGGGGAGGGGGGGTATCTCTGTGATGAACTGATGAAGTCTTTGGTGTCAGTGAGGGGGGAGGGGGGGTATCTGTGTGATGAACTGATGAAATCTTTGGTGTCGGCGAGGGGGGAGGGGGGGTATCTCTGTGATGAACTGATGAAGTCTTTGGTGTCAGCGAGGGGGGAGGGGGGGTATCTCTGTGATGAACTGATGAAGTCTTTGGTGTCAGCGAGGGGGGAGGGGGGGGGTATCTCTGTGATGAAGTCTTTGGTGTCAGTGAGGGGGAGGGGGGGGTATCTCTGTGATGAACTGATGAAGTCTTTGGTGTCAGTGAGGGGGGAGAGGGGGGTATCTCTGTGATGAACTGATGAAGTCTTTGGTGTCAGCGGGGGGGGAGGGGGGGGTATCTCTGTGATGAACTGATGAAGTCTTTGGTTCCAGCGAGGGGGGAGGGGGGGGTATCTCTGTGATGAACTGATGAAGTCTTTGGTTCCAGTGAGGGGGGAGGGGGGGTATCTCTGTGATGAACTGATGAAGTCTTTGGTGTCAGTGAGGGGGGAGGGGGGGTATCTCTGTGATGAACTGATGAAGTCTTTGGTGTCAGCGGGGGGGGGAGGGGGGGGGGGGTATCTCTGTGATGAACTGATGAAGTCTTTGGTTCCAGCGAGGGGGGAGGGGGGGGTATCTCTGTGATGAACTGATGAAGTCTTTGGTGTCAGTGAGGGGGGAGAGGGGGGTATCTCTGTGATGAACTGATGAAGTCTTTGGTGTCAGCGGGGGGGGGAGGGGGGGGGGGTATCTCTGTGATGAACTGATGAAGTCTTTGGTTCCAGCGAGGGGGGAGGGGGGGGTATCTCTGTGATGAACTGATGAAGTCTTTGGTTCCAGTGAGGGGGGAGGGGGGGTATCTCTGTGATGAACTGATGAAGTCTTTGGTTCCAGTGAGGGGGGAGGGGGGGTATCTCTGTGATGAACTGATGAAGTCTTTGGTTCCAGCGAGGGGGGAGGGGGAGGTATCTCTGTGATGAACTGATGAAGTCTTTGGTGTCAGTGAGGGGGGAGGGGGGGTATCTCTGTGATGAACTGATGAAGTCTTTGGTGTCAGTGAGGGGGGAGAGGGGAGGTATCTCTGTGATGAACTGATGAAGTCTTTGGTGTCAGCGAGGGGGGAGGGGGGGTATCTCTGTGATGAACTGATGAAGTCTTTGGTGTCAGTGAGGGGGGAGGGGGGAGGTATCTCTGTGATGAACTGATGAAGTCTTTGGTTCCAGCGAGGGGGGAGGGGGGGTATCTCTGTGATGAACTGATGAAGTCTTTGGTTCCAGCGAGGGGGGAGGGGAGGTATCTCTGTGATGAACTGATGAAGTCTTTGGTGTCAGCGAGGGGGGAGGGGGGGTATCTCTGTGATGAACTGATGAAGTCTTTGGTGTCAGCGAGGGGGGAGGGGGAGGTATCTCTGTGATGAACTGATGAAGTCTTTGGTGTCAGCGAGGGGGGAGGGGGGGGTATCTCTGTGATGAACTGATGAAGTCTTTGGTGTCAGCGAGGGGGGAGGGGAGGTATCTCTGTGATGAACTGATGAAGTCTTTGGTGTCAGTGAGGGGGGAGGGGGGGGTATCTCTGTGATGAACTGATGAAGTCTTTGGTTCCAGCGAGGGGGGAGGGGGGGTATCTCTGTGATGAACTGATGAAGTCTTTGGTGTCAGTGAGGGGGGAGGGGGGGTATCTCTGTGATGAACTGATGAAGTCTTTGGTGTCAGCGAGGGGGGAGGGGGGGGGTATCTCTGTGATGAACTGATGAAGTCTTTGGTGTCAGTGAGGGGGGAGGGGGGAGGTATCTCTGTGATGAACTGATGAAGTCTTTGGTGTCAGCGAGGGGGGAGGGGGGGGGTATCTCTGTGATGAACTGATGAAGTCTTTGGTGTCAGTGAGGGGGGAGGGGGGGTATCTCTGTGATGAACTGATGAAGTCTTTGGTGTCAGTGAGGGGGGAGGGGGGGTATCTCTGTGATGAACTGATGAAGTCTTTGGTGTCAGCGGGGGGGAGGGGGGGTATCTCTGATGAACTGATGAAGTCTTTGGTGCCAGCGAGGGGGGAGGGGGGGGTATCTCTGTGATGAACTGATGAAGTCTTTGGTGTCAGTGAGGGGGGAGGGTATCTCTGTGATGAACTGATGAAGTCTTTGGTGTCAGCGGGGGGGAGGGGGGGTATCTCTGATGAACTGATGAAGTCTTTGGTGCCAGCGAGGGGGGAGGGGGGGGTATCTCTGTGATGAACTGATGAAGTCTTTGGTGTCAGTGAGGGGGGAGAGGGGGTATCTCTGTGATGAACTGATGAAGTCTTTGGTGTCAGTGAGGGGGGAGGGTATCTCTGTGATGAACTGATGAAGTCTTTGGTGTCGGCGAGGGGGGAGGGGGGGGTATCTCTGTGATGAACTGATGAAGTCTTTGGTGCCAGCGAGGGGGGAGGGGGGGGTATCTCTGTGATGAACTGATGAAGTCTTTGGTGCCTCACAACTTCAGAGAAAAGCCTAGTTTGTTTAGTTTCCTCTCCCTGTGGACCAAAAACAAACAGTTCTGCAACAATCCCTTCTCACTCCCAGCTCGTCAAACATGGTTGGGGAATAACTGATGTAACCGGATTACTGTACATAATCAGATTACAAAAAAGGTAACTGTAATCCCTTACAGTTGCATTTGTAAAAACTGGGATTAGCAGGATTACAATTTGATAGAGCCGAGCAGTCAGCGAGCAGAGGGTCGTTAAAGTGTCAATCATAATGAAGCAATTCATGATAATCACACGGCAACACGTCAGGACTGACATGAGTATTACAGTACTACCTGCAGCTGCAGGACTGACATGAGTATTACAGTACTACCTGCAGCTGCAGGACTGACATGAGTATTACAGTACTACCTGCAGCTGCAGGACTGACATGAGTATTACAGTACTACCTGCAGCTGCAGGACTGACATGAGTATTACAGTACTACCTGCAGCTGCAGGACTGACATGAGTATTACAGTACTACCTGCAGCTGCAGGACTGACATGAGTATTACAGTACTACCTGCAGCTGCAGGACTGACATGAGTATTACAGTACTACCTGCAGCTGCAGGACTGACATGAGTATTACAGCAGGACTGACATGAGTATTACAGTACTACCTGCAGCTGCAGGACTGACATGAGTATTACAGTACTACCTGCAGCTGCAGGACTGACATGAGTATTACAGTACTACCTGCAGCTGCAGGACTGACATGAGTATTACAGCAGGACTGACATGAGTATTACAGTACTACAGAGACTGACATGAGTATTACAGTACTACAGAGTTTGTTTATGTCCTCCTGACGAGCATGTCCCCGGGTTCCAGTAGTCAAATGCAGGAAATGTGTTCAAAAGTACTCCAAAAGTAACACGAAGTGATCAGTTACATTAGTTTAATATTGTGATACTTGGATTATGTTACCGATTACAATTTTTAACAGGTAATTAGCAATTGTATCAGATCACATTTTACAGTAAGAAAGAACGTTAAAGAACGAAAAGAACGGTAGCGGATGGCCGGGCGCATATGTTTTCCTTCCATGCTGACGACCGGGGGTTTGACCAGGGTATATTTCAACCGTAAGCCACGTTTAAACTTGTAACAAACATTTATTTTATTTAACCATAACCAAGCCATTTCTTTAACTTTAACCAACTTGTTTTAGTTGCCATAACTGCAATCTGGGACCCCAGAGTCCATTTCGGCACGTAAATAGACTCTGGGACACCGTACCTTTGTTTGAGGCTTCCTGTACAGCGCAAATCTTCCGCCCAGGACTTCCACCTCCGCGTAGTGCTGCTCTGTTGTTGTACCGCCGAATATAAGACTTCCTGTCCCGAACGCTAGTGAATATATCAACATTTTGACGTTAGCATTCAAAATAAAAGCGACGCAATGTATATTTTTAAAAGGCACCGCTGCGCAGAAGTGGAAGTCCCGGGCGGAAGATCTGCGCTGAACAGGAAGCCTCAAAAAAAGCTACAGCTGTCCTCGAGTCTATTTAAGTGCTGAAATAGACCTAAACCATAACTGTAAATGTTGGCTATACTGTATGGTCTTACAGCGTTGAGAAATTAGGAAAAAGAGGTAGACATTAACTCAATCCCCACCAGAGTTTCAAAGGAAAAGTCACAGCCACTGCCAGGGTTTCTGATCATTTTCACTAATCTTCCAAGACCCACAGAATATATTCTTCTATGACTACAGCATGTAAATACTGAATATTCCAGAAGAAAGAAGTGAGCCTCTACTTTCATAGGGGGGAAAAGTCTGATGCTACCTTCATCCGTTTGCTTTGAGTTACTGTCAGGAGTCCAGCTGAGAGCATGTCACCTGGGTCAAAGCTGCTCGGTGCACCAGGCTGGAGCTGTTTTATGGAGCTTTTCTCTGCTTCCTCGTTTGGGGGACAATAATTAATAATAATGAATAATAATAATATTATAACCATCGCTTCTGTGCAACTTTGGAATTGCAATAGCATTACACAAGGTGAGTAAGAGCGCGGTGAAAACACGGATTGACGTGATATAACGTTAATGGTGGGGAAGCGTCGTCTTACAAATGAGGTAAAAGAGTTAACAAGTCGGAATCAAGCCAGAATGTGGATCAACTCAATACAGGAGAAAAACCGCTCCGCGGGGGGCGTGAGCGTTCCCCGGTGCTGTCAGGTTTGAGGGGGGCGTGAGCGTTCCCCGGTGCTGTCAGGTGTGAGGGGGGCGTGAGCGTTCCCCGGTGCTGTCAGGTTTGAGGGGGGCGTGAGCGTTCCCCGGTGCTGTCAGGTTTGAGGGGGGCGTGAGCGTTCCCCGGTGCTGTCAGGTTTGAGGGGGGCGTGAGCGTTCCCCGGTGCTGTCAGGTCTCCGAGGGGGGCGTGAGCGTTCCCCGGTGCTGTCAGGTCTCCGAGGGGGGCGTGAGCGTTCCCCGGTGCTGTCAGGTCTCCGAGGGGGGCGTGAGCGTTCCCCGGTGCTGTCAGGTTTGAGGGGGGCGTGAGCGTTCCCCGGTGCTGTCAGGAGGGGGGCGTGAGCGTTCCCCGGTGCTGTCAGGTTTGAGGGGGGCGTGAGCGTTCCCCGGTGCTGTCAGGAGGGGGGCGTGAGCGTTCCCCGGTGCTGTCAGGTTTGAGGGGGGCGTGAGCGTTCCCCGGTGCTGTCAGGAGGGGGGCGTGAGCGTTCCCCGGTGCTGTCAGGTTTGAGGGGGGCGTGAGCGTTCCCCGGTGCTGTCAGGTTTGCAGATGAACAGTGTTGACGAAGCTCCTTTATGGGTTTTTGTGAACACTTGAGAAGGCGAAGCCATGCAGGTTAATGAAGGCAATAAAAGACTCACTGTCTCAGAGAGATTGATGACTTCAGTGCGCCGCAGTCGCTGCTCCGTTCAAAAAGGTTAAGCAAATCCCATTCATTATAGTGCTGTCATATTCAAATAATGATCTAAACCAAAACAAAGCCTGCCCCCAAAAGATGCAAACCCTCTTCAAGGGTCTTCAAACTATTTACAGTAAATCAAAAGTTACTCAAAGACCTTTTCAAAGTATTTTTCTTCAAGTTTTCATAAAGAGTTGACTTTAAAGAGGTGGACATAAAATATTTGATCAGTTAATTTGCATTTCACCTCAAGACAAGACACGCTTTCAAGTCTGAAATTTACCTAGATCTGCTAGAAAGATGAACATTTAAGTTTTTCGCCAACTAGAGGAAATTATCAAATGTAAATGGTCTGCATTTACAGTACATAGCGCTTTTATCCAAAGCACTTTACAATGAGTAGGTACAGAACATTCACCCATTCACACAGACACCTACCTAGCTACCATGCAGGGAGCTGGCACAGCCATCGGGAGCAATTTGGGGTTCTGGTAGGGTGCTGTTTGATGATGTCACTTGACTGTAGAGTACAGTACAGTAGAGTATAGGCTAGTTAAGTGTTGGTAGTTAAGGATTTTGAATTCTAACAGGCTCATAGAATAATGCTGTTGTGTTTCTGACTTTGATTGTGGTTGTTTTGATTCATCAAGACATTCAAAATCCTTACCACTATACTGCAAAGTCAACCTAGTGACCATCTAGCAGCGCCCTAGTTGGTGAAAACCTGAAATTGTTTTGAAATTGAACTGTTGTTCATCTCTCTAGCAAATCTATGTACATTTCAGACTTAAAAGAAGTGTCCTGTCTTGTCTGAGGTGAAATGCAAATGAAGTCATATGATCAAATCTTTCATGTCCATTGTGGAGAATAATATAAATACTTGAAGTTCCCTGGACCTTTTCCACTTAGATTATGTCCAATAAAGGAGTGAATGAAGGCTCTGATGTGGAATGCGATCAGTGGAGGGAGACGCTAGCTGCTAGCTGCATCTGAAGCTGAAAGGCGCTGAGGCAGCAGGAACAAAATGCACACCGCTAATCCTCAAAACCAATCACAGCATTATATAGCCTAATGCTATGATGAACCTTATGGTCAACAACCAATCACAACATGATATACTGTTATGAACCTAATGGTCAACATCCAATCACAACATTATGTACTGTTATGAACCTTATGGTCAACAACCAATCACAACATTATGTAAGGGATAATGTATATTGAGGCGGTGATTACGGGGGAAATAATGACCGACAGGTGGATTGAGCCCGACGCGCAGCGGAGGGCTTAATCGTTCACCTGAAGGTCATTATTTCCCATTAGAACACGGCTCTCTTGAATACTCGATTCTGATTGGTCAATCAACAAGATTCACCGGTCATTATTTCTCGACAACCGACCGCTGCTCTGCCACACCTGGATTAATCAGTTGATAAGAGCTTTTTGTCATTAAACACTACTAATTAGGCCAACCAGTTGCAGCTGTGGTGTCTTGTGTGCCAATTACGAATGAAACCGCTTTGTCGTTGAAAACGCTATTAAAAAATCTATTTGAATAATTATTTTTGTCAGATTATTGAATGATTTAGTTGTAGGCCGTGTTCTAAGCGGGATAATGGATAGTGAGCCGGTGATTACTGGAAATAATGACCTTCAGGTGAATGATTAAGCCCTCCGCTGCGCGTCGGGCTCAATATCACCTGTCGGTCATTATTTCGCCAGTAATCACCTGCTCACTATCCATTATCCCTTACGTAATCACCGGCTCAGTATACATTATCCCGCTTAGAACACGGCCTACAACTAAATCATTCAATAATCTGACAAAAATAATTATTCAAATAGATTTTTTAATAGCGTTTTCAACGACAAAGCGGTTTCATTCGTAATTGGCACACAAGACACCACAGCTGCAACTGGTTGGCCTAATTAGTAGTGTCTTGCTGACAAAAGGCTCTTATCAACTGATTAATCCAGGTGTGGCAGAGCAGCGGTCGGTTGTCGAGAAATAATGACCGGTGAATCTTGTTGATTGACCAATCAGAATCGAGTATTCAAGAGAGCCGTGTTCTAAGTACTGTTATGAACCTTATGGTCAACAACCAATCACAACATTATATACTGTTATGAACCGTATGGTCAACAACCAATCATAACATGATATACTGTTATGAACCTTATGGTCAACAACCAATCATAACATGATATACTGTTATGAACCTTATGGTCAACAACCAATCATAACATTATATACTGTTATGAACCTTATGGTCAACAACCAATCATAACATTATATACTGTTATGAACCTTATGGTCAACAACCAATATCACAACATTATCTCATAATGGACAGGACAAGACATAATGGACAGGACAAAACTACAGTTGTTCTGGTGAGTTCTCATGACGTAAAGATCTACTGGCTGAGTGCCTTTTTGACTCCAGTCATATCAGGTGTGAATTACACGATCGCGAATATCCTGTTGCCGTACATTTTAATGATAACAAACACGACATTGCCTCCTTGCGCTTTTTTGGAATCGAACAGGTCAGGTTGCCACGCAGGGGTGGAAACCATGACCTGTTACTCAAGAGAAGGGAAGCCTTCTGGGTCTATACTTTACAGACTCTGTCCCCCAAAGGTCTTAATGATGAGCTACTTCTTAATGTCATGTTGTGAATTATTTTGTGGTGTATATTACAGTTTATGTTGTATGCAGTAGATATTTTATTATGTATAGGTAAGATACTAATTTTGCATCTTTCTATTGCCCAGGTACTGAACCCCTGCTTTTTGGATCAAGTGTAAATGTTTTTTTTTTTTTTTTTTACAGGAATAAACAGCAGAACTACAGAAAGAGCGATGAACAAAGTTTGAAAGGGATTTTTTTTTAAATCTTGTGTTCAGTTAATTTTGCCCATTAGATCAGAAGAATCTCAGTAATTAAACTAGATGAGTGTAATGGTGTGGCCTCGGCTGCTTTTCTGTGTAGCTCCCTATCGATCGTGCAGAGATCTATAAAGTAATTTGTATTGTCTCAGCTCATAGATTTTTTTTCAGGACAATTTGAGATGAACTTGAAGTTCACTGAGCCTTCTTCAGCCTGCAGGAAAACACAGGCTGACCAGTAAGTAAAGGAGCCCCCCCCATTCACGCATCTCCTGCATCTATCTGCAGTTACTTCTTCACTGTTATACTACATCAATATCACTCCCTTTTTAACACATTGGGTACCCCTTTTCCTCATTTTTCCACTTGCAGGGTAGTCCAATAGACTTCTATAGAACTCCCACAACATGCAGGGTAGTCCAATAGACTTCGATAGAACTCCCACAACATGCAGGGTAGTCCAATAGACTTATATAGAACTCCCACAACATGCAGGGTAGTCCAATAGACTTCTATATAACTCCCACAACATACAGGGTAGTCCAATAGACTTCGATAGAACTCCCACAACGTGCAGGGTAGTCCAATAGATTCGATAGAACTCCCACAACATGCAGGGTAGTCCAATAGACTTCGATAGAACTCCCACAACATGCAGGGTAGTCCAATAGACTTATATAGAACTCCCACAACATGCAGGGTAGTCCAATAGACTTCTATAGAACTCCCACAACATGCAGGGTAGTCCAATAGACTTCGATAGAACTCGCACAACATGCGGGGTAGTCCAATAGACTTCGATAGAACTCCCACAATGTGCAGGGTAGTCCCAATATACTTCTACAGAACTCCCACAAAGTGTAGGGTAGTCCAACAGACTTTTATCAAACTCCCACAACGTGCAGGGTAGGCCAATAGACTTCCATAGAACTCCCACAACGTGCAGGGTAGTCCCAATAGACTTCGATAGATCTCCCACAACGTGCAGGGTAGTCCCAATAGACTTCTATAGAACTCCCACAAAGTGCAGGGTAGTCCAACAGACTTCTATAAAACTCCCACAACGTGCAGGCTAGTCCAATAGACTTCCATAGAACTCCCACAACGTGCAGGGTAGTCCAATAGACTTCTATAGAACTCCCACAAGTGCAGTATAGTCCAATAGACTTGTTTAGAACTCCCACAACGTGCAGGGTAGTCCTATATACTTCTATATAACTCCCACAACGTGAAGGGTAGTCCTATACTTCGATAGAACTCCCACAACGTGCAGGGTAGTCCTATACTTCTATATAACTCCCACAATGTGCAGGGTAGTCCAACAGACTTCTATAAAGCTCCCACAACATGCAGGGTAGTCCAATAGACTTCTTTAGAACTCCCACAACGTGCAGGGTAGTCCTATATACTTCTATATAACTCCCACAACGTGAAGGGTAGTCCTATACTTCAATATAACTCCCACAACGTGCAGGGTAGTCCTATACTTCTATATAACTCCCACAATGTGCAGGGTAGTCCAATAGACTTCTATAGAACTCACACAATGTGCAGGGTAGTCCTATACTTCTATATAACTCCCACAATGTGCAGGGTAGTCCAATAGACTTCTATGGAACTCACACAATGTGCAGGGTAGTCGAATAGACTTCTATATAACTCCCACAATGTGCAGGGTAGTCCAATAGACTTCTATAGAACTCCCACAATGTGCAGGGTAGTCCAATAGTCTTCTATAGAACTCCCACAATGTGCAGGGTAGTCCAATAGTCTTCTATAGAACTCCCACAACATCTGAAATCGACGTCACAGGAGTGTGACAATTAAATAAAATGATGATCAATAAGGGTGTTGTGGTTGCGGTGGCAGATGGGCGTGCATATATTTGCCTTCGATGCCGGCGACCGGGTTGTGTGTTCAAAGTACATTTCAAACGCAAGTCACATTTACATTTTTTACCATTTGTCTTATTTAACCAAACAGCAGACCAAACCCTTTCTCTAACCTTATCCAAGTTGTTTTAGTTGCCTAACCATAATCGTAACACAAGTTGTTGGCTACGGTCTCGTGGCGTCAAACAATGACAGAAAAATGGGATACCCAGTGCAGGGGTTCCTGACCAAACATCAGTATTTGATGAGTTGGGAGTGAGAATTTGTTGGTTATACAGTAGAATCAAGGCTAAAGGTTTATAGGCTATTATAAGTTCTGTGATGTCTTCGGGGATGCCAGACATACAGACACTGATTTAATCACAATTGCATCAGTGATGTCACTCAAGCACTTCATTGTGACATCATCAGTGATGGCAAGGGGGAGGGGAATGCTTTAATTGGGGGGGGTGCGATGAAGAGTGGAAAAGCATGATGTATGAATGAGGGGAAGGGGAATGGGTGATGTACCCATGGGTAAGGCTATTATAAATTCTGTGATGATGTCATCGGAGATGATGTCATCAGTGATGTCATCAGTCTAAGGCTATAAGGCTATAGCCTTATACCCCTTTGCACTAGTAGTAAGATTGCAATTGCTCGAGTGACATCATCACTGATAACATCACTGATGACATCACACACTGATGACATCACAATTGCTGATTACTGTAGACTGATTACATCATCATCAAGTGTTCGAGTAACATCACCAATTCTATATCATCAGTTATTTTTATGACAGACACTGATGATGTCATAGACATTGTGATATCATCAATGACATCTTCCAGTGATATCATAGCTACTTCCCTTACTTACTTGCAGAGGCTATAAGTATAGGTGTTTGTCATCTAATTGAAAATGGTGAATTTTCTATTCAATTCACCTATGGTGCAAAAGCTGCTGGGCAAAAAAATCCCAGAAGCAGCGTCAGAGAAGGACCCTGAGCTGGCCTCTGCACCAGAGGGCAGTGAAGGCTCCAGAGGTTGTGGTCTGTGGACTCTGCGCATTGCCCTCATCCTCTGGTGTTTAATGGTGTTTAAGGGCATCCTATCTCTTCTATAGAGAATCTAATCTACATGAGATAGAGCCAGCGTGTGACAGACACATCGCTAAACTTGCCCAAGTGACTCGACAATGTGACATCATCGGCGCACAATTGATTATCATATAATCATCCGTTTTACAAAAAAAAAATCTGGTACGAATCTTAATGCAGTGAATGATAGGGACAACATTAAGGAGCAGTGATGTCACATATCGTTGATGGATGCATCGCCAGTATCTCTATAAGTCACTGTTCTTTGGTCCACAAAATCAATGTCAATGAGCGGATGACATCACAATCGACTTCAGTAGTGAGGTCAGAGTTTCTGCATTAGTCACATAGTCAAGGAGCACTGATGTCATGTCATACCTGCTAGGACATTAGGGACCAGTGAATAGATGAATGATGAATAGTTTGACAGTTATTTTGAGTTGATTTGAGTTAATGAGTGTTTATTAGTTTATTTGACAGGGAGCATATACAAAAGACATTAAACGCCATAGGGGAAGAGATGCATTGTAACAGATTTAGCCATAGGCACATTTCCATCTGGACATTTCATGTTTACAAATAAACTCACTGATGACATCACAATGATGTCACAATGTCTATGATATCATCAGTGATGTCACAATTGCTCGAGTGTGTAACCAAAAACCACAGTTGCTCGAGTGACATCACTGATGGCATTGTGACATCATCAGTGACCATTACATCATCTCCCCTCTTTGCCATGTGCAGTGCACAATTTCCCAACTTTGCATCATGATGACATCACTCACTGATGACATCACAATGATGTCACAATGTCTATGACATCATCAGTGATGTCACAATTGCTCGAGTTAACCAAAAACCAAAAACAATTTGGTTGAGTGACAGTCACAATGCCTATGACATCATCAGTGCCTAAAGGTCTCATTATGCTCGAGCGAGGCTCCTCGAGGCGGAGCTCCGCGAGTCACGTGCGGACCTCGCGCTGGGGCAGATGCTTTTTTTTTGTCAAAACGGCAGCCAAGTGATCAGCATGTTATTGTACAATGGTAATAGTGAGAACAGCCCGTGAAAAGTCGCAATGAAACACTATTATGTGCAGTACTGAGTGTGCTTTCACTCTCAAACGACCGTATATCAGCACATGAATGAATCACCAAACTTGTTTTTACTGAAAGCTGTTTCAGTTCTCAGCCCTGATAGCCTACTCTGTGCTGCTTTTAATCTCTCTCAATAATGCTCTCAACACAACACATTTACTTGTTGAAATGACTAAAAACGAACAGTTGCGAATCAAAGTTTAGCCTACCACATGGGTCAAGAAATGTGGTGAAAACACAGCTCAGTGTTCAGGGCTGTGGCTCGAAAGCGTCCATGTTTTGGAGAAGCCGTGCGGAGGTCGCGCTGGTAGAAAAATCTTCAGGTACGCGGTGGGCGACCTACGGGAGTCGCGCCCAACACATTAACGTCATTTGACCCCTCGCTCCTCCCCCGCGCCCTTCGCGGCACGGCGAGCATAAAACAAGCTTATGACATCATCAGTGATGTCATAAGAACATAATGATGATCAATAATGATGTCACTGATGACATCACTGATTATGTCACAATGTCTATGACATCATCGGGGCTTTGAACAAGGGCCCTCCCCATTAACAACACTGCTGCCTGCTGCTACAACAGGACATCTCAACTGCCTAATGACATCACAGTGGTGCAATTGCGCAACATTTCTTCCAGTTGTGCGGGAATACCAGCCAGTGACATCACTCGCACAAGATGGATTCTCCCAGATTGGACAGGTGACTACATCAGGCAGTTGTGATGTCATCAGTGATGTGAGTCTCTATGACTTCATTTGCATAATGTATCATCAGTGCCTATGACATCATCTCTGCACTGATGTCCATCGCTGTGTGACATCACTCTCCATTGTGATGTCATACAGACTGGTGATGTCATCGCTAATGATGGCATGTGACATCATCAATCCTCATTGGGATGTCATGCATCCCTGATGTCACTATTCACGGTAGCTCCGGGGGACTCGGCAGGCGTTTGGCCACTTGGCAGCCCATCCCGCCGGAAATAGGCACCTGACAGGGAACCTTTCCTTTCTAACACATGAAGTGTGGCCATTCAGCTGCATGGCACATCAACATCGACATCTACGACATCTACAGGCCCCTCAAATCCAGACTCTATCACGTTCGTATCCCTAGTTTCATCTGTGCACAATGTCATGTCCTGCTCGATGTCATTGTTCGGCACATCAACATCGACATCTACAGGCCCCTCAAATCCAGACTCTATCACGTTCGTATCCCTAGTTTCATCTGTGCACAATGCCATGCCCTGCTCGATGTCATTCTTCTTGGCACCCGGGCCAGCCTTCCCGCAGAAGTTGACGGCGATGCACATGAGGAGGCTGGACTTGTTTAGCAAGTAGCGCGTGATGTCGTTGGTCAGCAGCAGCAAGAACAAGAGAGCGATTATGATGCCCACGGTGACACCGATGTCTACCCCCTTGCCAACAGCCCTCGCACTTCTGGGCACTTGTCGGCCCTGTGTGATAGTGGGCCCTGTGGGTGTCCTGATGGGAGTGGGCCCTGTGGGTGTCCTGATGCTGGTGGGCCCTGTGGGTGTCCTGATACCGGTGGGCCCTGTAGGTGTCCTGATGCTAGTGGGCCCTGTGGGTGTCATGATGCTAGTGGGCCCTGTGGGTGTCATGATGCTAGTGGGCGCTGTGGGTGTCATGATGCTAGTGGGCCCTGTGGGTGGCATGATGCTAGTGGGCGCTGTGGGTGTCATGATGCTGGTGGGCCCTGTGGGTGTCATGATGCTAGTGGGCGCTGTGGGTGTCATGATGCTGGTGGGCCCTGTGGGTGTCCTGATGCTGGTGGGCCCTGTGGGTGTCCTGATGGTATTGGGCCGTGTGGGTGTCCTGATGCTAGTGGGCCCTGTGGGTGTCCTGATGCTGGTGGGCCCTGTGGGTGTCTGGTTGGTAGTGAGCTCTGTGGGTGTCCTGATGCTAGTGGGCCCTGTGGGTGTCCTGATGCTGGTGGGCCCTGTGGGTGTCATGATGCTGGTGGGCCCTGTGGGTGTCCTGATGCTAGTGAGCCCTGTGGGTGTCTGGTTGGTAGTGAGCTCTGTGGGTGTCTGGTTGGTAGTGAGCTCTGTGGGTGTCATGATGCTGGTGGGCCCTGTGGGTGTCCTGATGCTGGTGGGCCCTGTGGGTGTCCTGATGGTAGTGGGCCCTGTGGGTGTCCTGATGCTAGTGGGCCCTGTGGGTGTCCTGATGCTAGGGGACCCTGTGGGTGTCTGGTTGGCAGTGGGCCCTGTGGGTGTCCTGATGCTAGGGGGCCCTGTGGGTGTGTGGTTGGTAGTGAGCTCTGTGGGTGTCTGGTTGGTAGTGAGCTCTGTGGGTGTCCTGATGCTGGTGGGCCCTGTGGGTGTCCTGATGCTGGTGGGCCCTGTGGGTGTCCTGATGCTGGTGGGCCCTGTGGGTGTCTGGTTGGTAGTGAGCTCTGTGGGTGTCATGATGCTGGTGGGCCCTGTGGGTGTCATGGTGGTAGTGGGCCCTGTGGGTGTCCTGATGCTAGGGGACCCTGTGGGTGTCTGGTTGGTAGTGAGCTCTGTGGGTGTCATGATGGTAGTGGGCCCTGTGCGTGTCCTGATGGTAGTGGGCCCTGTGTGTGTCCTGATGCTAGTGGGCCCTGTGGGTGTCTGGTTGGTAGTGGGCCCTGTGGGTGTCCTGATGCTGGTGGGCCCTGTGGGTGTCTGGTTGGTAGTGAGCTCTGTGGGTGTCTGGTTGGTAGTGAGCTCTGTGGGTGTCATGATGCTGGTGGGCCCTGTGGGTGTCATGATGCTGGTGGGCCCTGTGGGTGTCTGGTTGGTAGTGAGCTCTGTGGGTGTCATGATGCTGGTGGGCCCTGTGGGTGTCCTGATGCTGGTGGGCCCTGTGGGTGTCCTGATGCTGGTGGGCCCTGTGGGTGTCCTGATGCTAGTGAGCCCTGTGGGTGTCTGGTTGGTAGTGAGCTCTGTGGGTGTCTGGTTGGTAGTGAGCTCTGTGGGTGTCATGATGCTGGTGGGCCCTGTGGGTGTCCTGATGCTGGTGGGCCCTGTGGGTGTCCTGATGCTAGTGGGCCCTGTGGGTGTCCTGATGCTAGTGGGCCCTGTGGGTGTCATGGTGGTAGTGGGCCCTGTGGGTGTCATGATGGTAGTGGGCCCTGTGCGTGTCCTGATGGTAGTGGGCCCTGTGGGTGTCCTGATGCTAGGGGGCCCTGTGGGTGTCTGGTTGGTAGTGAGCTCTGTGGGTGTCTGGTTGGTAGTGAGCTCTGTGGGTGTCCTGATGCTAGTGGGCCCTGTGGGTGTCTGGTTGGTAGTGGGCCCTGTGGGTGTCCTGATGCTAGTGGGCCCTGTGGGTGTCTGGTTGGTAGTGGGCCCTGTGGGTGTCCTGCTGCTGGTGGGCCCTGTGGGTGTCCTGATGCTGGTGGGCCCTGTGTGTGTCTGGTTGGTAGTGAGCTCTGTGGGTGTCTGGTTGGTAGTGAGCTCTCTGGGTGTCCTGATGCTGGTGGGCCCTGTGGGTGTCCTGATGGTAGTAGGCCCTGTGGGTGTCCTCATGCTAGTGGGCCCTATGGGTGTCCTGATGCTGGTGGGCCCTGTGGGTGTCCTGATGCTGGTGGGCCCTGTGTGTGTCTGGTTGGTAGTGAGCTCTGTGGGTGTCTGGTTGGTAGTGAGCTCTGTGGGTGTCATGATGCTGGTGAGCTCTGTGGGTATCATGATGCTAGTGGGCCCTGTGGGTGTCCTGATGGTCCCTGTGGGTGTCATGATGGTATTGAGCTCTGTGGGTGTCATGATGCTAGTGAGCTCTGTGGGTGTCATGATGCTAGTGAGCTCTGTGGGTGTCATGATGCTAGTGAGCTCTGTGGGTGTCATGATGCTAGTGAGCTCTGTGGGTGTCATGATGGTAGTGAGCTCTGTGTGTGTCATGATGGTAGTGGGTGGTGCTGTGCTGGAGAAAGGCTGCGCTTGCTTGATCTGAACTACAACCTTGATTACATAACACTCTGGCGACGATGCATGGGTTCTGCAAATGTACCAGCCTTCATCTGTCTTTTGGATGGCATGGATCTGGAGGAATTTGTCCATGATCTTGAATCTTCCACCTTGGACAACGTGGGTCCATTCTTTTTTATTACACCGTTTGTTAACCACTGGGCGTACATCATAAGGCTTATTCCTTGCCCATTTGATTGTGGGGAGTGGTGATATGTGTATATCACACATGATGTCCGCGGTATCACCCTCAGTGAACTGTGTCCTGAGAACATTGAATTTGATTGTGGCGCTGGCTTCCTTGCCGCCCTCCTTGGCCACGCATGTGTAGTTGCCGGCGTTGTCCTTGGTGGTGTTGCTGAAGGCCAACGTGGCTTCATTGTTCCAATCGTCCTCTGTCGGGAGGATCTTCTGCCCTCTGGGCGTGAGCCAGTATATTTGGGGGTTTACACCATCTCCCGACCATATGCATGTGAAAGATATGGGCTCTCCCTCATGGACATATTGTTGTAGTCCACGTTTATCTGTATTATAGATTTGCAGTTTGAGTGTTGCTGCATAAGCAGTGAATAGCAATACCAAGATGAGATGAAGCATTGCAAAGTATCACAAAGATTAGTCATCCAATTTATAGCCTCGGCAAGGAAGGATTTATGACATCACTGATGTCACAATGACTATGTTTACATGCACACAATTGCGATGTCATCAGTGATCTCATCGATAATGTCACTTGACCAATTGTGATGTCATTAGTGACATCACTGATGACATCACAATTGCTCAAGTGACATCACTGATGACATCACAATTGCTCAAGTGACATCACTGATGACATCACAATTGCCAAGTGACATCACTGAAGCCATCATCACTGATGACATCACAATCGTGCCTGAACCACGCCGCCACACCGAGCCCACAGATACCACCCACTTAGCCAATTTGAACTAAGAGGCATTACACTTTTTAACTAAGACCGTTTTTTAGTCGACTAAGCCTACAGTAGATTTAGTTGACTAAAGTGTTATGCCCGTTCCCTCTCTCCCTTTCTCCCCATTCCCCGAAAGCACTCGATGATGATGTCATCAGTGATGGCATTGCTGACATGCAAACAGTCCCCCCCCCCCAATGTGTACATTATTTTTTCCCCACTGACATCACAATGATGTCAAAATGTCATCATCAGTGATGTCACGATTGCTCTAGTATCAGTGCCCATGACATCATCATACGATGATTTTGGATTATGTCAAAATACCATCATCATTGATGGCATCAGTGAAATTTAAATTGATTGAATCTGGAGTGTCACTCACTGATGACATCACAATGATGTAAAAATGTCATCAGTGACAGACAGACATACATACATACACTGCAGATTAAATCAGTGGCCATCACTGATGATGTCATGGGCACTGATTTAACTGCGCAGACATACAGACAGACAGACATACAGACAAACAGACAGACAGACAGACAGACAGACAGACAGACAGACGTCCTGGAATTATTTTTTCTATCCTCTCCATCACCCCACTGAGGCCCACCCACTTAGCCATCACAACTGTGTTATGACATCACTGAGGCCCACCCACCCACCTAGCCATCACAACTGTCTTATGACGTCACTGAAGCCCACCCACCCACTTAGCCATCACAACTGTCTTATGACGTCATTGAGGCCCACCCACCCACTTAGCCATCACAACTGTCTTATGACGTCACTGAGGCCCACCCACCCACTTAGCCATCACAACTGTCTTATGACGTCACTGAAGCCCACCCACCCACTTAGCCATCACAACTGTGTTATGACATCACTGAGGCCCACCCACCCACTTAGCCATCACAACTGTCTTATGACGTCACTGAAGCCCACCCACCCACTTAGCCATCACAACTGTCTTATGACGTCATTGAGGCCCACCCACCCACTTAGCCATCACAACTGTCTTATGATGTCACTGAGGCCCACCCTCCCACCTACTTAGCCATCACAACTGTCTTATGACGTCATTGAGGCCCACCCACCCACTTAGCCATCACAACTGTCTTATGACGTCACTGAGGCCCACCCACCCACTTAGCCATCACAAATGTCTTATGATGTCACTGAGGCCCACCCTCCCAGCTACTTAGCCATCACAACTGTCTTATGACATCACTGAGGCCCACCCACCTACTTAGCCATCACAACTGTCTTATGATGTCACTGAGGCCCACCCACCTACTTAGCCATCACAACTGTCTTATGACATCACTGAGGCCCACCCACCTACTTAGCCATCACAACTGTCTTATGACATCACTGAGGCCCACCCACCCACTTAGCCATCACAACTGTCTCATGACGTCACTGAGGCCCACCCACCTACTTAGCCATCACAACTGTCTTATGACGTCACTGAGGCCCACCCACCTACATAGCCATCACAACTGTCTTATGACGTCACTGAGGCCCACCCACCTACTTAGCCATCACAACTGTCTTATGACATCACTGAGGCCCACCCACCCACCTAGCCATCACAACTGTCTTATGACATCACTGAGGCCCACCCACCCACCTAGCCATCACCACTGTCTTGTGACGTCACTGGGGCCCACCCACCCACCCACTTAGCCATCACAACTGTCTTGTGACGTGCCATTTTTTCCATGGGGTTGATGGATTAAACCCAGCCATCAAGAGGAGAGGAGGGGGAAGGAGGAGGGTGGTCCTCAGTGACGTCACAAGACAGTTGTGATGGCTAAGTGATTCAAGATTCAAGATTTTTATTGTCACTCCGTAGTATAAGTATCACGTGTGAAATTCTTCTGCTGTAGGCTCCGTTACAACATAGTGCAAATAACAGTATAACAGTGCAAAAACAGGGCATATAGATGCAACAAAACAAGAGAACACTGGACTGGACTGGATGATGTCACCAGTGATGATGTCATCAGAGATGATGTCACCAGTAATTATGTCATCAGTGATGTGATCATGCCTGATGAGATCAGTGATGTCATCCTTCCTCCGTGAGGATAATTATACGTTATGTGATGTCATCAGGGATGATGTCATCAATGATGTCATCAGTCAGTGATGTCATCAGGGATGACGTCACCAGTGATGTTGTCATCAGGGATGATATCATCAGTCAGGGATGATGTCATCACTGAATTTGCCAGTTCTCTGTCTGTTCTCAGGAAATCTCATCAGTGATGTCACTAAAGCACTCAATGATGATGTCATCAGTGATGGCATTGGTGAGTGTGCGTATGTTTGTATGTATATGTCAGCACACAATTGCCTAACTTTGCATCATGATGACATCAGTCACTGATGACATCACAATCATTGTATGCAGACACACATAGTCAATTATTTAAATCACAAAGCACTTCATTGTGACATCATCAGTGATGGCAAGGGGGATGGGAACAGGCACTGCGTAACGGGTACTGCTCCAATGCTGGGGGGGGGGGGGGGGGGGGGTGAAGAGTGGGAGAGCATGATGTATGAATGGGGCAATGGAGATGGGTAGATTTACCCATGGGTGACCTATTATGGGTTCTGTATGTCATCGGGGACGATGTCATCAGCCTAAGGCTATAAGGCTATTATAGCCCCACGGGTAATTGCACTGGTCTATCTATAATTCCAGGAGTGTCTGCGCACAATTATTGTGATGTCATCAGTGATGCAAAGTTGTATAACTGTGCACAATTGCCCAACTTTTCATCACTGATGACTCAGTGAGTCACTTTGCATCAGTGTATGTATGTACAGTATGTATGTATGTCTGCGCACAATCATTGTGATGTCATCAGTGAGTGATGTAATCAGTGATGCAAAGTTGGCAAATGTGTGCAGACATAAACTTTGCATCAGTGATGACAATGTCAAAATGTCACCATCAGTGATGTCACTAAAGCACTCGATGATGATGTCATCAGTGATGGCATTGGTGTCTGTGTCTGTATGTATGTATGTCTGCCTGCGCACAATCATTGTGATGTAATCAGTGAGTGATGCCATCAGTGATGCAAAGTTGGGCAATTGTGCACCGACATACAGACACTGATTTAAATCACAATTGCATCAGTGATGTCACTCAAGCACTTCATTGTGACATCATCAGTGATAGCAAGGGGGAGGGGAACGCTTTAATTGGGGGGGGTGCGATGAAGAGTGGAAAAGCATGATGTATGAATGAGGGGAAGGGGAATGGGTGATGTACCCATGGGTAAGGCTATTATAAGTTCTGTGATGATGTCAATGGAGATGATGTCATCAGTGATGTCATCAGTCTAAGACTATAAGGCTATAGCCTTATACCCCATTGCACTAGTTGTCATGAGTTAGGGTCGAACCCAAAAGCAGACGGACAACCAGGTGAGGAAAAATTTACAAAGTATTTATTTTTGAAATGTTCAGGTTGAGCTCTGGGTGGCAAGTCCGCAGGTTGATGATCCTGAGGACACACAAGGAAAAGACGTCAGGCTAACAGGCAGACAGGCAGCAGATGACATCAGTGCTCCTTGACTATGTGACTTAATGCAGAAACTCTGACCTCACTACTGTAGTCGATTGTGATGTCATCCGCTCATTGACATTGATTTTGTGGACAAACCAAAGAACAGTGACATAGAGATACTGGCGATGCATCCATCAACGATATGTGACATCACTGCTCCTTAATGTTGTCCCTATCATTCGCTCCATTAAGATTCGTACCCGATTTTTTTTTTGTAAAACGGATGATTATATGATAATCAGTTGAGCAATTGTGCGCCGATGATGTCACATTGTCGAGTCACTTGGGCAAGTTTAGCGATGTGTCTGTCACACGCTCGCTCTATCTCATGTAGATTAGATTCTCTATAGAAGAGATAGGATGCCCTTAAACACCATTAAACACCAGAGGATGAGGGCAATGCGCAGAGTCCACAGACCACAACCTCTGGAGCCTTCACTGCCCTCTGGAGCAGAGGCCAGCTCAGGGTCCTTCTCTGACGCTGCTTCTGGGATTTTTTTGCCCAGCAGCTTTTGCACCATAGGTGAATTGAATAGAAAATTCACCATTTTCAATTAGATGACAAACACCTATACTTATAGCCTCTGCAAGTAAGTAAGGAAGTAGCTATGATATCACTGGAAGATGTCATTGATGATATCACAATGTCTATGACATCATCAGTGTCGGTCATAAAAATAACTGATGATATAGAATTTGTGATGTTACTCGAACACTTGATGATGATGTAATCAGTCTACAGTAATCAGCAATTGTGATGTCATCAGTGTGTGATGTCATCAGTGATGTTATCAGTGATGATGTCACCAGGGATGTCACTCGAGCAATTGCAATTACTACTAGTGTCACAACACCATTCTGCTGCTCCCACCTGAACCTACAAACCTGCTTCTCATCACCAATCAGCAATCCGGCCAGCAATCAGCACTCATCTCACCCACTATAAGAACCATCCTCAGTCATCAGTCTTCGCTGGAACATTGCCATTGCACGGTTTGTGATCCTGACTCCAGCCAGTATTAATCAGAGTTGTTGCGATAGCCTATTTTTGATTCCCTTTTTGATCTGCTGCCTGTCTGCAGATCAAACATGACTGTTAAAAGCAAGCTGTTTCCAAGCTGTATAGAGGACGAACCCTGGACAGAGCTGGGGATCAGCATGCCCCGTGATGGACCAGGAGGGAGAGGGCTGGGGCTCTCTGATGGAGGTGGTGGGACAGACAAGGTTCACATAGCTTTTAAAAAATAAAATTCAAGCACTTATCAAGGAGAATAGTCAAATTCAAGCATATTCCTAACATTGAAAACACTATTGGCACCTAAAAGTGAAAATCTAGCGCCAAAATATGGATGGAGATGCAATTCTCCATCGTCAACGTCAACGTCTCGTTAGCTAGCTGCCAACAATCGTTTGAGTGTGTTTTGTCCCAATAAAGATTTTTCAAATGGCTCACCTGTCGCAGTAATAATAATAAATGTAGGCGTGTCTGCTGCCGGCCGTTCTCGCCGGGCTCAATGAACCAGATTTGGAACAGTAAATTCCCCGACATTTGGTGGTCAGGTGGCGCTGTTGGCGCCGCTCACCAAACGTCTGGAAACGGAGACTAGGTCAAACACTGCATCTTGGAGTCAAAGAGGGCATATTTGACTCCAAGATGCAGTGTTTGTAATGGTAATGTAATGTTAGCGGCAATGCAATGTTTCATAGTTCCAATATAGAGCAAGACACTGATGTGCTGCAAAGAGAGTTTATACCTGTTGTTTATTTTACAATAACTTTTCCTACCCGGAAGTGGTCCGCTTGCTACTGTGAAGTGAAGTCATCAGCAGGCTCTGTAACGTTAGCCTCGGGATCGGGCTTATCACTGGGGGAAAGGCCTCTAGTTGCCGGGGCCGGATGAAACACATCCTATTAACAGGTTATGTTTGTTTCTAAGTGATTCATATGTTTTCTCCGCAAACGCGACAGCACCGGTTCTGCATGAGCGTCACTGCTCCCAGAAAGCAGGCTCATGATTGGTTCTCCGATGCAAGGCTTCCAACAGCACCACCTAACGTTATGAAAAGATTTAAATAGTAATATTCTCAGTCTTAAGTTACAGTAGTGAAACGGATTAAGACTGAGAGCTGAGTCTATGTTTGACCTACAAACTTTAATGGAAGATCGTGTTTTTCCCTTGTGGGTTTTTAAGTCAAATTAGTTGCTATCCCTTCCCTCATCGGAGAATATGACGTTACCAAAAATACGCTGTTACTGAAGCTGGAGTTTGATCGACTGGACCTATATACCATTACATAATAATACATTTATCTTATATCACATTATTACATAAGTGCAACTCATATCTGTCATCGATGACACCCTATTATCTTCCACTGCTAAATGCGGCTCACTTCAAATTACTTTTGTAATAGACCAGTCTCTCTGATGGGAGACTTTCACTTTCTTTTGACTATAGCTGCAACTTTTCACTTTCTTTTGACTATAGCTGCCAGTTTTCACTTTCTTTTGACTATAGCTGCAAGTTGTCCTCCCCTGTGCTTTACAGAGCCATCTCAGGGCGCTCTTGTAAATGAGAGTTCGCTCTCAAGGGCCTTTCCCTGTATAAATAAAGGTAAAATAAAAAATAATAAAAAATCTCCAAACTGTTGCCAGTTTAGAGGAGTTTGGTGTCACTGTGTGGTCACTAACACTCTACCATGGCTCTCCTCTTGCCTATATTAGTATTGCAATTATAGTATGAGAGGAAAGTGTTCTAAGGCCACAAATTAATATTTCTCTGTTGGAACTTATTGATATTTTAGTCATACACGATGTACAGCAGTGTGTGTGTGTGTGTGTGTGTGTACGTCCAGTGTCTTTCTACAGCCCTTCAAGTCTGAAAGGAGTTCACAGAGAATGAGCCGACCAAGATATAACTGATCAATACTCAATCACAAAACAGGAATACAATAAGTCTGCAGAATGCATGTATGCATGAAGGGAAAAAATACTATGGCTTTTTAATATATGTGCAGGAACACATCTTAAAATGATTTACACAGACAGAAATACTGATAGTGGACATGCACACATGCACACACACACACACACACACACACACACACACACACACACACACAGGCACAGGCACACACACACACACACACACACACACACACACACACACACAGGCACACACACACACACACACACAGGCGCACACGCACACACACACACACACAGGTAGCCAGGTCAAGTGTACATGTGGGCTGAGATTAAAAGAAAGTAGAGCCGTGCACACTTTATTTCACATATTATGACGGCTGTGTTCATGTAAGTGCCAATGGGTGTGGGCCAGACATTTGCGTCTTGCGGGCCGGATCTGGCCCGCGGGCCACGTATTGGTAACCCTGCTGTGAAAGCATGTGGAGGGATGTAAAGCGGCCTCTCTGGACTTGTCCTTTAAGCGTCTCTGGCTCTGCTGACTGTTGCTCTATGTTGGCCTCGTACCAACCTCATGAGGGATTAGCTTCCGTGCCACAGCCATTTAAACAGGGTGTCTATTTGGCTTGACCCCGTCAAGATGGCTCGGCTGCACCTCTGTGAGCGAGTCTGGCATCACCTGCTGCTGCTGCCAACAGGAAGCGCTACACAGTGGACAGGAAGCGCTACACACTGGACAGGAAGCAGGTTACGGACAGGAAGCAGGATACGGGCAGACGGAGAGATCAAATGATCAAATATACTGCGGGAAGACTAGGGCCGTTTCTTAATAAGCGTTCTTGTGTGTTCTTGCGTTCTTGTGTCCCTGTGAAACGTCATCAGTCGCAGCCCAAGTACTGTTCCAATACAAAGTTCACATTTCGCCAAGAACGCTTAAAATTCCCGGATGTGTTCTCGACACGCCCACTTTACCGAGGATGCCCTGGTTGGTGACTTGTGTCAACCATGGATGTATTAAAATAACTGGATAGGGGACCTGCCACGCCCACCCATGCATTCGGACGGAGGTAGCTCATTGGCGCATGAAGCCATCATGGGGGCTTTTTCTTCCTGGTTTTACTTCCTGACAATGCAGCCCAAGGCGAAGTGCGCATGTGTGCCATGACGTGTTCCATGACGTCTCCCACCCCTCCCACCCATGGATTGTATTACAAGAAGAAAATACCCCCGTATACGGCTCTTAGTGGCTTCTGAAGAAAAAAATGCCCCATAAAAAATTTGTTGATAATTAACACATTGACTGCCAGCCGTTTTTTTTTTGCTGTAGGTAGCTTTTGCCAAGCCGTTTTTTGAGGATTCTGGCTCATTTTACAAGAGCCGAGGATTCTTTTCTGCTTGGAGTTTGTCAACACAAAGTTCACAAAAGTACTAATAGAATGTGTGCTTTCTCTGTCTAAAAGAGTTAGTTTGTAGAGTTAGTAGTTATGTAGATATTAGCCGTTGAGTACAGCATGGTTTTAGCGTCTGAGAGTGAAAGCTGAGATAATCGCAGTTTTGTGAAATTCAATCAAACAGGCAGAACAGTCACTTTAACCATTTATTTTTGGCATCAGTGAGAGATCAGACATCCAAACAATATAGTTCCGAACGCCCTCTCCTTCAACTCCTCCCTCCGTGGGCGTGTCTAGTGGCTTTCAGCCTGCGTTTGTCACAAGCGAGTGCTCTGCTGCTGCAGCTGCGAGTTTGAGCAGCCTCCCTCCCTGGCAGCGAGTTTGAGCAGCCTCCCTCCCTGGCAGCAAGTGTGGATAGGGCTCACTCGTCTCTTGGGTTTGAGAGCCCCGATGAAGCCCCGTGCGACTCTAGGCTTTATGCTGCCCACCCAGTCCATTTCTGGAACCCCCCACCGCAGCAGCGCGAAAGCGTCCCCGCCTACAGTATGAGAATGAGGCTCGTTCGTTTCTGACTGTAAAATCGCCAAGCCATTTCCTTGAGAATGGAGGAAGCAGCCGCGGGAGGCGGCTGCTTTTGGTTGACTTTCTCTCTGTCGGGAGAGGACCGTCGCCACCTAGCTGGTCGGTAAAATAGATTATACACATTCAATACCTCCAATTCTGGTGTAGGAGACGTAAAAGGGGTTGATCGATGTCCCACCGTCAAAAAAAAAAATGTTTATGTAAGCCGAGATATCTCGTCCTTGGCACTCAACGGTTGGATTATGTAAGCCGAGATATCTCGTCCATGGCACTCAACGTGTTAAAAGAGTCGTTTTATACTTTGAGTGACACCCGGAAAAAATTCCCCTGGGTTTAACAGCTGCCGGAGTCCCCATGCAAGTGGATGGGAATTTTCCTTTCTGGGCTGCATGGCATCACGTGACTTGCAATACAGAGCTTCGCCACCATGTTCAAATGGCTTCAAAGCCCAGCGCTATTCCTGGGGGCTTGGTGTCAACTTGGCAAGGCAGATATCCCAGCATGCATTTCAGCATAAGCATAGGCAGAACACAGCAGAAAAGACGCCACAAGCTCCGGAAAGTTTTATTTCATCACTCAATTAATTTCTGATGACGTTTGATGCCTACAAGCAGGGTAGTAGGTTTCAATAAGTGCCACTTTACTAACATTTATGGCGAAAAATGGCAAAAAGTTCCAGAGCACAATTGGCTGCATCTACATCAGCTGAGCTTTTTAATTGTGCAATACTGCAGGCGACCTCTGCGCTGGTATTGCGCAATACCCCCAAGAACGCATCGTCTCAAACTGCCAACAGCGTCATGTGTGCTTGTGACCTAGCAAGTTCATTCTTCCAAGAACGACTAGCAAGAACGTTCTCCCCAAGAACACAAGAACAAGAATGCATTCTTGTTATTGAGAAACGGCCTAGGTCTGCCTCCAATCTATGGCCGACACGTACAACCTGACTTGCGTTCTTCAGTTCCACCCTGCCACATCAAGTAAAAGTAAAAAATACAGGCTCTCAAATGTAATAAAATATAAAAAAAAATATTTCTACCGGCTGTTTCTGTGCAAAGCTAACTGAAACTCAAAGACATCTAATTCAAAGACTATTAAACTTTAAACATCCCCTCCACACATCACATGTTTTAACATGTATAAAGACTATACTTTGATTACTCATTTCTGATATGATTTTCCAGTGCTCTCTCTCTCTCTCTCTATATATATATATATATATACCTGTGTGTGTGTGTGTGTGTGTGTGTGTATATATATATATATCAGTGGCGGCTGGTGAGCTTGGAAACAGGGGAGGTAGCTTTGGTCGCCGCCGGAAAAAATGTGGGCGTTTTTTTTCTTCTCTTTTGCAGTTTGAAGACAGATTTAGAGGAATATCTAATTTAAATTAGCATTAGGATTAGACTGTTGTGATGTCATTATTCAGTTTTAACCATCAATAATTGTTCCTTTTCTCATTATTTCATTTCTCAGAGTAAATACTGTATATTTATTTCGAGACTTTTGTCAATTATTTGTGCTGTTATGGTTATTATTAGCCTAGTTACTCACTTCTACACTAGCTTAGATTGTGTTACTTATGGATGGCATGGAATTATAGTGAAAATAGATTATCCCCCCTTTTTGCTGGGGACCCCACTTTGAAAACCACTGGCTTAGGCTACAACTGTTGCGAGAAGGTTTCAGGATTTATCTCTATGCATTAGGCTGTGATTACTATTTATATAAATCTATTTATTCACATAGATTGATGATATATTATGGTATACAGCCTACCTGTGACATCAATGTTTTGATTAATCTGCGCCAGTAGCGAAAATGTAGCCTATTACTGCATGACTGATCCTATGATGTCATTGTAATCACACTCAGGTGTGCTTTCACAAGACAGGTGTTGTCCATTCAATCAGCCCACCTGTCTTTATAATGGCTGTCTTGCACTGTGTTTGTATGAGACTTGAAAAAGTCTAGGCCGAAACTGTTGTCAAATAGCGTTAAATTACACTTTATTGCATCTGGAACCAGAGTGTGCCTTCCCCTGGCTGCAACAACTTCTAGCATAGGCTACTCGTTTAGTTACATTCCAATTCATCAACTTTGGAGCGTTATTTACCCCCCCTTCCCGACATGCTGACATGCTTCGTCCCAATCGATTCCTTATTTCTTCTACTTTCATATGGTATAAAGATTACCACTCACGCTTTAAAAACGAGCTCGCAGTCAGCGATGGATTTACGGGCCAAATTCAGTTAAAAAATGTGGGAATTTAAGGTTGCGGTTTTAATTAGGAAAAATGACAGCATGACACATCAATACAACAAAAATAGCGCTGCTCGGTGAACCATTTCCACGCCGAATTTAATAGAAGGCTCGGATAACTTGAAATCAATTGACTTACTTGCATATCCATGCTGTCTGTAGTGGAACCGCTGCAGCCGAGACGTTGCAAATATTCCAGTTTTCTGACATTGCAAATATCCCAGTACACCACCGTAGCGCGGCCCCAACTGGAAACTCGTTTTGGCTCGTAATCCAATGCAACGACTGTCTGGCTTGTGAACACTTACTGCTTGATAAAAAGTAAATAAAAATAAGGGGGAAATATAATATGCTGCTACTGTTGTCAGTAAATGTCGTAAATCATTCCTGTCAGGTCATCACAGCAAAGTGGATTTCACTTCCTACTTGATTCAGCGTTGAGTGACACATTCATCAGTGGACGATACAATGTCAATCTTAGCAATCTATCCAATCAACAACCAATTAGGTTGAATAAATTAATTGTTTGGTATTGATTGGTGGTTCAGCTCCAGCTGAATCTGATTGGTTGAAAAACACATCACTCTCACATCGTTCTCTGTGAATTGCAAGTGTTTTTCAACCAATCATATTTTTGCATTAGATAAATTACCAAATAAATAAACGCCCACAGGGGTAATGTTTTTGTACCTACCCCCTGCAGGCTGGGCCAGACTCCTGTCTGCATGGAGCTCTCCTTTCCATCAGTGCCCTACAGGTCACTGTTGTTGAAGCATTTTAAGAATATAATGAATGAAAAAATGAGCGTCTGCACATCAGAAAAAACACATTTGATTAATATTTTATAAAAAAAAAAATTTAATTAAAAATATTATTATATAAAATCCCCCATCTAATAGAGGAGGACCATCCTCCCTTGCCTCACTGGAGAAAAAAAACCCTACCTGTGTGTGTGTATATACTGTATATATAGCTGGGAGAGCGTGAGATGAGAGAGACAAGCAGATAAGAGAGACAAGCAGTGTTACATCATTTCTGTCTGTCGTGCATTAAAACTAAAGTAATTAGTCTGTATTGAAGGTGTAAGGAGTAGAAAGTACAGATATTTGTGTTAAAATGTAGGGAATAAAAGTATAAAAGTTGTCCGAAAAATAAGTAGTCAG
Organism: Poromitra crassiceps; assembly: GCF_964638095.1. Taxonomy (NCBI): domain Eukaryota; kingdom Metazoa; phylum Chordata; class Actinopteri; order Beryciformes; family Melamphaidae; genus Poromitra; species Poromitra crassiceps. The sequence goes on from NC_139652.1 coordinate 2,383,110, forward strand.
TAAAGTACAGATACCTGAAAATCCTACTATTTGACGCGTCGACCTTCAGAGCGGAGCGGCGTTGCGGAGCCAGGGCCGGCGTGCAGCTGAGCAGGTCGAACGCGATCCTGCCCACTGCTCAGCAAGATGAACAGCCTCAGCACCGCCCCCTGCTGCCCGCTCTGGGAGTCAGCAAGCATGTGTCTGTGTGCCGCGCGCGCACGTGTGTGTGTGTGCGTTGCGTGTGTGTGTGAGCACTCGTATGTCGGACTCAGCGGCGAAGGATCCCAGACTAATTAAGGTCAGGATGGAGTTCAAGCCTGTGAAAATTGTTTATGAATCATTAGAGCCCAGGAAACGTGCTTTTTCCCCGGTGTCCTCCATATAATTAGCCCCCGCCAAGGTCACACACACACACACACACACACAGACACACACACACACACACACACACACACAGACACACACACACACACACACACACACACACAGACACACACACACACACACACACACACACACACACACACACACACACACACACACACACACACACACACACACAGGTTTCCTCTGGGCAGAGTGTTTGCAGCAGTCTGAGCGGAGCGGCCTGCTGCATCAGTTGGTAAATAAACAGGTTGGGCCTCCTGGGGCTCTTCAGTGATATTAATGAGCTTTTCTTTTCCCAGCCTTATTTCCCTTATTTATTATGGGCTAACAGGGCCGAGGGAGGGGAGAAGGGCCCAGACGTTTAGCTTTAATGTCCTGTTATTTTTTTACGCTGACGTCATTGTTTTTGTTTCTTGAAAACGACGCACCTTGGCTAATGATGATGATGGCGGTGTGTTTTTAGGACGACCTTGGCGGAGGAACAAGCCGGGAGCGCGCGGGCGGCGCTAGACTCGGGCCGGGCTGCCATCTTGGGTTCAGGTCACACGAGGAGAGAGACCAGAGTGACTAGAGGGTGCAGGCAGGGCACACACACACACACACACACACACACACACACACACACACACACACACACACACACACACACACACACACACACACACACACACACACACACACACACAGAGCACACACACACACACACACACACACACACACACACACACACACACACACACACACACACACACACACACACACACACACACACACACACACACAGAGCACAACATCAGGATGTAGGTAGCCTAATTGTTAAAAAAACTGATGGTGTTTCAGTTCGATTTCTGCAGAAGTGTTTTCTAACTCATCTGTTTCCATCTCTCCATCTCTGTGGCACCAACGTATTCTCGTTGTTGTCTGACTGACTGACTGACTGACTGACCGTCTGTCTGTCTGTCTGACTGACCGTCTGTCTGACTGTCTGTCTGTCTGACTGACCGTCTGTCTGTCTGACTGACCGTCTGTCTGACTGACTGTCTGACTGACTGTCTGTCTGTCTGTCTGTCTGTCTGACTGACTGACTGTCTGTCTGTCTGACTGACTGACTGTCTGTCTGTCTGTCTGACTGACCGTCTGTCTGACTGTCTGTCTGTCTGTCTGTCTGTCTGTCTGACTGACTGACCATCTGTCTGACTGACTGTCTGTCTGTCTGACTGACCGTCTGTCTGTCTGTCTGACTGACCATCTGTCTGTCTGACTGACTGACTGTCTGACTGACCGTCTGTCTGTCTGTCTGTCTGTCTGTCTGACTGTCTGTCTGTCTGACTGACTGTCTGTCTGTCTGTCTGTCTGTCTGTCTGTGCTGTAACCCCCTGCCTAGTCTCGCTTGCTCCCTTCCCTGAGAGGAGTCTGGCAGCGCTGGTCTCCTTTCTGGAATTGCGAGGGGGGTTTGGTTTAACCAATCACACTCATCTTGGGCGGCGCTTAGTGGTAGTGCCCTTGGAAAATAGTTTCCAACAATCCAAATCTTCATCAAGCTGTTAGCTTGCTAGCTAGTTAGCATTGTTGTTTTCATTTTGGCGGCTGGGGACATTTACAGCGACACACAGGCATGGCCGTAACTAGCTATGAGCACGGGGAGGTCCGGACCTCCCCTAATATTTCAGCCTGCAAAAAAAAAAAAAAAAATTTTTTTTTTTTTTTTGCAGGCCAGGCCAGGCCAGGCCACTCACTGAACAGCAGGCCAGGCGCCGCCTACTGGTTTACTAGTGGTTTTATTACTTTATTCAGGTTTAAAGTGGGTGCATCTCATTGTAATCATGCATGATGCCAATTGCCAAGCTCCCGAAGTCAGGTATGCAGGTGGCTATATGCATGGTTTCAGTTTCATGACCCAATAAGTAACAAAAAGAGGTGGTGTAAAGTTAAAAACAACATAATATATTTTATTTTATTTTTCAATCGTTCCTATCAGGAATAAATAAATGTCCCTCTGTATGTTTTTTTTTATTATCGATGATGACTTTGTGTGTTGTGTACGGCTTGGGTTGTGTACCTGTGTTTGTAGGTGTCATTTTGATATGAATTTGGCTAAAACAGTTTGTGTTTGTTAGTTACAATTATGTTGACAGGAGAGCTGAGCAGGTGGTGACATGAAAGAGAATATACTGAATAATGACATCACAACAGTATAATCCTAATGTTGATTTAAAATGATATATTACTCTAAATATGGCTAAAAAAGGGGGGGGAAAAAACTCAATTTTTTTTGAGAGAATCCGCCTCCCCTTGCTGGACCTCCCCTATTTCGGAACCCTGGTTACGGCCCTGCACACAGGTGGTAGTCTACGGCTCGCCCCAGATCGGCAGAGGGGGAGCAGGACCGGGGCAGCAGGGGGAAATTGACCAAGTACAATTGGGGACAAAATGGAGGGGGAAGGGGGGGGGGGGGGGTGTTATGTGTCTAAAAGTAAAACGGGGGGAAATTGCATATTCCACAATATTCCATTTTCTACAGTGGCATTCCGCCAACACCATAAAATACTTTTGTTTTATGAAAATAATAATGATTCACCATGATGTACTACTGAGATTAAAGTAACCAAATCACTAAAAATAATAATAATGAGTAGCAGCAACATGTGAAGGGTTCTTCCAGGCTGCCACACATACTGCATGTCCACTGGTACTCAACTCAACATGTAAGAACAAACATGTCCACTGGTACTCAACTCAACATGTAAGAACAAACATGTCCACTGGTACTCAACTCAACATGTAAGAACAAACATGTCCACTGGTACTCAACTCAACATGTAAGAACAAACATGTCCACTGGTACTCAACTCAACATGTAAGAACAAACATGTCCACTGGTACTCAACTCAACATGTAAGAACAAACAGCCAATTTTAGACTATTTGCGGTTCAGTAATTGGTCCCTGATTCCAGGGCGGTGCTCTGTTAATGATTTGAGTTTAATAAAGTTTGTAAATTCAATAATTCTATAAATTATTAAATATTATGCTATAACCAAACCTGCCGTACTGGCCCCCGACACAGAGAATAAAGTGTTATTGTCTGCAGTGGCCCATGATATGAAAAAATGTAATAAAAATAAAAACATATGTGGTCGTCATTATTTATTAGGTTACTAATTATTTATTTTAACGCGTTCCCATCTCATTATCGTATAATGTCAAAAAAAAAGCACTGTTCTGTTTAAAACAAGCATACAAACTGAGCTTGCGATAGAGGGAAAATTGTAGTGAATTTTGACGTTTCCATTCAGCTTTTCTAATTCCATAAATCATAAACAGACTGGGTGCAAACACAGTTAGAGAGAGACAGAGACAGGCAGAAAGATATGCTGAAATGATGATAGATAGAGAAATAACCAGCAGGCATTAGATATGAAATGACAGTAGCACAGAAATAAGCGCTAACCGTGATAAATCACACGGTGACAAAAACCTTGGCAGAAAATATGGCTGTTATTTTTTTGTATTACTCTTTTTTTGCTATTGCTCCTCTCACTGGATGCTGTGATGAGGAGCAGCAGAGGAGGAGGAGGAGACCACCACCACCAGACACACACCCAGGAAGCTTCACCACCACCACCAGACACACACCCAGGAAGCTTCACCACCACCACCAGACACACACCCAGGAAGCTTCACCACCACCACCAGACACACACCCAGGAAGCTTCACCACCACCACCAGACACACACCCAGGAAGCTTCACCACCACCACCAGACACACACCCAGGAAGCTTCACCACCACCACCAGACACACACCCAGGAAGCTTCACCACCACCACCAGACACACACCCAGGAAGCTTCACCACCACCACCAGACACACACCCAGGAAGCTTCACCACCACCACCAGACACACACCCAGGAAGCTTCACCACCACCACCAGACACACACCCAGGAAGCTTCACCACCACCACCAGACACACACCCAGGAAGCTTCACCACCACCACCAGACACACACCCAGGAAGCTTCCACATGTTCCAGCTGTCTCCTCTAAAGAAATAGACTATATTATACTGTAGGAAGCTTCCACATGTCCCTGCTGTCTCCTCTAGGAAGGACTATATAGGAGGATATGGGGGAGGTTAGGTTTAGGCATGGGGGGTGGGGGAGGTTAGGTTTAGGCGTGGGGGGAGGTTAGGTTTAGGCATGGGGGGTGGGGGAGGTTAGGTTTAGGCGTGGGGGGTGGGAGAGTTTAGCTCCAGCCGGTCCACCGACACGCTGCACGCCGCCTCGCTCAGCTGGTTCTGCTTGTGGGATATCGGCACTGCGGCCTGTCGGCACATAGACGAGCTTAGGATCAAACATGTTTACAGCCTGGTTCAAAACAGTTTTGTCTATATAGCTCATTTCACCTTTCATAACAACTGTATAACTCACCCGTTCAGAGTCAAATACACGATAGAAAAGACTATATGTTTTGGACATGATTGACAGGTTGCATGTCCAGTGAGCCCTAGGGAGAAGTGGAGGTCGCAGACCCATAGTGTTAAGTTAAGTTATCCTTTATTTATCTTTGGGTATGCCCGGATACTCGAGGACCCGACTCGGACCCGGCCGGATCTCAGGTCCATTCAAAGGAAGTGACTTCGGGTCCGGGCCGGGTACAGGTCCATTTATCATTTATCGGGTGTGCTTTCTAATAACAGACGGGTCCATTTGGGTCTGTCATTTTGGACCTGTGAAGACCTCTACCATAGCGTTCCCGACTTCCAACTTTCTTGTCACAAGAGAGGTGGTTGGAACACCGACGTGTCCAGTATTTAACCCCATTGTAAATGTCTGTTTTTGACGGGTTGGGATTGAGAATGTGTTGCCGCAACATCCGCTAAAATGAATAGTGTGCAGCTGGACGCGATCATCGGCTGTTCCAGGAATCAAACCCGTGGCCTTCAGCTTACAGGACACTCTTTCACCATAATGCCCTTTTAGATATATAGATAGATAGATAGATAGATAGATAGATAGATAGATAGATAGATAGATAGATAGATAGATAGATGGATGGATAGATGCAAGGTGTTTCTCGTGGTGAATCCCCTGGGCGAGTGGAGTCGATATTAAGATCACATTAAGCCTGGGTAATTACTGCAGCCTGACTGGAGCATCTAGCTGCTAACGAGAGATGAGAAATCAGTAGAGCTCATGCACGCACGCACACACGGACACACACACGTACACACACACACGCGTACAAACACACACACACGTACAAACACACACACACACACACATTCAGATTTCAGATTTCTTTGAAAAAAATGAAAAAAATATACATCTTGAAAATGAAGGAAAACCAGAGTGTGCAAATGGGACCCCCGAGGAAGCTTCCTAAGCTTTTGGTGGGGACCCACCACACACACACACACACACACACACACACACACACACACACACACACACACACACAATTTATATGCGTTTCTTTCACTTTCTTCACTGTCTGGTCCTGATCTTGCAGCCATATAGGCCCACAGCAGGTGATCTTGCAGCCATATAGGCCCACAGCAGGTGATCTTGCAGCCATATAGGCCCACAGCAGGTGATCTTGCAGCCATATAGGCCCACAGCAGGTGATCTTGCAGCCATATAGGCCCACAGCAGGTGATCTTGCAGCCATATAGGCCCACAGCAGGTGATCTTGCAGCCATATAGGCCCACAGCAGGTGATCTTGCAGCCATATAGGCCCACAGCAGGTATTCTTCATAAAGCTCTCAGGCAGGCAGGTTAATGAGACGGTGATGGGTCAGAGCATGGAGGTGCATTTTTCTCTTCATTTGTTAGCAATTCATCAAAGCACGCCGCTGTGCAGAAGTTTCGTTCATAAACAATCTCTAAGATATCTATAAATGCTAGTTTTCTCAGTGGGTTTCAGTGTTGTCATTGGAAACAGATGTTAGTGGTTCATACATTTAGCAATTAGTACTGCAATTTAGATTGACTATAACAGTCGATTTGGGCAGAGCCAGCTTAACCTGCCTATTCATAGCTTTCAAGGGGCGTTACGTAAGTACAAGGAACGCCCATTCTGGCGGTCAAAACTCAAAACAACAATGGCGCTGAACACTGACCAGACGCAGCTCCAGCAAAAAGCGGTCTTTTTCCACCAGTTTCCAGTCAGGAATATTTAGACCATCTATCAAGCGTTGAAAAAGAACGATATCTAAACAAACTGCACGTTTTGGGCACTTCAAACAAACCGAACTATCGTTAACGTTACTGTCCAACACATGGCAGTTCGGAGAAATTGTTTCACAACAAACTGCGTGCGGAGTGCGGACTCGTTTTTATAATGTTGTGGAGAGAGCGCACAGCCCTCGTCGCGTGTGAAGAGAGAGGGAGAACGGGTGAGACAGAAGCAAACTATTTTTTGCAGATCTCAAAAGCAGGTAAACCACTGTGGGATTAGTGAGACTATTGCTAAAAGAGAAGATACTGTAGTGATGCCTGTGCTGTCGTCCGCTCAAACAGTACTTAGCAGTACTGTTTGACCGTCAGGTGGGCGTTCCCGGCAGCACGTAACGCCCCTTGAAAGCTATGAATAGGCAGGGCGGAGGAGAGGCTTCATCATGACAACAGCAAACCTTCCCCCTAGGTCCCTCCACTTGGCTGGGGAGATGATCGTGCGGGAATAAGAACCTGCGGGCCTGATAACGCTGCTTCACATAGGGGCTGATTACCCTCTTCTTCATCTGCTTTTCTTCAGGTGTCTGTGTTGTCAGCACAAAAATAAGAGACATTGAATGTTGTGAACTTGGTGTGGGCACAGTTAAGACACACTGAGGCATCATCATACATGATCTGACCCTTTCAGGCTGCTCCTCTTCCCTGTTGGAAGTCTCATAAGGACTGCTGCTCTTGGGGGAGGTTGGGGCAGAGGGCACCCATTACTTCTGGCCATGCTGGCGGGTCTGGGAATGGGACGGGCTATTCTATTTCTCAACAATAACTATAACTTCTACAACATAATAAACGAATGGAAGCGATTCTGAAACTTTAAATGGTTTGACTTTACTGATTGTTCTCAGTCATTACAGCAGTAACACTGATCTCACGCCATTTCTCATCTGCCTTTCTTAACACTTTCAGTGCCACGGCCCTTGGGCAAAAGGTTGCTTGCTGTGCCACATAGGCCGCAATGCATTTTAAAACAGTCATATAATTTCTTTAATAATTACTATGTAAACACTGAACACGCACAAATAACGATGAGACTCTCTTCTATCACCTGCAAAAAAAAGTTTATTGATCCCATTTTCCGTTCTTTAGTTATGAGCCGGAGAAGATAGCTTGATTGAACGAAAAAAAGAGCTTTTTTTCTACGAGCTGAGATAATGAGCCTTTTGTGAAATTAAACATTTCAAGCACATCACTGACTCTGAAGCTAATTTTCTGATGTAGTCACACCTCAAAAATAATTTCCTTCAATAAAACAGTGAAGGCAAGGGAATTTTGTTTGGAAGAATAATATTTTTAGCTGAAACCAGCAGCGCTGGCGCCTGCATGCGCTGCTGGTTGCAGCTTCTTGCTGATCTTTTGCTGCTGGTGGGCATCGGATATTCTGGCTTGCGTTTGCCAACCCTGTCCTGCTGTCTGGGTCTGTGTTGTGTACTTGGCTCTGCGTGCCCACCTCCCCCCCTCCTCCTCCCCCCCCCCCCCCCCGTTGTGGGAGGAGTGTCTCTCTGCTCTGCTGTTTTCTCGTTTTCTCTGCCTGTGCTCAGCACTGAAAAAGTCTGCTAGATCCTGCTTTTTTACAGCCGCGTGTACCAGCTCCCATGCTTCGAGTTGAGAATAATAACAAATCCACGGCTGATCATGTGTTGCAGCGGACACGGAGGCTGTTGCAGCGGACATCGAGGTGCTCAATTGTGATAGCAGATTGGCTGCTGCAGGGGCACAGCTAAACGTTGCTTCAATGAAGCCGCTGCATACGGACGGATGCGATGCGATTTCCTTCCCCCCAATGACTTCTTCTGTGTGTTTCACTCCACGTTCTCTCATCTGGAGAGCGCTGTCGCCACCTAAGGGTTCTGTAAAATAGGTTAGACACATTCAATACCTCTGAATATTGTAAGAGGCGATGTAAGAGGCATAGATCGACACCCCCCCGTCAAAAAAAAAAAATCGAGTTATGACGCCATTTGGCGTCGCTGGCACTGTACGGTAAATTTCTAATGACGCCATATGGCGTCGCTGGCACTGAATGTGTTAACGTAGTTTTTTCTTCGTTGGTTTTCATTCTTCTACTGAACATGTAGGCATTCTGACGCAATACTGCCGCCTAGTGGCCGCTTTTAGATATGTTTCCAAACTAGTGCATAAATCAAACAGATCAATAGTCAATGCGACATAAATGCATTTCTAACTATTGTAAACAACATGCACAATGTTTTCCGCGCAAGTTGACATAAAACAAATGCAACACGGGCGGGGCGTGCTGGACGGTGCAGGCTGGCGGCGCTGGCGTGACAGGAACATGTGTTGGGCGGGTTGGGCCGGGCTCGTGGGTCTTGGCCTTGAACGTGCACCTCGTGTGCCTTTTTTGGCCTTTGTCGATGGGGATATTTATCCCGACAGCTCGGACGAAGGCTGGGGTTTTCTGTTGCCCCATCAGGGTGGGCAGGGCTCCTCTCAGGGCTTGTCTCATGGGCAGGGCTGGTTCTCACCTTCAAGAACATGTCATCATCATTATGTGAAGACAAAGCAAATATTCCTAAGAATATTTTCAACTTGAAATCAACTTGAATAAGCACGTCCTGGGAGATCCCTTTGCCCCAGGCTGAGGAAGCTTGAGGATGGATGTTCAAAAGTCGACAAACTCTGACTTCACCCTTCACAGCTGACTTTTCAGGGTTAATACGTTTATTAATATGACCCATTGAGTATTAATAACACCTGTTGGGTAGACTGAGCAGAATCCAGGAGAAAGCTCTGACTCCTTATTTTACTTTTTTTTTTTATAGTAATATATAATTTTTTATATTTTTTTTAGAAAACGTAATTTGCTTATACAGCAAAAAAAACAAAAAACAAAATGAAGTAAACAAAAAATAGAAACAAGAAGCATAGAAACAAAAAAAGAAATAAAACATTCCCTCAGACTATGTTAATCTACCTCCAACCCTCACCCTGACTCAGTTTCCAACCCATGTTCATAAATTACATTGTTTTTTATTTCTGTTAATATCCTTTTCAAGAATCCACTGAAATTTCAGAAAAGTTTTAAAACGTTCAATATCTAATTGATGTATTTTCGTAGCTTTAAATATATATGCTTTCCCCATCATAGTTATAGTATTATTGACTGATTAATATTATAATTATTATTATCTGACTCCTTCTTGATTCCAATGTTAAATCCACTTCAGTCATGTATAGGGCAGATGAATAGAGGAGGCCGGTTAGAAAGAAATGAGACATGGATCGTACAAAAAGGAGGTACAACTCATTTTAGAAAATCCTCCCTGATGATGATAATAATAAATACTCTCACTATAGATGTACAGATGTTACTCATCTCGTCTCGCAGCACTGCTGCCACACCACGGAAGCAACACCATATATATATATACAATATACATACAGTATATATATATATATATACAATATACACACACACACACACACACACACACACACACACACACACACACACACACACACACACACACACACACACACACACAGCTCTGGAAAAATTTAACAGACCACTACAAAATGATCAGTTTCTCTGATTTTACTATGTGTATGAATAAAAAGAACATTTTTGTTTTATTCTATAAACTACTGACAACATTTCTCCCAAATTCCAAATAGAAATATTGTCATTTAGACTAGAGCATTTATTTGCAGAAAATGACAAATGGTCAAAATAACAAAAAAGATGCAGTGTTTCCAGACCTGAAATACTGCAAAGGAAAACAAGTTCATATTCATTTTTAAACAACACAATGCTAATGTTTTAACTTAGGAAGAGTCCAGAAATCAATATTTGATGGAATAACCCTGATTTTCAATCACAGTTTTCATGCGTCTTGGCATCACATCACATCACATCACATCACATCACATCACATCACATCACATCACATTCAAGCAGCTCAGCTTTGTTTGATGGCTTGTGACCATCCATCTTCCTTTTGATCTCATTCCAGAGGTTTTCAATGCGTTTCAGGTGTGAGGTTTGAGCTGGCCAGGACAGGGTCTTGACCCTGGTGCTCCTTCATCCACACCTTGATTGACCTAGCTGTGTGGCATGGAGCATTGTCCTGCTGGGAAAAAACCAATCCTCAGAGTTGGGGAACATTGTCAGAGCATGAAGGAAGCAAGTTGTCTTCCAGGATAACCTTATATATACGTGGCTTGATTCATGCGTCCTTCTCAAAGACGAATCAGCCTGATTCCAGCCTTGCTCAAGCACCTCCAGATCATCACTGATCCTCCACAAAATTCCACAGTGGGTGAAATCATCTTTCCTATCCTGGTGTGCACTAGAGAACTGTGTGTGTCTGTGTGTGTGTGTGTGCACGTGTGTGTGTCTGTGTGTGTGTGTGTGTGTGTGTGTGTGTGTGTGTGTGTGTGTGTGTGTGTGTGCAGACCGCAGGTGTTGCTGTATTCTGGTTGATCCTGGCGCTGAGCCTAGCTGTGTGGGGCGTGGGGGCAGCAGCGGGCATGCTTGGTGGAGTGTTGAAAGCTGCGGGTGTGGTGGCTGAGGCTGCGGGTGCGGCGGGGGCAGCCGCCGGTGTGGCCGCGGATGTGGCCAACGCTGCGGCGGGGGCTGCGGCCAAGGCTGCGGGCAAGGGTGCGACCGGATGATCGATGGCATTTGGAAGTTGTGAGTAGTTCATCCTCTTTTTAAGGAGAATATAACCGTTTCGTGACATAAAGATGAGAAATCAGATCTACTAAAAACACAGGACATGGACATTTGTCATTGTACAGATCATAGTCATATTATTTTATTTATTTATATTTTATTTGACTAAGTTATAGATTTTTTTGTGTTCTTTTTTGCGCTTTTTGGAACTCTAAAGATCGTTCGCAAGTTTTTAACCTCGATAGAAAACAGCCAGTCTGACATTTGATGCAAAACTTGTTCCACAGTTTGGGATCAAAGCATATGCTCCGTCCTTCTTTGATTTGAGGGGAGTTTGTGGGACACTTAAGAGACTTTAGAATTATTTTAATACAATACATATACCGTATATCAGGGGTGCCCACACTTTTTCAGCTTGGGAGCTACTTTTAAAATGACCAAGTCAAAGTGATCTACCAAACATATTTATTTATATATATACACTGAGTATACAGTGGAAAACAGTGGAACAGTGGAAAAACAGTGGAAACAGTGGAAAAACAGTGGAAACAGTGGAAAAACAGTGGAAAACAGTGGAAAAACAGTTTAAAAAAAAAAAAAAAAAAAAAAAAAAAAATCTCCCCTCAATGCCATGCGATCGACCACACTACCTTCGCGATCGACCGGTCGATCGCGATCGATGTATTGGGCACCCCTGCCGTATATGTATTGTATTAAAATACTATTTTGTTCTGGACTGGACACATACTCACACACAGTTTGTCAAAATTCAAGCAAAGGCTGTGATTTTTGAAAAATGATCTGTCAGTCAAAATGAAACAATGTCATAAACATGTGACTAGTATCTCTCTCTCTCTCTCTCTCTCTCTCTCTCTCTCTCTCTCTCTCTCCCTCCCTCTGTCTCTCTCTGTCTCTCTCTCTCTCTCCCAGGTATAATCAGCATGAATTGGTGCAGTGCAGTGGACTGTATATTCAAAAGTGCATCAAAAGGATTTAAATGTGGAAATAAAGCATTAAAAACACCTTGGAAGTCAAGATTGATGAATGTGCTTTAATTGCTTTACATTGTTCAATAAACAACACTGTTCAACTTCAAACCTCGAGTCAGTTTGCTTTCTGTCTGTCCTGTTTCTCAAACTGAGGCCCAGGAAAGCTAATCGGCCTGTTCTGTTTTGTACTTTCTGTGACATGATTTCTATGATGGTGTCAGAGCAAAATTGTTGATTGATTGCTTATTAATTGGTTGTTGATCATTATGGACTCTGTTCCATAATGATCTATGGCTGTCTCATTTTAAGTCTCTCAGGGGGACTCCCTTCTCCATCTACAGAGCATTCCTGAAGATAGATAACATGTATTTTGTCTTGTGACCCGACCAAGGTTGTATTGTCTCGTATGAAAGATCAAGGTTGAACCTGTGTAGTTGATGGAAATGTACTGGGCATCAGATGGAACTTCTATGAGCTAATGGGATTTCACAGCAGAGATCAGGGTGGGGAGGGCACCCTACTATCACTATAATGAGAAGGTGCAGGGTGGGGAGGGCACCCTACTATCACTATGTGAGAAGGTGCAGGGTGGGGAGGGCACCCTACTATCACTATAATGAAGGTGCAGGGTGGGGAGGGCACCCTACTATCACTATAATGAAGGTGCAGGGTGGGGAGGGCACCCTACTATCACTATATGAGAAGGTGCAGGGTGGGGAGGGCACTCTACTATCACTATATGAGAAGGTGCAGGGTGGGGAGGGCACCCTACTATCACTATAATGAAGGTGCAGGGTGGGGAGGGCACCCTACTATCACTATATGAGAAGGTGCAGGGTGGGGAGGGCACCCTACTATCACTATAATGAAGGTGCAGGGTGAGGAGGGCACCCTACTATCACTATAATGAAGGTGCAGGGTGGGGAGGGCACCCTACTATCACTATAATGAAGGTGCAGGGTGGGGAGGGCACCCTACTATCACTATGTGAGAAGGTGCAGGGTGGGGAGGGCACTCTACTATCACTATATGAGAAGGTGCAGGGTGGGGAGGGCACCCTACTATCACTATATGAGAAGGTGCAGGGTGGGGAGGGCACTCTACTATCACTATATGAGAAGGTGCAGGGTGGGGAGGGCACCCTACTATCACTATAATGAAGGTGCAGGGTGGGGAGGGCACCCTACTATCACTATATGAGAAGGTGCAGGGTGGGGAGGGCACCCTACTATCACTATAATGAAGGTGCAGGGTGGGGAGGGCACCCTACTATCACTATGTGAGAAGGTGCAGGGTGGGGAGGGCACCCTACTATCACTATAATGAAGGTGCAGGGTGGGGAGGGCACCCTACTATCACTATGTGAGAAGGTGCAGGGTGGGGAGGGCACTCTACTATCACTATATGAGAAGGTGCAGGGTGGGGAGGGCACCCTACTATCACTATATGAGAAGGTGCAGGGTGGGGAGGGCACTCTACTATCACTATAATGAAGGTGCAGGGTGGGGAGGGCACCCTACTATCACTATAATGAGAAGGTGCAGGGTGAGGAGGGCACCCTACTATCACTATAATGAGAAGGTGCAGGGTGAGGAGGGCACCCTACTATCACTATATGAGAAGGTGCAGGGTGGGGAGGGCACCCTACTATCACTATAATGAAGGTGCAGGGTGGGGAGGGCACCCTACTATCACTATAATGAGAAGGTGCAGGGTGAGGAGGGCACCCTACTATCACTATAATGAAGGTGCAGGGTGGGGAGGGCACCCTACTATCACTATGTGAGAAGGTGCAGGGTGGGGAGGGTACCCTACTATCACTATATGAGAAGGTGCAGGGTGGGGAGGGCACCCTACTATCACTATAATGAAGGTGCAGGGTGGGGAGGGCACCCTACTATCACTATAATGAGAAGGTGCAGGGTGAGGAGGGCACCCTACTATCACTATATGAGAAGGTGCAGGGTGGGGAGGGCACCCTACTATCACTATATGAGAAGGTGCAGGGTGGGGAGGGCACTCTACTATCACTATAATGAAGGTGCAGGGTGGGGAGGGCACCCTACTATCACTATATGAGAAGGTGCAGGGTGGGGAGGGCACCCTACTATCACTATATGAGAAGGTGCAGGGTGAGGAGGGCACCCTACTATCACTATAATGAAGGTGCAGGGTGGGGAGGGCACCCTACTATCACTATAATGAAGGTGCAGGGTGGGGAGGGCACTCTACTATCACTATATGAGAAGGTGCAGGGTGGGGAGGGTACCCTACTATCACTATAATGAAGGTGCAGGGTGGGGAGGGCACTCTACTATCACTATATGAGAAGGTGCAGGGTGGGGAGGGCACCCTACTATCACTATAATGAAGGTGCAGGGTGGGGAGGGCACTCTACTATCACTATATGAGAAGGTGCAGGGTGGGGAGGGCACCCTACTATCACTATAATGAAGGTGCAGGGTGGGGAGGGCACCCTAATATCACTATATGAGAAGGTGCAGGGTGGGGAGGGCACCCTACTATCACTATAATGAAGGTGCAGGGTGGGGAGGGCACTCTACTATCACTATATGAGAAGGTGCAGGGTGGGGAGGGCACCCTACTATCACTATAATGAAGGTGCAGGGTGGGGAGGGCACCCTACTATCACTATATGAGAAGGTGCAGGGTGGGGAGGGCACCCTACTATCACTATAATGAAGGTGCAGGGTGAGGAGGGCACCCTACTATCACTATAATGAAGGTGCAGGGTGGGGAGGGCACCCTACTATCACTATGTGAGAAGGTGCAGGGTGGGGAGGGCACTCTACTATCACTATATGAGAAGGTGCAGGGTGGGGAGGGCACCCTACTATCACTATAATGAAGGTGCAGGGTGGGGAGGGCACCCTACTATCACTATGTGAGAAGGTGCAGGGTGGGGAGGGCACCCTACTATCACTATAATGAAGGTGCAGGGTGGGGAGGGCACCCTACTATCACTATGTGAGAAGGTGCAGGGTGGGGAGGGCACTCTACTATCACTATATGAGAAGGTGCAGGGTGGGGAGGGCACTCTACTATCACTATAATGAAGGTGCAGGGTGGGGAGGGCACCCTACTATCACTATAATGAGAAGGTGCAGGGTGAGGAGGGCACCCTACTATCACTATAATGAGAAGGTGCAGGGTGAGGAGGGCACCCTACTATCACTATATGAGAAGGTGCAGGGTGGGGAGGGCACCCTACTATCACTATAATGAAGGTGCAGGGTGGGGAGGGCACCCTACTATCACTATAATGAGAAGGTGCAGGGTGAGGAGGGCACCCTACTATCACTATAATGAAGGTGCAGGGTGGGGAGGGCACCCTACTATCACTATGTGAGAAGGTGCAGGGTGGGGAGGGTACCCTACTATCACTATATGAGAAGGTGCAGGGTGGGGAGGGCACCCTACTATCACTATAATGAAGGTGCAGGGTGGGGAGGGCACCCTACTATCACTATAATGAGAAGGTGCAGGGTGAGGAGGGCACCCTACTATCACTATAATGAAGGTGCAGGGTGGGGAGGGCACCCTACTATCACTATATGAGAAGGTGCAGGGTGAGGAGGGCACCCTACTATCACTATAATGAAGGTGCAGGGTGGGGAGGGCACCCTACTATCACTATAATGAGAAGGTGCAGGGTGAGGAGGGCACCCTACTATCACTATAATGAAGGTGCAGGGTGGGGAGGGCACCCTACTATCACTATATGAGAAGGTGCAGGGTGGGGAGGGCACCCTACTATCACTATGTGAGAAGGTGCAGGGTGGGGAGGGCACTCTACTATCACTATATGAGAAGGTGCAGGGTGGGGAGGGCACCCTACTATCACTATAATGAAGGTGCAGGGTGGGGAGGGCACCCTACTATCACTATGTGAGAAGGTGCAGGGTGGGGAGGGCACCCTACTATCACTATAATGAAGGTGCAGGGTGGGGAGGGCACCCTACTATCACTATGTGAGAAGGTGCAGGGTGGGGAGGGCACTCTACTATCACTATATGAGAAGGTGCAGGGTGGGGAGGGCACCCTACTATCACTATATGAGAAGGTGCAGGGTGGGGAGGGCACTCTACTATCACTATAATGAAGGTGCAGGGTGGGGAGGGCACCCTACTATCACTATAATGAGAAGGTGCAGGGTGAGGAGGGCACCCTACTATCACTATAATGAGAAGGTGCAGGGTGAGGAGGGCACCCTACTATCACTATATGAGAAGGTGCAGGGTGGGGAGGGCACCCTACTATCACTATAATGAAGGTGCAGGGTGGGGAGGGCACCCTACTATCACTATAATGAGAAGGTGCAGGGTGAGGAGGGCACCCTACTATCACTATAATGAAGGTGCAGGGTGGGGAGGGCACCCTACTATCACTATGTGAGAAGGTGCAGGGTGGGGAGGGTACCCTACTATCACTATATGAGAAGGTGCAGGGTGGGGAGGGCACCCTACTATCACTATAATGAAGGTGCAGGGTGGGGAGGGCACCCTACTATCACTATAATGAGAAGGTGCAGGGTGAGGAGGGCACCCTACTATCACTATAATGAAGGTGCAGGGTGGGGAGGGCACCCTACTATCACTATATGAGAAGGTGCAGGGTGAGGAGGGCACCCTACTATCACTATAATGAAGGTGCAGGGTGGGGAGGGCACCCTACTATCACTATGTGAGAAGGTGCAGGGTGGGGAGGGCACCCTACTATCACTATAATGAAGGTGCAGGGTGGGGAGGGCACCCTACTATCACTATAATGAAGGTGCAGGGTGGGGAGGGCACCCTACTATCACTATGTGAGAAGGTGCAGACGAGAGCTTGGGGCTCTCTTGACTTAAGTGTTTTGACTGTCGGAGAGACTCTGTGCACAGATGAACTTTTTCATGGAATAAATCCTCCAATGTTTATATTTTTAAACGAGCAGCTCATTATTGATGGATCAACAAGGCATTTCATTTATTTCGCTATTACAATGGCTGACTTTAAGCTCCAAACATGAATGCCGCGAGTCCGTTTTGACATTGGGTTCTCAGTCCAACAGCCTAATACTGTATCACCGCTCTGTGTGCACTGGATGTAATGTGCACGGTACCCTTGTGCACAAATATGATACGCACATTGTTAAACAATCACTGTGGGGCGTCCGGGTAGTGTAGTGGTAGATTCTCTGCCTACCAACATGAGGGTCACAGGTTCGTATCCACGTGTTACCTCCGTCTTGGTCGGGCGTCCATACAGACACGATTGGCTGTGCCTGAGGGTGGGAAGCCGGATTGGGGGTATGTGTCCTGGTCGCTGCACTAGCGGTCGGTTGGGGTGCCTGGTCAGGGTGCCTGGAAGGGTAGGAAACTGGTGGGAATAGCGTGATCCCGATGCCAGACCCCTAGCTGAAGCGGGTTGCTGTGGTCCCTAGATTTCTGTGACGTCAAAGTGCCTTCACAAGCCAAAAAAGGTTGGAAATCCCTGAACCCCTGAACCACTGGCCTAAACACCAGAGAGCTGGGGAGAGCCGAAACTGGCTCCATGCTTCCTCCGAGACATGGGCAGTTAGCCAGCTGCCTCTTTTCACCTGACAGCGGAAGCTTCACCGGTAGGACATAGCACGTGGGAGGATCACGCTATTCCAACGAGTTCCCCTCCCTCTGAACAGGCGCCCTTAACGACCAGAGGAGGAACCACATTAGCAACCAGGATATTGCATGTTTTGGAGAGGGGTTCCTATATGAAGGAAACCCCCGGGAGGCATGGGGAGAACATGCAAACTCCACACAGAAAGGCCCTTTTGATGACCCCACCCGGGCGGTGGGCACTCGAGGACATGCGGACGGGCACGCACTCCTTCAGCGCTCACGGGGTGGGGAGGTTTTCAAATGAACTGCCGTTTTGTTTCAAATTCACGTTGAGATTGTAAGTAGTAGTATTATGTAGTATGAGTAGTATCCCTGGTTTGCAGACAGGTCAAATTCCAATGTTTTATCCTGGAGACCGGGTTGAACTAACCCTCACAGAGCTTCCAAAGCATTCATCTGCCATGGCTTTGTGTGTGTGTGTGTGTGTGTGTGTAGGTGTGTGTGTGTGTGTGTGTGTGTGTGTGTGCGTGCGTGCGTGCGTGCGTGTGTGCTTATAAGGTCTGTCTCTGTGCACGTACAGTATGACTGGAGACTTTTTGGGGACGTACGGTGGCGGCCATGGGAGATGAAGGCTGGGACAGACGGGGTCGGAGGTCACGGGAAGACAAGCGAGCAGCGTGCAGGAATCTGCTGAGCCGTGCACTTCCTGCCTCACCTCTGCCCTCCGCCATCCATCCCATAATTACATCCCCGCCCCGCCCCGCCCCCCCCCCCCCCGCCCCGCCCCCGCCCCGCCCCTCCCCTGGCCACCGCGTCCCAGCATGTACATCCTGCATACATCCACACACTGCAGCGCAGAACAAGCAGAGGTGAGCGGAGAGTGTCGCTGCAGCTGCTCCGCTGCGACTGAGGCAAAGTCACACAGCCAGTCACAACCTGCTGCAAGCTGCCACTGTTTCACATTCAAACACCAAGAAGTCAACTGCATCTGTTGACTGACATTTTTCAAAACCGCCTACTAGCAGTACGTACTCCAAACCGCCTACTAGCAGTACGTACTCCAAACCGCCTACTAGCAGTACGTACTCCAAACCGCCTACTAGCAGTACGTACTCCAAACCGCCTTCTAGCAGTACGTACTCCAAACCGCCTTCTAGCAGTACGTACTCCAAACCGCCTACTAGCAGTACGTACTCCAAACCGCCTACTAGCAGTACGTACTATAAAAAATACAGTGACGTCACCCATTTTTTGGACTCCCATTTTGAAGCATAGAGTATGGGGGTGTGGCCGCTGCCATCTTGGGTTGCTTGTGCAGCTCGAGAGAGAGAGAGAGACGCAGCTCCGCCTACTATTGGCAACATGCGCGATCACTGGACAGCCGACCTGCCAATCACGTCCAAAACATCTTTTTTTCTATCGTCTATTTCACTCTAAATGGGTGAGTTATAATTTATAAGAATTCTTACATCTGGAATTATAAGAATAATAGAATTTTGAAAAGTCTGTAGAAGGGCTGGCTTACCAGTGTTAAACACTACTACTGGGCTGCCAATGCTAGGGCTCTAATGTTTTGGCGGAAAGGGACTCCTGGCAATTTAACTCTCGGGGCCCCCCTGTGGCTGAAAATGGAGGCCAGCTATGTTGCCAACTGTTCTCTACCAGCCCTGTTATTTTCTAAGCTAGAGAAGCCTGGGACTTTACAAAATTCTAGCTTCGTTGTGAGAAACTCTTTTTTGCCTCCGTGGTCAGACAGAAACTACCATGCCTGGAGTGAGAAGGGGCTAGTTTCCATCAAATACCTGTACATAGATGGTCATTTTGCATCCTTTGATCTACTGAAGAGGAAGTTTGCGTTGCCCGACACGAACTGGCTCAGATTCCTGCTAATTAGAAATCATGTTTGATCCAAGATTCAAACCTTTGAAGCACTCCCAGATGAACATGCCTTTTTCGACATTTTGCTGAGCCCTCCTCACTCCAGGCATCTTATTTCTAGATTTGTCTATTTGATAGCGTAAAGCCATATTGATATCGTCCCAAAACAGGCGCAAGGCACGTTTTTTTGCGTTTAAGGCCCGTTTTAGCGCCGAAGGCTTGTGGGAGAATAGGGCCCTTAAAGGACTGTTAACTTAGCACTTTTAGCTCCATGTGGCACTCAAGATTGATTTGTATGTATGGAACTCTCTGCATCTATGTCTCCTGTGATTCTATGTGAGCACTTCTGCACCAAGACAATTTCCAATCAACCATGTGTTGAAATGGCAAATAAAGTTCTATTCTATTCTATTCTATTCTATTCTATTCCATTACCTTTTAATTGATGACAATCACCTGTTAGTTTCCTACCAAGATGATGTGTGGTGATGTAACAGATGTGTAGTAGCGACACGTGAATGATCCCTTTTTGCATTTTACAACCTTTTGCTCTCTGTGTCACTTGTATGTTGTGACCTAACCATAGACTGGGTTGTAACCGCTGCTCCCTCCAGCAGCAGTGCAGACCTAACCATAGACTGGGTTGTAACCGCTGCTCCCTCCAGCAGCAGTGCAGACCTAACCATAGACTGGGTTGTAACCGCTGCTCCCTCCAGCAGCAGTGCAGAACCTCAGCGCTAACCTTGCCATTGACGGTGAGGCTAGCTGACGTGTGCTCTGTGCTATAAAGCTCTGTTGTTAGTCAAGTCACAAGTCAATAATCCAGGATATTACTTAATGTGGGCTATTGACCCAGTGCTCCCCACGGCAGACAGCAGGCTGCAGGGAGCAGACAGCAGGGAGCAGACAGCAGGCTGCAGGGAGCAGACAGCAGGCTGCAGGGAGCAGACAGCAGACAGCAGGCTGCAGGGAGCAGGCTGCAGATTGATTCAACATATCACCTCTGTTTAAAGCAGGAGTGTCAAACTCATTTATGCGACTCAATTTGTTCTCAGGTGGGCCAGAAAAAGAAAATCAATAATAACGTATAAATGACAAAACCTTAAAAAATAAAAGAGAAAAAAGTTTCTTTAGTGTAGAGAATTACAGGTACATCTTAAGAACACATTTTCATGTAGGGTTATCTCAGCTACCATCAAACAAATGATCAAATCTACTGTCTGTATTTGTGCATTAAAATTGACAGCAATTGTGCAATTCTCTAATCAATGGTAGGCTAGTGAAAATAGTTTACCATTTAGAGATGAATACAGAAAACATGAAGTTCATATTTAACTTGCTCCTAAAACCTGGTAACATTGCAAGCAAGCTGGATTCAAGCAGTGGCGAACCGTGCCTATCAGAACCGGGCCTTCTATGCGGTAACCCCCCCCTCTCCCCACACCCACACACACAATATATAGCCTACTGTACGTGCAAGTCTGAGGTCTCTGTGCGCACGCCGTGCGTCTTTTTACGCATTGGTGAGGGCGGACTATTATGAGTTGTCTCCACAGGCAGGTTCTTTAGGTCGCTGTATCATTACAGTCTGTCAGTAACACAACCACAGTTTAACAATTAGCTCAAAACACAGAAAGAGAAAATTACAAGCACAACAAACTCTAAAACCCGGGGACAGGTCCAAAACTCCCCCTGCCCACCGACATCAGCTGCCCCAGCCCCCAGCGCCACTTGTGTCAGTTCCTTGGCATGAAACAGTATGTGCAGTACCGCTTGTGTCAGTTCCTTGGTGTGAAACAGTATGTGCAGTACCGCTAATATAGAAAATTGAGGATGAAGATAGTTTGAGCTGCATCAAGATGCATCATGATGCATCATGATGCATCGTTGACCAGTGAATCGTAATCAAATCGAGTCGTGAGGCCAGTGAAGATCCACAGCACTATTTAGCTTAGCATAGCATTTTTTCCACCCTTGTCAAAAGTATGTGTATCTTTTTGACAGAAATGTATAAACAGGCTACATTTCGTTGAGGGTGGGCCGTTCGGCGATATCCCAGCCCAATTTTGGCAGGTACGCTACAGGCTAGGGCTGTCACTTTTCATTCGAAATTCGAATGCAACTTCGAATGTGGGGGAGGGGGTTCGTTTTCGAAATGTAATTTGAATGTTCGAATTTATTTTATTTATTTTATTATTAATTTTTTTTTTTTTATGAACCAAAATTAACCAACTGCTGCTTGCTGGTAATGTTAATCCCATGTCAGAAAAAGTCTCCAGATTTGTCGCGTTAGTCTCTTCTGAGAAAGATTGTCTCCAGGGTCTGAAAAGTTGTCTCGAGTTGGATGCAGCCAAGTTTGTGAGGCAGTGTTGTGACTGTGAGCGTCCAAGCTAACACGTCGGGCTGATGCCCGGTGGCCTGCAGTGGGTTGCACCAGCTGTGCGTAAGTTGAAACGTAAGCTAGTTTGAACGTAAAGTCTCACTAAGTCCGAGTTTACGCACTACTAAAAATATTTGGGTTGCACCAAGTGAAATAGTTACAACGTAGGCATAAGTTAGAACTTAAAATTTACACCTACGTCTTACTAGGTGTAAAGTCCTCCGTAAAATAGCAGTTGGCACGGATTGCAACTTGGCACCGTGGCGCATCGTTGTTTTGCGTCCGCAACGCGCTCTCCGTGATAAATTACACCCTTTGATATTTATGACTCACGCTTTTGTTTCCCACAAGCTGCAGCACTGCATACAAATTAAAATAACCGCAACAATTTAGTGAGGCAGGATGGTGGTATAGCCTACAATACTGATGAAGAGCTCACAGATAAACGTTAACAGTAATATGAACCTAAACGAACGTTACTCAATAACGTTCTCATTTGATTAGTGTTGATGAAATATGAAAGCACTAATTTGCGGGGGGCAACATGTCCTGTTTTCACTCCACTTAAACAACCGTAAATAAACACCGTTTCCACCGTGCTTTTCACTGATTGGTCACAGATACTGTACACGTCATTGTCTGCGACACTATTTTGGTTAGTATGGACTTTAGGGTCTACTAGTTAAGATGTACCTTACGTCTCCGTGGTGCAACCAAACAAAGACACAACTTTAGTGTCAAACTAACTAGTTTGAACGTAGCAGTTAGTGTGGACTTCACACCCTAACTTAAGACAGAACTTACGTTCAGCTGGTGCAACAGGCTGGACTGGAAAAAAAAAAAAAAAATTTAATTAACCAAAAAACTTCGAATATATTCGAACGAATTTCGGGCAATTAAAGTTCGTTCAAATTTTATTTTGGGAAAAAGTGACAGCCCTACTACAGGCCGACTCATAGCACTATGATCAGAAACACAAACATCTTCTAAAGCATACATGGGCAAACTACGGCCCGCGGGCACCACCTGTGTGGCCCGCGATGGAATTGCAAAAAAAAAAAAAAAAAAAAAAAAAAATTTTTACACAGTGCACCTGAACGCAACATGCAAGATACCCGCTGAATAAGTGTCCAAATGTTCATGTCATTCTGGCCAATACTCCACTTCTGTTATAGCATTTCAGTCAATATGGAATATCTTTCAATAATCTTTATGACTAAAAGGCTACATTGAATTAGAAATTTAAATAATTAACTCATTGGTTTTGGATTTATTTAGCTTCAAGAGTGCATTTTTGTTCTTGTGTGACCCTCAACACAGGCTTTGATCATCCCGGGCCACTTACTGATACATATGCTTAAATTAACCCACTCAGATTCTGGTTTATTTCAAGAAAAACATTTTGGCTAGTGGAAATTCTAATTGGCTGGTAACTTTAAAATCTAGCAGCCATATTGGCAGGTGGTCAAAAAAGTTAACTTCAAGCCCTGAGAGCAGGTGGTGACATAGGAGTGAGTGAGAAAAGGATGAAATATTGGTGGTTAAGACTGAATAATGACATCACAACTGTTAATTTAAAATGAGTCATTCCTCTAAACGTGGCTTCAAATGCACCAAATTTTTCACGCTGGCGCCGTTCGGCCCTCAGCAAAACCTGGTAGCGAGGACATTTTTTGTGGCCCTCTCTATCATCAAAGTTACCCATCCATGGGTTACGGCATGACAATATTTGTTCGGCCGCCGGCAACAATCTGGGTTTCTCATGTGGCCCCCCATGAAAAATAGTTGCCCACCCCTGTTCTAAAGCAAACTCTTGATGAATAAATCCAACAGAGAGAACAAACTCACATGATTGAGTGCCTGTCACAGATAAGCACATAAGTAAATCATTTGATTTACTTCTGTGTTTATATCCTATCAATCCTTTTGTAAGAATAAGTGTCACATTTGTCAAACAGCAGAGATGTCTGTTTGGACTTTTCTTTTGTCCTTTCAAAAACAATGATCCTCTTCTTCACCACAACAGCATCTCAACAACTTCTATTACCGGTAATCAAAAGTGAAATTGAAGAGGCAGTCCAGAGTGTCCCTAATGGGAAATCACAATCATGATTAATTAAAACTACAGTAATTATTAGACTCAAAATTATGATCTGTCTGTAATCCAATGGTAAACACATGAGAATGAGAGCAAACCCCTCGATAAAAAAGTTAGTCAAACCAGAATCAATCTGAGAAAAAATGAAGCTGGGCTACCTGCCTCTCAAATGTATGCTAATTCCAAACACTAAACACCTCAGGGGCCGGTTGCACCAAGTGGTCTTAACTATGCCTGGTCGTAACTCCTACGTCGGTCTTAGTTAAGACCAGCCTTTAGAGTGGATTTATGCCTGTTGCACCAACACGGCTTAAGTCTGGTCTTAACTATGCTGGTCGTAGCAATGCGCGTCCATGTGAATTGCCAGGGAATGCACCCTGATTGGATGATGTTACAAAAATGTGCCTCGCGACCTGCTTGGAGCGTCACTGTGCCACTACGCTCTATCAGCTACTACTGTATGTGCATCACTACACCCTCCCTCCTCCCTCGCTCCGGGGGAAAAATGGCGGCGATTGAGCCAGACAGACAGTCTGAATGAAATTGAATGGAACGTTCCCAATTCTATGTATTAAATTCTAAAAAATTAACAGCAACATTTGGGAAGGCTAAGCCACACAACTAGTTAGTTATAATCTAACATCGTGCTTTCAAAGACGGAGAACTGGCTGTGTTACGACAATGACGGTAAGGACTCAAAAAGGTCTCCGTGGAGATCTCTGTTACAGGCAGGCGCTACGCCTCCTCCTGACCAGGCGTAACTCTTACGCCTGGGCGTAGTGAAAAGAAGGCTTAAGCCGTCTTGGTGCAACCGGCGTAGCTGTTAGGTCGTAAAGTTACGACCAACTTAGCTTAAGACCAGTGTAAGACCAGTTGGTGCAACCGGCCCCTGGCTATTTAAACACCTCGCTATTTAGGGAGGAACAAGGCATAGATGCCTGCTGTAACCTTTCCTAAATGTGGATCAGACCCACTAGCATACTATTAGACGAAATAAAACCATAAAAGGATCAATATTGTGAATGGAGAGTACAAATTAGGACTGTTTGCTGAAGATCTGACAAGGAGTTTACATTTAACACAGAAAATGTCTTGCCAGTTAAGTAATGGATCCTTGAAGAAAGATAATTGAAAAAGCATCAGTGCAGTCCTGTAAATTATTTACAAAGTGTGTCCGCTCTCAGAACTCATTGTCAGAATGACACACTTTGTATGATCAACAGTGCAATCAAAACGGATCAAATGAAATTCATATTGTGAGAAAAAAGACATTTGATGAGGTCAGCTGGTAAATTAGTGTCTTATTAGATCTCGTACAGTCACTTAGACTAAACGTGTATAGATACTGTAATGTGTGAGGCAGAGGGAGCAACAGGGAGGCAGCCTTCCTGTAGCACAATGACAGATTAGGTGAACTGAAAGCAAAACGTGAACTGTCAAGTTTCTATTTGTGGATGAGAGATTCTAACCCAAACGGCCCCTGAATTGCAAATGGAGCCAGTGCTACAACAGGATTCCTTTCTGATTGACCAAACGACTAACGAGCTATAAGATAATCTATCCCTATCTTGGTACAAGCGCTATGTGCTTTTTGTGCTTGCGCCCCCGGTTTGTGCGCCATTCGGCGTGTATATACTATCTTCGGACGAGCGCAGCTGGAAAACTGCGCTCCTTTTGCACTCTGGCCATGACAGCACACACTTTTGCGCTGGGTTTTCCACCCTGGCGCTCCTGTGGGTGGGTGTGCCTTATGGTAAACCAGGCGTGGCCGCTCTAAATCCTCATGTTTGCAGCTCACTCCCCAGCCTTACTGTAATAAAGCAGCTCACTCCCAAGCATTAGGCAGTGATTCACTTTGAACAGACTCTTAACTACTTCAACTTTCTGCACATCTACCATGTCCTTATCTTTTTTCAGACGCAATGTCCGAGGGAGGAAAGAAAAAGCAGAACAGAGAATTGAAGGTTACTTCAGGACACGGCTCCTCTGTACATTTATTTAAATACCAAACTTAGGCGTAATGACTGACCACAGGCAGGCGCACGCACGCACGCACGCACGCACACACACACACACACACACACACACACACACACACACACACACACACACACACACACACACACACACACACACACACACACACACACACACACACACACACACACACACACTGGTTCTGACTGGAGTGACAGAACAGCCACAGCTTCTGTGTATTGAATATCATGTCAGAGCAGCCTGCATGGTTCTCCTCAGCTCCCTGCATGCCGTGCACTCTGAGCGCTCCCTCAGGGCCTTCAGGGGCCCTTGGATGCTGGACTGGTCCCAGCTGGGAATGGGGGCTGGTGGCCGGGCGCAGCAGAGGCCATCCTAATGATTATCCGCTGTTTTTCAACACACAATGGCTCTATCCCCAGCAGGCCTAGCCAGGGTCGAGAACACCGCCGCCCGCTCCATCACTGTTTCAGCAGCCTCGCTCCTCCCTGAAGCACATCACACCGGGTCCCCCCTCGCCTCAACACGGCTTTCAATAGATTTTCATTCTTACCACTGAATTAGGACACATCCCCAGACTCCTTGGCTTGTTTGCCCAAGTGAAAATCCGGGACGTCTGGTCACGTTAGCTTGGAGGCTTTCTTTACTGCCTCCTCAATATGAGTGTCCACACTGAGCTTTGAGTGAGGTAGGCTACATCTTGTCCCCCCAGTTTCAGAGGAGGAGGCTGTGGTCTCCAGCTTCAGAGGAGGAGGTTGTGAGCTTCAGCTTCAGAGGAGGAGGCTGTGAGCTTCAGCTTCAGAGGAGGAGGCTGTGGTCTCCAGCTTCAGAGAAAGAGGCTGTGGTCTCCAGCTTCAGAGGAGGAGGCTGTGGTCATGGCCAGCACTGTGCTCTCCCTTTGTTCCAGGCTGAAAGGCCTCCTTGTAAAGTGAGGCTCTAGCTGTTTTATAGCGAGGTGCTAAAATGCAGGAGCTTATGACGTCATAAGCTCTATATAACCTTTGTACACGCGCGCAACTCGCCCTACTCTGTGTGTGTGTGTGTGTGTGTGTGTGTGTGAGTAACTTTGCGTCACCAGGCTGTGTCGAGCGCTATGCTGTTCTCTCTCTCTCTCTCTCTCTCTCTCACTAGTCCCGAGAGAGAGAGAGAGAGAGAGGAGAGAGAGAGAGAGAGAGAGAGAGAGAGAGAGAGAGAGAGAGAGAGAGAGAGAGAGAGCATACAGAGTGGGAGACAGACACGCTGTGGGGGCAAAGAACGGACAGAGATCTCTTCCTCTCAGAGCCGCGGAGCAACGCGCGAACACACACACACACACACACACACACACACGGTGTGTGCACTCATCTCTCTTTCTTTCTTTCTCCGTTTCCCTCCCCCCCTCTCTCTCGCGCTCTCCGAGAGACAGAAATTTCCCTGCTGTAGACTGGACACGCCCACACAGTCCGCGGGAGAAAGTACACTCTAAAAAATAATGAAATCTCATGAGTTTTGCCATGGCTGTCAAACCTAAATTTATATACTTTGCGACGTTCATCATCGTTCAAATTCGGCTGGTGGCTTATTAACATAGGATCCTGTGATGTGATGAACTCAAAATGCTAAATAATAAAGAAATATTTCTGGTTTCCAGGGACTTTAAGCAGTCACCTGGGCGAATCCATCTCGTGCTCCTCGATGTAGTCTCGTGAGATCTGGCGAGTGATGCCCCTCAACTGGAAGTGATGTCATGCAAAACAAAAATTAGTTTTCTGTACAGACAACAAACAAATCTTGCTTTTCATTTCATACTAGAAAATCTAATGGACAATCCCTAATATTGTCTGTCTTTGATTATGGAGATGTTGTGTACATGCATGCCTCATCCACCATCCTGATGCCGTGTATCACAGCACTCTGTGATACGACAGTTAGCTAGCTAACTCTGGCTAATGCTTGTGCTGCCATTAGTTAATGCTAATGTTTCCATTTCAGTAGGCAGCGAGTGAACGTTATTGCCGCTAGCTAGCGGCTACCTATACGCTGTCGTATACTGATGACGTCACTAGCAGGAGACGACAGTAAACGCTACCGCAAGGCACTCTGGGTATTGTGGTGCGGAGCTCCCGTTTGCGAGGCTAGGAGGCTAGCTAGCTACCATTTGCTTTCTCTGTTTTCTCATAACTGTGGGGTATTAGCATGGTATACGCTAAATATACCACAAAGCCAATCAGATTGCTTGATTTGAGAGAGCCGTTTTATGATATGAGACACTAACCTTCAGCACTAACTATAGGCTACATGCGATGTGTATGTATATCTTTTCTTTTCTTTTTAAATAGACATATCTATACAGACATGTGGGGGGGTGTTGGGGGTATCTGGGACTCTGAGACTCGACCAATAAGACAGGAGATTGAATTGAAATACCGTAGCTCACCGTGGTTTTGAATACGCTGTCGGGTGGAAACTACCATTTTCTCTTTTTTTCTTTTTCCATACATGGATTTTGTGGGTACCGTGACTGTTTCAGGTACTTTAGACCAGTGCAATATGTTATATTAGGGCCTGTGTCCACCTAGCGTCTTTTCATCAGCTCCGGCGTCTATTTTCAGTTGTTTCCAATGGGGGGAGAGCGTATGCGAGCGCACACGGACGTCTAGAGAAAGTGCGCTGCGTCCAGCGTCTATTTTCACAGCGCTCTGGCATTTTTGTGCGCCCGACTCCCAGTGCTCCCAGCTGAAATTATTTTAACTTTTCAGAAAGACGCTGGTGTCGGGTGCTCCGTTTCTGGCAACTAATCATATGGAGAAACTATCGCAACAGAGACAGAACGGCTCAATTGTGGGAGCAGATCGGCTAGACACTTAATATTTCTGGTGAGTGTTAAAGTGCTAAATCACTGTATGTGTGTTGTTTGCTAATGTTAGCTGTCAGCTATCAAGCTACTACGGCACTGAACTAACGTTAGTTTCAGACTGCTTCCTTGTTATATTGTGCGCCGAGATCAGAGCTTCCCAGCGCACTTCCAGTGTTTAACGTTGGAAAAAGACGCTAGGTGGACACAGGCCCTTACTGGTTATGAATGTTGTTATACGCTATGTTAAAATGGGAATGTTCTTTCTTCCTTGTGAAAAATAGCCTAGCTGGAGATACAAGGTTTCTCCGACAGCAACAGTATG
The DNA here is from genome assembly GCF_964638095.1 of Poromitra crassiceps. Taxonomy (NCBI): domain Eukaryota; kingdom Metazoa; phylum Chordata; class Actinopteri; order Beryciformes; family Melamphaidae; genus Poromitra; species Poromitra crassiceps. The sequence continues at coordinate 2,412,445 of NC_139652.1, forward strand.
TAGAGACTCAGAGGCAGTGAAGCGTATATGTTGCTTGGTGTGGCAGCCCCCCTGTTCACCCCCCCCTTATATTCACCCCCTCCCAAACTCTGTTGATTGATTGTGTTTACAGTACCCACTGATTCACTATTATCCTCTGCACCACACCAGCACACACTGTTTGGCCTGCATATTACAGCTAGGGCCATCCGCTCAGCATCTAGCACATCTCTCTCTCTCTCTCTCTCTCTCCATCCATCCATCTCATTCTACCTTTCCTCTTCCTTCACATGTTCTCCTCCACCCCTCATTCTCTCATTCATCCTCCCATTTGCGGGGCTAGGAGGCTAGCTAGCTACCATTTGTTTTCTCAGTTTTCGCATAACTGTGGTATAACTGCGATTTCTCAAACAGTACAAAAGATAAATTAATGCTGAATTGAGGTGATAGAGTCCTAAAAGTTGTGACTTGTTTAAAATGTAAATGGAGTGTCTCGCTTAAAGTATGAAGGTTTCAGCAGCATGAACTACTGCACCCACTGATCGCTCGTATTGTTTACTGAGGAGAACACTAGAGAGAGATGATTGGAGGAACACTGGAAAGGGAAAAACAAAAGAAAAAGGAAGTCGACCTGAGGGGTCGAAAGACCGTTCACCTGTTAATCACAATGGAAGGTCCCCACCGTGAGTGATGAATGATAGACGTTAAAGGGACCACCGGACCATGAGATTCAGATCAGCAATGTGAAGCCATGCGGCTCGAGAAAAAAAAAAAATGTGTCCTCGCCGGTTACAAGAGGCATTCGTCACATTGAAGAATTTGATAAGAGTGGCGCCGTACATCAAAGACCCGACGCTTTGCAAAACGCCACAACAATTTACACAGCGAGCAAAAAGCCCACGCTCAGCCGCTGTTTGTGCAAACAGTGCATTTGTCAGCGTTCAAAGTTTGCCTTGGCATGTAAAGGTAAAGGTAAAGTAAAGTCCCACTGATTGTCACACACCTGAGTGTGCGAAATTTGTTCTCCGCATTTGACCCATCCCCTGGGGGAGCGGTGAGCGGCAGCGTGCGCCGCGCTCGGGAATCATTTGGTGATCTAACCCCCCAATTCCAACCCTTTGATGCTGAGTGCCAAGCAGGGAGGCAAATGGGTCCCATTTTTATAGTCTTTGGTATGACTCGGCCGGGGATCGAACTCACAACCTCCCAGTCTCAGGGCGGACACTCAGACCACAAGGCCACTGAGCTGGTAAGTGTGCCAGCTAGACATTCAGTTTGCCTTGGCATGTGTGTCCGCTAGACATTCAGTTTGCCTTGGCATGTGTGCCCACTAGACATTCGTACAGTGCGGCCCCTTATTGGAGAATCATCATTCTGGTCCAGGCTCGCTCTCTGTTCACACATCAAAATATTCATGACATTCCAGACGTCATTATCATTTCCCCAGATTAGTTTGACTCCAATATTCACATGCATCAGACAGCGTGACTCCAGCTTTATGTTGGAATGTGTACATAGTGTATGTGGATGAGCAGAGAGCTTTATGTTGGAATGTGTACATACTGTTGGTGGATGAGCAGAGAGAGAGGATCAGCCGGAGTTATCGGTGTACAATCACGGGAACCCCCGAGGATTACTGCAGACAGCATGGCCTCTGCTTCAGGCCGCGTGACTGATGTTCTGTGGACAGTATCTTTCTTTACCCTGCATGACTCTGATGTTCTGTGGACAGTATCTTTACCCTGCATGACTCTGATGTTCTGTGGACAGTATCTTTACCCTGCATGACTCTGATGTTCTGTGGACAGTATCTTTACCCTGCATGACTCTGGTGTTCTGTGGACAGTATCTTTACCCTGCATGACTCTGGTGTTCTGTGGACAGTATCTTTACCCTGCATGACTCTGGTGTTCTGTGGACAGTATCTTTACCCTGCATGACTCTGGTGTTCTGTGGACAGTATCTTTACCCTGCATGACTCTGATGTTCTGTGGACAGTATCTTTACCCTGCATGACTCTGATGTTCTGTGGACAGTATCTTTACCCTGCATGACTCTGGTGTTCTGTGGACAGTATCTTTACCCTGCATGACTCTGGTGTTCTGTGGACAGTATCTTTACCCTGCATGACTCTGGTGTTCTGTGGACAGTATCTTTACCCTGCATGACTCTGGTGTTCTGTGGACAGTATCTTTACCCTGCATAACTCTGGTGTTCTGTGGACAGTATCTTTACCCTGCATGACTCTGGTGTTCTGTGGACAGTATCTTTACCCTGCATGACTCTGGTGTTCTGTGGACAGTATCTTTACCCTGCATGACTCTGGTGTTCTGTAGACAGTATCTTTACCCTGCATGACTCTGGTGTTCTGTGGACAGTATCTTTACCCTGCATGACTCTGGTGTTTTGTGGACAGTATCTTTACCCTGCATGACTCTGATGTTCTGTGGACAGTATCTTTACCCTGCATGACTCTGGTGTTCTGTGGACAGTATCTTTACCCTGCATGACTCTGGTGTTCTGTGGACAGTATCTTTACCCTGCATGACTCTGGTGTTCTGTGGACAGTATCTTTACCCTGCATGACTCTGGTGTTTTGTGGACAGTATCTTTACCCTGCATGACTCTGGTGTTCTGTGGACAGTATCTTTACCCTGCATGACTCTGGTGTTCTGTGGACAGTATCTTTACCCTGCATGACTCTGGTGTTCTGTGGACAGTATCTTTACCCTGCATGACTCTGGTGTTTTGTGGACAGTATCTTTACCCTGCATGACTCTGATGTTCTGTGGACAGTATCTTTACCCTGCATGACTCTGATGTTCTGTGGACAGTATCTTTACCCTGCATGACTCTGATGTTCTGTGGACAGTATCTTTACCCTGCACGACTCTGGTGTTCTGTGGACAGTATGTTTACCCTGCATGACTCTGGTGTTCTGTGGACAGTATCTTTACCCTGCATGACTCTGATGTTCTGTGGACAGTATCTTTACCCTGCATGACTCTGATGTTCTGTGGACAGTATCTTTACCCTGCATGACTCTGGTGTTCTGTGGACAGTATGTTTACCCTGCATGACTCTGATGTTCTGTGGACAGTATCTTTACCCTGCATGACTCTGGTGTTCTGTGGACAGTATGTTTACCCTGCATGACTCTGGTGTTCTGTGGACAGTATCTTTACCCTGCATGACTCTGGTGTTCTGTGGACAGTATCTTTACCCTGCATGACTCTGGTGTTCTGTGGACAGTATCTTTACCCTGCATGACTCTGGTGTTCTATGGACAGTATCTTTACCCTGCATGACTCTGGTGTTCTGTGGACAGTATCTTTACCCTGCATGACTCTCATCGATCTGTGGACCAAGAGGAAAATCTAGTGGTCCTGCCTCAGGAGATCTGACCTAAATAGTAAAATTAGGAAGGACAGGGGATGAGGACATCAGAATCAGAGAAAACGTGATTGATCCCCAAAGGTAAATTGAGTCACGCTACAGTTGCTCACACTCAGGTAGAGAACATATAAAGATGGAAACATTATAAGAAGCATAGGAATAGACCATAAAAGCAATAAAAGAGAAGCTAGCCTATATACTGTACAATAAAGTGTCACAAATATGTGCCTTCTCCTAAAATCCTTATCGAGTAAAAGTGAGATATATGTGAGGTACATATACTACTACTATATTATATACAGCAGTTTGAGTATTAGGTAATAATAATAGGACCAGAATAACCTTTTCATAGTTCAAAGACTATAAAAATGGGACCCATTTGCCTCCCTGCTTGGCACTCAGCATCAAAGGGTTGGAATTGGAGGGTTAGATCACCAAATGATTCCCGAGCGTGGCGCACGCTGCCGCTCACCGCTCCCCCAGGGGATGGGTCAAATGCGGAGAACAAATTTCACACACTCACTGTGTGACAATCAGTGGGACTTTACCTTTACTTACCATACGCCAATCCTACGCTGAAGCAATGCTGATGCAACGCAGTTTCATTTCAGCGTCCTTGTTGACAGGCGAGACTGATCACACCAACCGCAGCGCTTTGCCATCGCCACGCCACGCTAAAGCCACGCTGCACGCATGTTGCAGCGATAGTTTCATCTTCTGGTCTCTTTTTCTAGCATGCAGCGCGCTGCACGCGAGCAGCCAGGCTTGAAGTCAATGCAAGTTGTTGGCGGGGGCAGGGCGGCGCCGGGCAAGACAGAGGGAGACGTGGACGAGAGCAGAGTGATTCTGGTGTGAATGGCAAGGCTCCTGCTCGAAGCTCGCATGAAGCGCTGCTTCTGAGAAGCTTGTAGTGTGAACCAAGTGTCAGAAGGCCGTTTTGAGGGACTTTTTTTTAGCTCCTACTGTACTCCAGGGTAGACGACAGTTAGAGCGTTCCTATTGGCAATGTGAACGCAAACAGAACAAAACCCTTGCAGGTATATGTTGTTGTGGGGGGAGCTCCCGAGTGGGCAGTTCGTCTCAGGGAGTCTCCACTGTTTCGTCCAATTTTAATTGTATATATATATTTTTTCCCTTTACTGTATTTGTTATTACTCTGTAAAGCACTTTGAATCGCCCCCGTGTATGAAATATGCTATACAAATAAAGCTGCTTTGCCTAAGGACAGTCACCCAGCACAAAGTTCCCTGGAGAGTTTTTGGTAACGCTCTCAGCCACCCACAGCATGTCCAGAGAAAAGCCTTCTTCACAAAGGCTCTCCTGATTAAACTCTTTTCATGCTCATCTGAATCTAATGTCGGTCATGAAGGATCATCTTGGCGCAGTGTCTTTCAGATAACACGGCTGCTCCCTGGCATTTGTCTCAGTCTCTGAGGTCAGGGTGTTGCCAATAACAGGGCATTAACCGGAGACAATAGCAGCTGCTGGAGGTGACATTGGCCCTCCTGTGTCTCTTCCCCTAGGGGCTGGATACCCTCTTCAGCCTAAACATCCTCTCCGTCTCTCTCTGACTCTCTCTGTGTGTCTCTTCCCCCAGGGGCCGGATATAGAGGTCTTCACGGCTCCAAAATGACGGACCCGGACCCTAATGGACACAGGAAATTTGTGCCCGGACCCATCTATTATTAGAAAGCTGACACCCGGATCCGTCAGAACCGACGAAGGTCGGACCTGGACCCGTATAGAACAGAGCATACCGGATCCGTACAGAACCGAGAAACACCGAAGCAGAGACTAGCGGTGCTGACATTAAAGTTGCTTGCTAATTGCTTTGTGCATCTTACATATAACGTTCTAGTATTCTCCCCTCTTCTTTGGCACACGCACCTGAAGCGACCACGTAACAGCCTGAAGCGTTGCTCCCATCTGTGCCAATTTTCACCGAGATTAATCCAGAACAGGCGTTGACTATCAGCTTGAATGGCTCCATGTTTACGTTAGCTCGCAGAGCTAATCTTGAGCTAGCTTGTCACATTACTTTGCGTCCGTAACTCCGCTCTTCTGACATCATGTTGTGGTTTTGTACTCTTCTAGTATAAATATGACTCCGATGTGCGGGTGGTCACTTCACTCTAAACACTGCTAATATTATAATACTGTCACAGAGGCAAGGCCTGATGTACAACTGTGGATTTACTGGGGCAGGCATGAGCACAGTAACACACACAATAGGCCTGATTAATCGAACCCCGAGCATTACTTTAACAGTCCAACATAACAGAGCACCGAGTAGGGCTGCACGATATATCGTTTACACATCGTCATGGCGATGTGCGCATGCGCGATAGTCACATCGCAGGACGTGCGATGTCAAAAGCAAATTAACTCGTCATGTTGCTTGATAAACTCTCACTTTAGGGGTAGCCTACTGAGTGAAATGCAGGCTCTCTCAAAGGAGAGAGACGCCCCGCTACTGTACTCACTCATTTAGTGCTTAGCTTCAACACAACAAACATGCACAGAGACCTAAATTGAATTATCTTTTGCTTATGTTGCTTATGTTGCGTTGCTGACAGTAGCCCGTCTGTAAACGATGTGACTGCGGAGGCGGACTTGTCCACAGTTTGCAGCGCACTCGCATACAGCAGGCTGGCTGCTGTAACTCAACATGTCCGTGGAGTGGAGATATTTACTCTTGAAACACCAAAAAGCAAGACCGCAACTTATGACACGAAGGCTAAAGTGATTACTGAGAAGTTGTCCGTGTTATCACTGTGGCTGTCTCTCCCCTTCAAGTCTCTGATGTTGCATCACATGATAGCAGTAACGTTACGGTAGAGTTAATCATACATAGCGACTTATTTACACAAAACATGTCAGTGAAAATAAAAAGAGAAGAGACATATCTGGGCAATTAAATGTATATTTATTACTTTTCAGGAATGAATTGTTTGTCACTGGTCGGCTGCATGTGAATCCTCGTCTCTCTGTACTGCCAGCCTTGCGCTCAAAAACCGGAACTCCGCAGATGCGGAGTGTACCACTTGGTCGTTTCTGGAGGGGGTTTCCGGGGGGTCAGACCAAGTGTGTAAAGTGGCAGAGGTGTTTCATTGTTGATTTATTGAAACGTTAGAAGAACGAAAGAAGTTGAAAGCAGTGATTATAATCAATGAAATCTAATGTTTTTCTGCAAATAGCATCATTGGGAGGTAGATTCTGGCACTCAATATTAGGGGTGGGCAATATATCAATTGTATATCAATATTGTGATATGAGACTATTATGGTCTTAGATGTTGGATATGGTAATATGGTGATACAGCATACATGTTGTCTTTCCCTGGTTTTAAAGGCTGCATTACACTAAGTGAAGTGTAGGCTAGTGACATTTTAAAGTAGAATGTCATAACTCACTCACTTTTTCATGTATGTAGCCTAAGTCATGGAAATCCATTGGTCAAAATGTGTATGCACCCTGATAGATGACGCTCTGAGGCCTACAGTATAGGTGACAGCCCAGTGGTTGAGAAACATTAAAATACCTAATTTCCCCTCCAAAATCAGATGGACTCCTCTACAAAATCATCCCAATCATTCTAGAAGTATTCTTTTCTTTAAAATAGAGCTATTCTGGTAATCTTTTGAAAATTGTATTTTTTCATATCGCAATATATATCGCATGGGCGGGGAATATCGCAATGTCAGTTTTTTCCAATATCGTGCAGCCCTAGCACCGAGTGTTCGATCAAATCCACCGCAGTTGCTAGTTCTTGCAGTTTGTGAGTTTTCATGTGTGTCCCTCATGATCAGTGCTGATCACGGGTCTTCACGGATCCACTTGGGTATTACACATAATGATAAACAGTCCCGGGGTGATAGAATAGGACCCGACCCGGACCCAAGTGGCCACAATAAAATGTGGACCCGGCCCCGTACGGGTCTCGGGTCCAAGTAGACCTGTGAAGACCTCTAGTTGGATCCCCTCTTCGGCCTAAACATCCTCTCTGTCTCTCTGACTCTGTCTCTCTGTGTGTCTCTTCCTCCAGGGGCTGGACACCCTCTTCAGCCTAAACATCCTGTCTGTCTCTCTGTCTCTGTCTCTCTCTGTGTGTCTCTTCCTCCAGGGGCTGGACACCCTCTTCAGCCTACACATCCTCTCTGTCTCTCTGACTCTGTCTCTCTGTGTCTCTTCCTCCACGGGCTGGATACCGTCTTCAGCCTAAACATCTTCTCTGTCTCTCCGACTCTGTCTCTCTGTGTCTCTCTGTGTCTCGTCCTCCAGGGGCTGGACACCCTCTTCAGCCTACACATCCTCTCTCTCTCTCTGTCTCTCTGTCTCTCTCTGCCTCCCGTGGGAGCAGACAGGAAATGTGCTGCACATTAAAGTCTGATGGCACTTTCACATCAACCTTTTATTGTCATTGAAGTGGAACAGCTACCACTGCTCTAAAATGTCCCTTATGGTGTAACACAGTTCAGCCCTCTGGCACGGCAGGCAGCTTGAATCTCCATCTGGGAACTCTATATGCATATCCCATCTGCCGCTCACTCCTGCACACACTCACTCCTGCACACACTCACTCCTGCACACACTCACTCCTGCACACACTCACTCCTGCACACACTCACTCCTGCACACACTCACTCCTGCATACACTCACTCCTGCACACACTCACTCCTGCACACACTCACTCCTGCACACACTCACTCCTGCACAGACTCACTCCTGCACACACTCACTCCTGCACACACTCACTCCTGCACAGACTCACTCCTGCACACACTCACTCCTGCACACACTCACTCCTGCACAGACTCAGTCCTGCACAGACTCACTCCTGCACAGACTCACTCCTGCACACACTCACTCCTGCACAGACTCACTCCTGCACACACTCACTCCTGCACAGACTCACTCCTGCACAGACTCACTCCTGCACACACTCACTCCTGCACAGACTCACTCCTGCACAGACTCAGTCCTGCACAGACTCACTCCTGCACAGACTCACTCCTGCACAGACTCACTCCTGCACAGACTCACTCCTGCACAGACTCACTCCTGCACAGACTCACTCCTGCACACACTCTGGTTGCAAAATGACGTCACCAGCGCAAGATGGCACCGGCGGTATCTGGGGTATTTTGGCTTCACTTTTGCATACCAGCAGGAAGACCATGTGCTTCTCAGACTGGGGTACGCGTACCACTAGCGGTATGTGAGGGACAGGAGGAGGTAGGGCTACTTGAAAGAAAGGGGAACTACTTGAAAGAAAGGGAAACATGGAAAAATGTAACAATAAACAATGAAAATAAATGAAACGTTCAAATAAATCTGCTCAGGAGGCACAAATTGCAAATCTTTCACTCCATTTCTTATTTTGTAATGTTATATTTTTCAAAAGGTGGGTTATCATTCAGTCATTGCATCATATGCTAGTCGGGATATGCGTGTGTGTGTGTGTGTGTGTGTGTGTGCATGCGCGCACGCATGTGTGTGGGGGGTGGGGTATCTGGGACTCGACTAGTCTCTTAGAACAGACGAGTTGGCTTCCGCAATTTTCAAATGCTTCCGCCATACCGTCTGTACTTCGTGGGGGAGAATCATGCACCAACCGGAATTGGAAGCAGAAAGGCGGGTCTTCCGCTCATTAGTCCAATCAGAATCCAATATGCCGGCAGAAAGGCGGGTCTTCCGCTCATTAGTCCAATCAGAATCCAATATGCCGCATTCGCGTGTCGTGATTGGTCGGATTCCGTAGAACTTCCTTCCAGTCTGAAGTTTTTTTCCCAACTTCCTTGTGCATGTTCTGGGGGTGTAACGTACAGACTGTATATAGCTGCATTCGCCGGAGGTAGATGATACAGTCTGTTTTAAGAGACTAGGACTCGACCATTAAATTTAAATACCTCACCGTGGTTTTGAATATTGTTGCTGTCGGATGGAAACCGTGTATCTCAAAATTCTGCCATTTTTCCCCATACATGGATTTTGTGGGTACCCTGGCTGTTTCAGGTACTTTGGACCAGCGAAATATGTTACAGTATATTACTGGTTATGAATGTTGTTATACGCTATGTTAAAATGGGAATGTTCTTTCTTCCTTGTGAAAAATAGCTTAGCTGGAGATACAAGGTTTCTCCGACAGCGACGGTATGTAGAGACTCAGAGGCAGTGAAGCGTATATGTTGCTTGGTGTGGCAGCCCCCCCCTGTTCACCCCCCCCTTATATTCACCCCCTCCCAAACTCTGTTGATTGATTGTGTTTACAGTACCCACTGATTCACTATTATCCTCTGCACCACACCAGCACACACTGTTTGGCCTGCATATTACAGCTAGGGCCATCCGCTCAGCATCTAGCACATCTCTCTCTCTCTCTCCATCCATCCATCCAACTCATTCTACCTTTCCTCTTCCTTCACATGTTCTCCTCCACCCCTCCTCCTCTCATCCCCCTCTCCTTGCTATCTCTCTGTTTTTCCTCCCTCACAATGCTTCCTCCTGTTTGGGCGAGGTGTTTTCAACTCCCCATGTGCCCCTCTCTTTCGTTCATTCTCTCTCTCTCTCTCTCTCTCTCTCTCTCTCTCTCTCTGTCGTATTTCCTTACCAGTCCTACCGGTCTGGAAATTGCAATCTTTCCATTTTCCGCTTTAAAAATCTCCACTGCCTCGTGCCTCTGAGCGCTTCCCATTCATTCTCTCTCTCTCTCTCTCTCAGCCCCAAGTTATTCACATACCTGATTCCCTCTCTCCTCTTCCGTCATGTCTCTGGATTAGGTCTGGGATGGATTAGGTCTGGATTAGATCTGGGATGTGTCTCTGGATTAGATCTGGGATGGATTAGGTCTGGATTAGGTCTGGGATGTGTCTCTGGATTAGATCTGGGATGTGTCTCTGGATTAGATCTGGGATGTGTCTCTGGATTAGATCTGGGATGTGTCTCTGGATTAGATCTGGGATGTGTCTCTGGATTAGATCTGGGATGTGTCTCTGGATTAGATCTGGGATGTGTCTCTGGATTAGATCTGGGATGTGTACTCTGGATTAGATCTGGGATGTGTCTCTGGATTAGATCTGGGATGTGTACTCTGGATTAGGTCTGGGATGTGTCTCTGGATTAGATCTGGGATGTGTCTCTGGATTAGATCTGGGATGTGTACTCTGGATTAGATCTGGGATGTGTCTCTGGATTAGATATGGGATGTGTACTCTGGATTAGGTCTGGGATGTGTCTCTGGATTAGGTCTGGGATGTGTCTCTGGATTAGATCTGGGATGTGTCTCTGGATTAGGTCTGGGATGTGTCTCTGGATTAGATCTGGGATGTGTCTCTGGATTAGATCTGGGATGTGTCTCTGGATTAGATCTGGGATGTGTCTCTGGATTAGATCTGGGATGTGTCTCTGGATTAGATCTGGGATGTGTCTCTGGATTAGGTCTGGGATGTGTCTCTGGATTAGATCTGGGATGTGTCTCTGGATTAGATCTGGGATGTGTCTCTGGATTAGATCTGGGATGTGTCTCTGGATTAGGTCTGGGATGTGTCTCTGGATTAGATCTGGGATGTGTCTCTGGATTAGGTCTGGGATGGCTGTGAACTAGAATTCAAATCTGGCAACATGCTGATAGAAATCTTTGGGCCTCAGCTTCCTCCTCAACCAACGTCAATTTGAAATAAAACAGTGGTTCATTTGAAAACCTCGCCACCTTTCCAACGTGAAAAGCAAAATTATGCTTTAACAACTATGGTTATGTTTAGGCAAAACAAATTGGGTAAGGTTAGGATTATGGTTTGGGTTAGGCTTAAATAACAAAAATGTTACATGGCGCCCTCTGAAGATGATTTTTTTTAGTGGTCTGGACCTCCCTACATTGATAGAAGAGGAAACCAAAGCCCTACTCTCTCCACTGGATTAACTATTTAGAGCAGTCAAAGCTACACCAGGTGTAGATGGCATACCTGTGGAGTTTGATCTCTCACTTTGGGATACTCTTGGACCAATACTGTACGCTTAGAGACTCTGAATTATGCTATTCACCTTATGTTACCACGGCCACTTTTTCTCTTCCGTGTTAGACGCAATTGTATTTGTTCTTCCGGTTCAGCGCTAGTTGCACTAATAGCGCTGGGCCAAGCCATAAATGCAAATTTAAGGCCAGGGGGAGAATAGAGCCCCATATATACGGAACACTCCAACTTACTTCCTTGACAGCTAGATCCACATTTTTCTTCCATTTAATTTGGCTTCCTTGTTTTGATCAGGAGTACAAAAAAAACTTTTAATTGGTGATTTTTTACATTTGTTGTCTGCGCAGCCCACAACAACACAACAGCTTTTAGCTATGTTTAATTCAAGGAAAATTACACTGGTGTATGGGAGTGAATGGAGAGCTTGCCCCCGTGATGGGTGTGGCCTATTTCATGTCTCTATATTAAAAAAAAGGAAGAAGAAAAGGAACGAAAGATGACAACTCACTCATGAACTTCTTTGTGGATGAACTCTGGTCCAGTTTGCAAATCTTTCAAGGAAAGTAGCTATTGGCTGCTCCACAAGATGACATCATACGCTAATTTGCATATGAATATATAACCTACAGGCCCCGCCCTCATATCAGTATATAACCTACAGTCCCCGCCCCCAGCAAAGGGAGGGGGATCATCAACTCTCTCAAGCAAGTAGAGCAAACTGGCATCAGCTGTACCAATGTATGGCCAAACGTGTTGGGATTCAACACATGAACATGTCGCTAGAAATAAAGTTGCCAGGGGTCTGAAAAGTTGCTAGTTCTCTCGTCTAGTACACTCGACCAGCTGCTGAGATGGCTGAATTTCACTGGAAGGGTTTGGAGTGCTTGACTCTGACGCACTCCACTGCATCAGCAGGACAAAGGTGCTGACTGATGCCCTCCACTGCATCAGCGGGACAGAGGTGCTGACTGATGCCCTCCACTGCATCGGCGGGCCAAAGGTGGACTGTTTGGAATCCACACTTGGACGGTGTCTAGCGGGAGCTTTTTGTGGGAAGTTACACCAAACAGTGACTCCTCCATCTGTGCTTCTTGGCCTCTTTACTGACAACTGAACGAGGATCTGATGGACTTGGACTTGGATCTGAATCCCCTGGCACTGGGCCAGGATGCATTGGAAATTGATTGTGGGCAGAACGCCGGCCGTCTGCTTTTTCTGTTGGAGCTGCGAATCCTCTTGAAGTCAGGGAGGCTAACAAACCTGGAGGGAGTGTGTTCCTTAATGCCGTTCAGCGCTGTTTATTTAATGCTCGTTAAGGCTGTACTTGGCAGGATTCTCGTGTAGAGATACACCCACCTAATCAGCCTCAACCACAAAGTGGAGCTGTGTGTGCTTTGCTCTGCCAACTTTTCAGACACCTCTCCATTTCAGACACCTCTCGCCGTTTGGAGGCCATCGATGTGTGAACTTGTCTTGGGCAGCTTGAAACCGTTTAGCATTTTACACAACCAGTCAAAAGTTTGGACATACCATATTTTTCATAATTTAAATTTTTTATTGTTTTCCACATTTTAGAATATGAGAATACATATTAGAGGATTACCAGACACCGACATATTGGAAAAGCGTCATGAACTGGATATACAGTAGGTTGACTCACATTTGAATTATAGCAAATAGAGGCGCAGTATTGCATTTTTTCCAACTCCTTTGGCCGATATATGCACACATTTCTCCTCCGCACCTAATTTGAGAGATCAAGCCTCTCCTGTATTAGAGTTAATGTTATTCATTATTATGCCTACTCTTATTGTGATGGCCCACTGACAGATGCATAAATACACTTTTCAAAATGTACACATTCACTGGGCAAAATAAGAAAACTACTTCAACTTAGGTTATGTAACTCAGTGGTTCCCAACCTTTTTACACCAAGTACCACCTGAGAAAGTAGTTGGCTCTCCAAGTACCACCATATGACCGACGTTAAAATACAGTCTATTCAGCTATGCACAGTTCACGCAGGAGGCAAATTTATTCCAACCTGCAGCCTATGTGCAACCTGCAGCAGCTGCACTTGTGCTGGGTTGACTGCTGTCTTCACCTCCTTGTGCTTCATCGTTGCTGCTCTCCTCTACTACAGCTCTTTTACGATTCCCTCCCGTTTTGATCCACTTTAGCATCCCTCCTCGTCTTTGTTCACCACTTGTGTAACCATGCGGGGAGGGCAGGTAATTGTGCATGCGCAACAGGTATAGTGTCCGTCAGAAACCAATATTTGTTTCTAAATCTCAAGACAACAAAATAAACCTCAATTTCAATGATCACAAGTTTATTTTCATTCGTAGTATTATTTTCATAAACATGTTTTACAATTGATTTTAAAGTTGGGTTTATTTCATAATTTAAACATTGGGATTCCAGGGATCAAGTACCACCAGCAGGGGGGGGCGCAAGTACCACCTACCTTGAGAAACACTGCCAATAATATTAATAATTATTATTATTATTTCACTTTCACATGTTTGAAAACTACTACTAATGACCACCATGGATTTTGCACAAAAACAAAAACAAAAAACTTTTTTTTTTTTTTTTTCCACAGAGCCTTCCAAGTACCACCAGCAGGGGGCGCAAGTACCACCTACGGTACGCGTACCGTAGGTTGGGAACCACTGATGTAACTCATGCCATATCATTTTATTTAGTTATGTAACTGTACTTTTCTTTCATACAAAACTGTAAGTACAGTATATAGTCAAGCGACAAATTCTTAAAGGACCGTTGGTTATTTGGAAGGGGGAGGTTACTGGAGGGATTTGGAGCTCTCTGAAATAAAAAGCGGTGACCCTTCTCTGACCAAAATCTATTTTTCCTTGAAGTGATTGGAAAAATATGATTGATCCTCCCCGAAAAAAATGTTTCTATTTTAATTTGTGTTCAGTGTAAATAAAATCATAGGCAGCGTGAAGGCATCACAAATGGGACAAAATAAGGCAAAGCACATAAACAGCTGGACGTGCACTATGAGATAAGAAAGGCCAAATCTGGCCATGAAATAAAATATTAAATTAGGATGCATATTAAGCTCAATATTATTACAATTATTGCCAGTATGGCCAAATTGAGATTGAACAGAATCGCGCAGCGTAGAATAAAATTTTCCATTCCTTCTTCACAAAGAAGCAATGCTCATGTCTATTCAGTCAAGGCAGCCAGTGCAGCTCTCCTTGCACTGCGCACTAACCCAGCAAAACAAGCTCCCCAGCTCAGATCTTTCATTTTTGTTTTGTTTTCTCCACTAGATAGTCCCGTGTTCGGGTTTACAACACGCTTTCTCTAAGTTGTCGTTGTGGCATCGTTATTGGCCGCTGGTACAGATGCATTCCATAAGGCTGAATACTGCCATATTGCGACATTGCCGAGGCAAATGTATTCTGACACACTGTTACTGAGCGTTACAGCAAATATACAAGTTCATATTGTCGGCATGTAGCGTGTGATCTGTAACAGTGATCAAAGATGCTGGATCAGGTGAGCTGAGCTGACCACGGCTTAGACAAACCCCACATGATTACCTCATGCATCAAAACAACAATCATGTGTTTTCATAGCCAGTGTTTATTATGAATGAATTTGGGGTGCCTTGCCCGGCGCGCACCGACTGTTTCTCTCCCTCTCTCTCACACAGTTGTTGCTTGTAGGCTAGTACCGGACGGTTTTGATTCTTTTCTTTTTTTTCCATGATAAACGATACGTATACTCATACCACAAAAAGTTTGGCCAGGAGGGTAAAGGTTGGGTATAGTTGCTGAATTCCGAAAAAAAAAAAAAAAAAAAAAGATAAGATAAGATAAGATAAGATAAGATAAGATACGATAAGATAAATATATATTTGATCCGTTCACATTTGTATGACCCTCCTCTGGAATCAAATTAATAACAGTGTACCCTCTCCGAGACTAAATTTGAAAAATAATCACCCTCCCCTATTTTCCTCCAGTGACCCCTTCCATAAATAATGAACGGTCCCTAATCAGCCCCCGTACATGATAGCATTTAATAGCTTCTCTTTACTTTCATGTGGTTCTTTTGCCCTTTAAATAGTCGTTTAGTGTCTGCCCCCGCCGGTGTTGTGCTTGTGTGTGTGTGTGTGTGTGTGTGTGTGTGTGTGCTGTGCGTGTTGTGTTGTGCGTGTGTGTTGTGCGTGTGTGTGTGTGTGTGTGTTGTGCGTGTTGTGTTATGCGTGTGTGTGTGTGTGTGTGTGTTGTGCGTGTTGTGTGTGTGTGTTGTGTTGTGTGTGTGTGTGTGTGTGCGTGTGCTCGTCTGTTCTGTGCTTGCATCCTGCCGAGGCCACCACCGGGTCACCAAATGCCAAATGTCAAAGCCGGCTGGCGTCTAGCATTAGCATTTAGCGCAGCCGGTCTGCAGCTAACGAGCTCTCGTTATAAAACAGCTGATCACATTAGAAGCAGTGGTGCGGGGGGGGCTGCACTCAGGGTCACTTTAATTGTCAGAGATTTTCAAAGGGAGGCTGAGAGAAAACACCATCTGCTTTGAATACAATGGTTTGATCCCAGTCCGATGGAAATAATACTGCTGTGCAAATACAATATCCCAGTAACATTTGACTCTACATAATGAGGCCAAAGTGTTACACATTTCTATAACTGACTGTCAAAAAAAGACGAATAAAAAAATTGATGGAGCTTTTTATCTTTCATTTATGTTTGTATCGACATGCTGGCTCCATAACAATGTTCTGCATCTCAAATAATAACTCACTTTATTTTCACAGGAATCGATGCAATATAGTGATTTATATTTAGAGGCAATTCATTACTGATTTATTGCTAAATGCATGTTGTTAGAGCAACAGGTACGGTAGGGTCTAGTTCTTCTGGTGCCATTGTGTCAGGCACTGTGCTAGCTTGGAAAATAAAGTTGAGTTTCTTAAAAGCATAGAAAATCACTGTTTCCTAGGTGGCCTACTATGCCTCAAAGCTATAAAACTAGAAGACATTAGAGAAAAGCCCGGGCATGGCCTCTGGGTTTACAGCTCTGTGCGCCCACAGAGGCTCCGCTCATCAATAGTTGACCAGCCTCAAGGCTTTGTACAGCGATATATTAACAGACTGACCACAGCAGGCAGGTCCGTGTAGAGATATATTTACAGGCTGACCACAGCAGGGCTGAGGCTCGCTGTACAGCACCGACATGTTTCACCTGAAAGTCGACCTCTGCCAACAGAGCATCGACTAACACGCAGCGCCGGCCATCAAAACACTAACACAGTTTGCTGCTGACTGATGACACCTTCAGTTTGAAAGTCAAAGACGTGTAATATTTTGATAATTGACAGTGCTGATATCCAGTGGAGCAGCAATCACTGTGTGTGTCAGAGCATGTGAGCATGGAGCGGGAAGCGGAGCGGGGGGATTTTGGCTTGAGCGGTGAGCGGGGACCAAAGTGGTACCGGAGCGAAAGTTGGAGCGGCACCGATCACCCGCTCAGTCCCGCTCCAGTTTCAATCACAACATGTTGGAAACAGAATGCATCGGTGCGTGGGCCATGTGCACGCCCACTATTTTCTTACCAGCTGTGGCGAGACGAGAAGGAAGAGAAACAAACATGCAGCCGACTCTGCTGAGCTCATGTTATTTGTAGTGAGCAATGCCCATTGCCCAGGCGTTTAAACACAAATTAAAACACCCTGGCCTCTTTTTCTTTTTTATTCTTCTGAGCGGAGCGGAGCGGGTGAAATCTGTATGGAGCGGGGAGCGGTCTGGAGCGGAGCGGCAGGGAGCGCTGGAGCGGGTGGACAGGGCCGCTCCGGGAGCGAGGAGCGGTAATTATCACCGCTCCGCTCCGCTCACATGCTCTGGTGTGTGTGTGTGTGTGTGTGTGTGTGCCACCTGCAGGATCTTGTGGGTAGTGCGATCATACCCATTGGTGTGATAACTGGCCAGTCATCGAGTGATCTCCAAGGTGCTGAAATCCCATCCACTTCGGCGTCTGATCTGCACCGGGCTCTGAAGCGCTGTCCAGGGTGCTGAAGGCAGCATCACTCAAGTTCGATCCACTGCGGGGCAGAATCCGTACCACGATTTCCCCAGGGGCCGGCGGATTTCAAAGGCGGGTTGCTGGTTTAGCGCCAGCGGGAGGCTGCAGTCTATGAGTGGATGGCAGCTCTCAGTCGTCCAATCCGACCTGAAAAGATGACAAAGAAATCTTGGATCTTGAATAATTCCCCAGCAACTTTTTGTTGTAGTGCTGTTAACACAAATGTGTGTGTGTGTGTGTGTGTGTGTGTGTGTGTGTGTGTGTGTGTGTGTGTGTGTGTGTGTGTGTGTGTGTGTGTGTGTGTGAGTGTGTGTGTGTGTGTGTGTGTGTGTGTGTGTGTGTGTGTTTGACAGAGAGAGAGAGAGAAAGAGAGGAGACCATGGGAGTGAAAGAAACGGAGAGAGAAAATGAAAGAGAGAAAGATAGAAAGGAAAGTGAGATAAAGTGGGAGTTCACACAGGGCTGGAGCTGAAGAGTGAGACAGAAACAGTGTGAAAGACGAGAGAGAGGGGGAGAGATAGAGGGAGAGACAGAGAGAGAGAGAGGGCGAGAGATAGAGGGAGAGAGACCATGAGAGACAGAGAGAGAGAGAGGGCGAGAGATAGAGGGAGAGAGACCATGAGAGACAGAGAGAGAGAGAGGGCGAGAGATAGAGGGAGAGAGACCATGAGAGACAGAGAGAGAGAGAGAGAGGGCGAGAGATAGAGGGAGAGAGACCATGAGAGACAGAGAGAGGGCGAGAGATAGAGGGAGAGAGACCATGAGAGACAGAGAGAGAGAGAGAGAGAGAGGGAGAGAGACCAGGAGAGACAGAGAGAGAGAGAGAAAGAGAGAGAGAGAGAGGGGAAGAGATAGAGGGGGAGAGACCAGGAGAGACAGAGAGAGAGAGAGAGGGGAAGAGATAGAGGGAGAGAGACCAGGAGAGACAGAGAGAGAGAGAGGGAGAGATAGAGGGAGAGACCAGGAGAGACAGAGAGAGAGAGGGGGAGAGATAGAGGGAGAGAGACCAGGAGAGACAGAGAGAGGGGAAGAGATAGAGGGAGAGAGACCAGGAGAGAGAGAGAGAGGGCGAGAGATAGAGGGAGAGAGACCATGAGAGACAGAGAGAGAGAGAGAGAGGGGGAGAGATAGAGGGAGAGACCAGGAGAGACAGAGAGAGAGAGGGGGAGAGATAGAGGGAGAGAGACCAGGAGAGACAGAGAGAGAGAGAGAGGGGAAGAGATAGAGGGAGAGAGACCAGGAGAGAGAGAGAGAGAGAGGGCGAGAGATATAGGGAGAGACACCAGGAGAGACAGAGAGAGAGAGAGAGGGGAAGAGATAGAGGGAGAGAGACCAGGAGAGAGAGAGAGAGAGAGGGCGAGAGATAGAGGGAGAGAGACCAGGTGAGACAGAGAGAGAGAGAGAGAGAGAGGGAGAGAGACCATGAGAGACAGAGAGAGAGAGAGAGGGGAAGAGATAGAGGGAGAGAGACCAGGAGAGAGAGAGAGAGAGAGGGCGAGAGATAGAGGGAGAGAGACCATGAGAGACAGAGAGAGAGAGAGAGAGGGGGAGAGATAGAGGAAGAGACCAGGAGAGACAGAGAGAGAGAGGGGGAGAGATAGAGGGAGAGAGACCAGGAGAGACAGAGAGAGAGAGAGAGGGGAAGAGATAGAGGGAGAGAGACCAGGAGAGAGAGAGAGAGAGAGAGAGGGCGAGAGATAGAGGGAGAGAGACCATGAGAGACAGAGAGAGAGGATCGAGCTGACCCATGACAATCCCAGCAGGCTGAGAAAGTGCTGAGTGGGCATGGCAGCGTTACAGAGCCCACTGTGAGCCAGAGAATAAAGTGCTTCAAAACCAACTCCCTGCTCTGCTCTCCACTACTCTGCTCTCCACTGCTCTGCTCTCCACTCCTGTCTCCACTTCTTTCTCTCTCTCTTAAAAAACGAACCTAAACTCAACTTTACCACTGTTCCTTCAGAAGTTGTAGTTGTCATAGACTGTGCTCCATAGTTGATTGCTCTATTGCTGACAAGAATGTGTTATTGTAAGTCGCTTTGGATAAAAGCGTCTGCCAAATGTCATAATGTAAATGTAATGTAATCCACTACTCTGCTCTCCACTGCTCTGCTCTCCACTGCTCTGCTCTGCTCTCCACTGATCTGCTCTCCACTGCTCTGCTCTGCTCTGCTCTCCACTGCTCTGCTCTGCTCTCCACTGCTCTGCCTCCTCTCGTTCTGGCTGTTCTCGCTCAACGTTTAGTTGGGGAACTCCGTTCCACCACTGGCTGGTACACCAAAAAATGGCATCTATGGTTAGTTTCTATGGTGACAATGGAAGTTTGGCCAATTAAGGCCTCAAGGCAGGGGCTCCCAACCTTGTGACCCTACTTTGACGTCACAAAAATCAAGGGACCCCAGACATTCAAAGTTCGGTACATCGGTAATATCATCAGTGACATCATCAGTCACTGATGCTGTAAATCACCATGGAAATTAAGTGCTAAAGACGGACTAAGGGGGCGGGGCGATCACACCGAGAAAAGTCGTTAGTTTCAATCACACTTTTTAGCCACGTATAAAAGTTAAACTTTTCAGCGCAAGGCGCGGAGTCGTGCCGCTCGTCAATGTCAATTGGGCCAGGCATCCAATCAAATCAAGCAGAAGGCGGACTTTACTTCCTGTTTTGACACTGCTCTGATGTAGAACAGTGCGACCGAGGAAAACGCAGATGAAAAGCTGATAGAAGCTGTCTAACCCGGCAGCCCTCCCTGCTCCTCAGTGCTCCACGAGGCAGTCTGCAGTGTGCCTTGGCATTTTGGACAGGGATCGACACGCAGCACTGACATGAACACACTTGACTCAGCATAGTGAGAGAAGGAGAAAACAGAACGTTTGGCTGCATCTCTTTGGGTTCCCCTTGATGGATTCTCTCAGTGGAAGACAGTTGTTTTTCAGACCGGATGAGAAAGAATAATGGAGGAAAACAAGCGCTGATATCTCCAACTTTTTGAATTTCCCTCTTCAATTTGGCAGCTTCTATGACTATAGAAGTTTAAATTGGACACACAGGGAGACTCTACAGCGTCTCAGTTAGTGGAGACGAGACACTCTCTTCACACTGCTGGTTTGAATACAACTCGCTGAGATGCGATGGGGAAATGTGCACGGGGGGAACACAGCTCCTCTCCTGTGTCCTTGGCAGAATATTGCTCATAGCCACGAAGAAGAAGAGCTCCAAAACTATCTTGAAGTTTTGTTTTGAGATCTGCAGAGAGGATTGATCAGAGGTGCAGCAGCTTGTCGGGGAAAGAAAGCCTTGAGAGGATTGTTTTTTTGTGGCTTTGTCAGAGTGGAGAGAATGCAAATGAAAAGCAGGTTACAACCTTTCTGCTGTTTTGCAGATGAAATACTGTCAAGGGCCAACGTCTTCTCATGAAACGTTTGATATCTAAGAAAACGTTTCCTGCATAATCCTACGGAATTTCCAACATAGTCAGAGGCTCAGCATTCACAGACGGGGCTGGACACACTGGGTAGGTAGCCCTATCATTTTTCAACATGCAGACTAGTCCAATAGACTTCTATAGAACTCCCACAATGTCTGAAATCGACACTGTGGGAGTGTGACAATGAAATAAAATGGATGGGCTTATATGTTTGCCTTCGATAGATACAATTGGTCTGTGTGGGAACGCCCACAATATGTTGCTACGGCTCACGCGCGAGTCGAGTAAACCCCCCCATATATCTCAATGGGCTGACTCACCAAAGGACGGTGCTGCGGCTCTACACTACAGGATTGGGGATTCTAGAGCAGGTACATAGACGTCTGGTTCAGATGTGCGTTTACTGCGGTGGTTGAATCACCGATCCTGTCTGCCTGGGCTGGGCTAGCAGCTAAATGCTAACTATGCTAAATGGGTAGAACGGGAGGATTTACCCGACCCTGACCACGCCCTCAGCCAGCTAGCCCAGTGTCTATGACGAGACATTGACTGTACCTATGCAGAGGACCACAGTGTTCACAAAGTACTTTTCAACCGTAAGCCACATTTAACGTTTTTACGTAACACAAGTTGTTGGCATCAAGTGACGCCAAGGGCTGTCCTGAACAAACGCATCAAGTTGGGAGAGAGAATGTGTGGGAATGTCTTAACTGAATGAAGCAGATGGAGCCCTGCTGAAAACGCTTCTCTGGAAAGATCAAGAGATGGGAAAGAAGCGTCAGACAGGCCGGCGTGAGTCCTGAACCCAGGTGACCTCACCACAGCAGGAGCTTCTGTCCAGCACCATCCTCGCTGTGGTCCCAGTCTCCTCACCTGTCAGCCCTGCCTGCCCCGCCTCCCAGTACAATAGCAGTACATGCCACCTGCCATATGTACCACCGGTACGAATGGTGTGAACGAATAATGATTCTGTGAAGCGCTTTGAGCACTTGGAAAGGCGCTATATAAATCCAATCATTATTATTATTATTATATGTTCCTCTATACCCCCACTCCCCCACACCAGGCTCTCACCCAACACTGCAACAGAGACAACATGAAAAAGGTGGAGAAGACAGACATGTGGGCACACCCATAGCAAAAAGATCTGTTGCTCATCTGTTCATTCTGATCTCTTGAGACCAGCTGGAACCTTCTCTTTTTTTTATCATTCTGTGCTCATTTGTGTTGTTTCTGTCGCTCTGACGCCCAGCGATTTTTCTCCCGGGCGAATATACGCCTAATCGCTCGTTTGCATTGACTTTGTATGTAAACTCGATGCCAGCGAAAAACTTTAATAGGTCAGTGTGAACGCAGCTTTAGGAGCAAAAAGAGATTACTACAGTAGTAGACTGATCTGAGACAAATGATGTTCAATTGAGCAATATTTGAGAAAGAATGTGAAATGAGTCTGAGACTTTCATGAGACAAATGGGAGAAGTATGATCCCTATAGATCTCATCATTGTATGTCTAATGTCTCCTCGTTGTCTCATCTATTTCTCTTAAATGTCCAAATGAAGCAAGGTAGCATGATCTTTGAGCCATAGCCCCGCCCCTTTCCTGACCCCACCCCCTCCCACCACCCAGATACACCTAGCCACCCCCCATTCCAACCCGACTCTATGTCCTTCCTAGTGTCCTCTAGTAAGAGAGTGGCGTCAGCGGAGGACCACAATGCGAGACTCATTAGCCAATGAACAGCCAGGAATGGGTCTCCTTTTGCATGCTAAAATAAAGCTGATAATGTACAATTTGATTCAAGGGATGAAAAACCCTTTCAAAGTACAACACAAACTGTCTATTTTGCTGCAACTCGAGCTGGTTTTTTTACTCAAGAGTTCCACTTTCTACTTCCTGGAAAAAAACTGGTCCATTGCAGTGAATGGAGATGTCGGAACTCTTCTATTATACGGCTCTGGTCCTTCCTATCCCTAGCTATGGCCCCTTTTTCTTAACCCTGCCTCCTTCCCTCACCACCCACACCCCCTACAACCTTCTTATCTCTAGTTAAGGGCCCTTTTCCCTAAGCCCCGCCCTCTCCCTTGACCCAGATCCACGCCAAAATGTAATGGCTTCTTCCTTGGCCCATGCTACATGCTACATGCTACATGCTCCACCAAGTTGTTTTTTTCTGTAATCCTGCTAACAAACAAATATATATTATAGAGAGAACACAATAAATCAGGTTTTCAGCAGGACCATGTGTGGCCAGCAGAGGGACAGAGATCTCTGCTGGTCAGAGTCAGACTTGATGACAATGTGTTTACTGTTCCTGCATAGATTTGAAGAGGAAATGCAGAAAGCCAGAGAACGACAACATGTATTCCTTATTTTGAAATAAAACATTACACACTTGTAACAAGTGCCCCATTTTTTTTAACCAAAAATGTGCAACAAGTGCAGTTAGCTTGCTAGCATATGACACAGCTCGTTAACATTATTGTTTTGCTATGCTGGTTATAACATCAGACATCCACAAATGTAAACAGCATAGCATATATAATATTAAATATTTAAAAAAGAAATCCCCTCCAAATTCCATGTTTTTTTCCAAATTCCATTTTCTCCCATTTCGTTTAGGGGTTAGGATCATTGTTTTAATGACTTGGCTCTCTCAGACAGCCTCTTTGTAATGTTTCTCAAAGTGAAAACCATGTTTCTCAAAGTGAAAACCAAGTTGTGAGGTGATGTAAGGATCCCATGCAAGACCGACCCACCCCCCCTCTCAGAAGACTCCATGTTGCAATTTAATTGGATTTGATTCCATGTCACGGAGTTGTGACAGAGAGGACCACCTGCGTGGGCTCAGAGAGGACCACCTGCGTGGGCTCAGAGAGGACCACCTGCGTGGGCTCAGAGAGGACCACCTGCGTGGGCTCAGAGAGGACCACCTGCGTGGGCTCAGAGAGGACCACCTGCGTGGGCTCAGGAGAGATTCAGCCACAGAGACAGACACCAAGCTGATGTTTGTGCCTCGCTGTTCCAACTCACCTTTGCCTTGGTTTTAGAAGTGTACATTTTACAGGAAATAAAATTAATTCCTTTAACTGCAAGACCCGGTTCCGCCTCCTGTGTATTCGCACCACATGTTTGGGTGCCGAACGACACGGGATCTGGATAACCAGAAGAATACGTACGGCCACGACACTTTTAAATAAGATTGATATGGAGGTCGTTAAGGAAAATCCCACCAGGGATCTGTTGGAAGAATATTTATAGAATATATTACCGTATATATATAATAATATATATAACAGAGAAACCCATCTGCAGCCTGCTTTATGCACAGCTGCAAAATTATCTTCAACTCCCCAGAATATATTCATGCATCCGCAGTACGTCCTCTCGTAATAATGCAGGTGGAACATGAAGATTCTTTTGTCTTGGAGAACACTTTAAATGATTACCTTTCTTTCTGTTTCTGTCTCTTTTCTCTTTGATGTCTTAATGAGCAGCTGTTGAGAGCTGTTGTGCGTAGGCAACATGGCGATGTTTTCGTTCCTCAGAGTAGCCTACACTATAACCTGCACATGAAAATATTTATATATAATATAATAATAATAATATAATAATAATATAATATAATATATACCGTAAATTTCGGACTATAAGCCGCGGCTTTTTCCCCATTTTTCGGCCCTGCGGCTTATATAACGGTGCGGCTTATCTATGGATTTTTACAGCTAACGGCCACTAGGGGACCTCCTAAATCTATGGATTTTGGTACGAGAGACAGAACGAGAGCAAGACAGACAGACCCTGATTGGATGATGATGCAAAAAATGTGCCTCGCGACCTGCTTGGAGCACTGTGCCACTACGCTCTCTCAGCCACTACTGTAAAACACCCTCCCTCCTCCCACCCTCCCTCGCTCCGGGGGAAAAATGGCGGCGATTGAGCCAGAAAGACAGTCTGAATGAAATTGAATGTAACGTTCCCAATTCTATGTATTACATTCTAAAAAATTTACGGCAACATTTTGGAAGGCTAAGCCACACAACTAGCTCGTTGTAATCTAACATCATGCTTCAAAAGATGGCGAACTGGCTGTGTTACGACGATGAGGGTAAGGACTCAAAACGGTCTCCGCTGATAAGACATTAAAACACCTGCGGCTTATAGTCCGGTGCGGCTTATGTATGTAACAAACATGCAATTTAGCTGCTGCGGCTTATATTCAGGTGCGCCTTATAGTGCGGAAAGTACGGTAAATATATTTTCACTGGACTTGGTGACCAGCATCATTTTAATTTGTCGGACTTTGATTAATTATAATAATGAAACTCAGCGCCCATCGTTCACCCTTGTTTCAATCCGGGAGGGGTGGATGTCTTGATGCTATCTGAAAACGCACTCCGAGGCGGATATTATGGCAGGGCTGCTTGATCTTGTGTGAAAGCAATTTCTGTGGCAAGGCTGCTGGCGTTGCGAGCCTTCTGAATGTCAATATTGCACAATTATCTGTGTGTGAAAGCGGCTTGTGTCTGGGACCTGAACTCACAACCTTGCGATCCAAAGCCTCATTTACAAAACTGTGCATCAGAGGGCACTCTGTGTCATGCCTTCTGGTTCTGCCCTTCACTGATGGGATTCTGGGCCAAAATATTGGATTGGTCTAAGGCCTACAAAAGAACCCTGCCCGGCTGGTTTCTCATGGACCCCCTGTGTGGGATCCTGTGCACAACATCTCTTACAATCACATAAGCACCTCATGCGGCTGCCAGCACCACGTTGTAATATTGGAGTGTCAATATATATGTATGGCTTTTTCTTTCTTTTCTTTTCCCGTGTCTGAGTTTTTTGTTTGTTTTTTTGTATTCTGACAATTGAAAAAGAAAAGATTGAAAAAAGAAAAGAAAAAGAAAACTGTGCATGCATTCCTGAGGAGCTCTGACTACTGTGAGTTATACCAAACACAATGGGTCTCATGTAACCGAGTGGATCAGAGTCCCTGTGAGTCCAGAGTGGAGAGCGAGTTGTTGGTTAAAGT
Organism: Poromitra crassiceps; assembly: GCF_964638095.1. NCBI lineage: Eukaryota > Metazoa > Chordata > Actinopteri > Beryciformes > Melamphaidae > Poromitra > Poromitra crassiceps. The sequence goes on from NC_139652.1 coordinate 2,438,312, forward strand.
CACTCGCCGGTATAGACCGTTTTAACTTGACAACAATAACAACCGTCACAACCCACCTGAATATCCGGGTTACTTCCTGTATACATAGCTGAGCGCAGGCTGATATTCGGCTCATATTAAATGTTAACGTTAGGTCGTGTCTCCGACAGACACATTAACAAGGTAGCCTATTTTGGTCTTTATGTCTTGTAGTAGTTAGTAGTAGTTGTTGTTGTTGTTGTTGATAGTTGCCATAACAACCACCCCTGTCGGAAAGACGTGCACACGCTGGGTAGGAAGCGTTGTTGTCCCGGAGGCGATATTTTTTTTCCGGATGATGGCGAAGGCATAACCCGCCCCTCTCTGCCTCTGATTGGCCTAGCGTCAAACTTCCATCTAAACCATAGACTGTACATATAATATCTAAACACATTGGCTTGGCTATCCTGCATTACATCTCTTTCTACAGTATGTGGTCAGACCGTCAGACTCAGTGGGTCAGACTGAAGCTTGTATTATGCTCACCCTGCCGTGAAGGGCGCGGGGGTGGAGCGAGGGCCGGGCGCGTCAAATGACGTAAATGTGTTGGGCGTGGTTGGGCGCTACCTCCATCGAGCGCTCGACGTGTGCCTGATTTTTTTTCTCACAGCGCGAGCAACGCACGGCTTCTCTCCAAACATGTCCGCTTTCAAGCCACTGAGCCCTGAACACTGAGCTGTGTTTTCACCACATTTCTTGACCCATGTGGTAGGCTATAAACTTTGATTTGCAACTGTTCATTTTTAGTCATTTCACCAAGTAAATGTGTTGTGTTGAGAGCATTATTGAGAGAGATTAAAAGCAGCACAGAGTAGGCAATCAGGGCTGAGAAGTAAAACGGCTTTCAGTAAAAACAAGTTTGGTGATTCATTCATGTGCTGATGTGGGGTCGTTTGAGAGTGAAAGCGCACTCAGTACTGCACATAATAGCGTTTAATTGTGACTTTTCCACGGGCTGTTCTCACCATTACCATTGTACAATAACATGGTGATCACTTTCTGAGTATAATGGCATCAACCCCAGTGCGGGGTCTGCACGGTGACATCACGGAGACTCGCGGGGCCCCACCCCCAACGAGCTTGGTCGAGTAATTCAGCCTTTACCCCGCTAGCCGGGCGCTTCTCGCTCATACTGAGCACATTAGCGCCCGGCGAACGTCACGCATTTCCCATTTTACACTGTGCCATTTTCACGTCTAGGTCTAAATGCCGGCTCTTACCTGAGTCTTCACGTGAGGTGAAGACGCTATCCGATGCAGAACATCCTCTTCTTTTAATGACACCTAGTTGTTGCATCCAAATTGTTGCATAAAATCCACTTTTCTGTCTTTCAAAAACCGAAAAGCATTCATCTGGAGCACCTCGAGCAACCCGGAAGTCGTTGTTCCGGGTTGTTTGCTTCAGATCAGAGAAGAAGAAGAAGTGGTGCTCCAGATGAATGCTTTTCGGTTTTTGAAAGACAGAAAAGTGGATTTTATGCAACAATTTGGATGCAACAACTAGGTGTCATTAAAAGAAGAGGATAGCGTCTTAGACTCAGGTAGGAGCCGGCTTTAAGACCTAGACGTGAAAATGGCACAGTGTAAAATGGGAAATGCGTGACGTTCGCCGGACGCTAATGTGCTCAGTATGAGCGAGAAGCGCCCGGCTAGCGGGGTAAGGTCAGACAGACATACAGCAGTTACGCTTGCTAGCCTGCATGAAAGACGCCAGTGTGTTTATGTTTTTAATATAGTCATATCTATGGTTTATAACGCTGCCACTAATCAGAGGCAGAGAGGGCCAGGGGTGGGTTATGCCTTCGCCATCATCCGGAAAAAATATCGCTTCCGGTAAGTTAGCTAGCTAGCTAGCTAATGTTAGCTGCTGGTTGGTTGGCTAACTAGCGAATGTTAGCCGTTAGCTAACATTAACGCATTAACTAGACAAACACAGACATGCAGAGCTCCAAAAACAGAGCAATTTGTGATTTTGTTACTGTAGTTTCTGCAGAGTAACGTCCATGTACCTTTATGGATTGCACAGGGTTGGTATTGCAAAGGGATCTGATGGATAGTGCAGTAACAGTCAGCAGCTATGATAGCACGAGCCACTCGGGGGGAGGAAGTCGGGGGGAGGAAGTCCATATATGGTCCATCCGGTCATGGGGCACAGCGATTGGCTGGCTCAGATTCAAATCTGAGTCAGCCAATCGTGTTGTCCTGCGCTGTTTGGTACAGTGTATATGGTGAGGGGGAGAGGAGGGGAGAAGAGGAGAGGAGGGGAGAGGAGAGGAGGAGGATGGGAGAGGAGAGGGGGAGAGGAGGGGAGAGGGGGAGAGGGGGAGAGGAGAGGAGAGGGGGAGAAGAGGAGGGGAGAGAGGGAGAGGAGAGGAGAAGAGGAGAGGAGGGGAGAAGAGGAGAGAGGGGGAGAGGCCAGCAGTCAGCAGCTATGATAGCACGAGCCACTCGGGGGGAGGAAGTCCATATATGGTCCATCCGGTCATGGGGCACAGCGATTGGCTGGCTCAGATTCAAATCTGAGTCAGCCAATCGCGTTGTCCTGCGCTGTTTGGAACTGTGTATAAAAGGCGACCGCTGACCGGGGTGGGTGGGGGGAACCAGAGGAGAGGGGGAGAGGGGGAGAGGAGGGGAGAGGGGGAGAGGAGAGGGGGAGAGAAGAGAAGGGGAGAGGAGGGGAGAGGAGAGAGGAGAGGAGAGAGGAGAGGAGAGGAGGGGAGAAGAGGAGGGGAGAGGAGGAGAGGGGGAGAGGGGAGGAGAGGAGGGGGAGAGGAGAGGAGAAGAGGAGAGGGGGAGAGAAGAGGAGGGGAGAGGAGAGGGGAGAGGGGGAGAGGGAAGGAGAGGAGAGGGGGAGAGGAGAGGGGGAGATGAGAGGGGGAGAAGAGGAGGGGAGAGGGGGAGAGGAGAGGAGAAGAGGAGAGGGGAGGAGAGGAGAGGGGGAGAGGAGAGGAGAGGAGGAGAGAGGGGGAGAGGGGAGAGGAGGAGAGAGGGGGAGAGGGGAGAAGAGGAGAGGTGGAGAGGAGAGGGGGAGATGAGAGGGAGAGGGGAGGAGAGGGGGAGAGAAGAGGAGGGGAGAGGGGGAGAGGAGAGGAGAGGAGGAGAGGAGAGGGGGAGAGGAGAGGAGAGGAGGAGAGCGCGGCCAGCGGCACCACCCCGCTGGGCACAGACACCCAGGCTAAGTGCCCCTCTGCTGGGCAGACACCCAGGGCAGCCACTCCCACCACCAGGCTGCCACCACCCGCCCTGCCCCTCACCCTGCCCGGGTCCCACACCCCCGGCTGAGACCCCCCTCCAGAACCCCGCGCACCAGGCAGACCCGGTGCATGGTGCGACGCAGTAAACAAACTCATGTTTCCCTCGTCACCAGTCATGCTGGACATCAGTACAAGTGTGAGATCCCTCTCATTCCCGCAAATATGTAACGTAGCCTATGTAAATACAGTGTTGTGTAGTGGACAGGTCCGCCCATAAGGGGGGGTAAAGGGGTAAGCTTCGAGGGGCGTCGCCACTAGGGGGGGCGCTGGAGCCAGGCAATTTTTTATTTTTTTTAACACTAAAATATATCTCCCATCCTGAAAATGCGGCAACTAATTTATTTTTTTGCAAGGAGTCGAACAAATACACAAAACACAGCAGCAGTAACAAGGCATGCTTGGGCAGGAGTGCTCCTGTGGAAAATAGTGCCATTCTGATGTAATCCCCCATCCGACCAGTGCAGTGAGAGGCAGCAATGTGCCGCAAGGCATCTAGTCTGCCGGAAAGCCAAAAGAAGAAGAAGAAGAACAAGGCAGGCTTGGGGCAGACCATTTTGCTTGGGGCAGCAGCACAGGCACCATTTATGGTGTAACACACAACTCAGACAGGTGATAGCAAACAAAACAAGACCGGCGATGGCAAAATGCCAGGAGCAAAACAAAAGTCAGGATGCCAAAATCGCAAGGCAAAACAAAAAGCGGGAGCAGGCAAGGGCTTTAGACTAGGGATGTTCATCAGTTATCACAAATCGATAATTGATCGTTAAGGAATGGAATCGATCATGTGGAATTCTTATCGATTTTGTTATTATTATTTTTTTTAATTATTTTTTTTTGGACTAGGTTTGGGTGGAATTCGTTCCTCCTCGCCCCACTCCATTGCACAGCCGACTAACGTGAGGTGGAGCTTCATATAGTCTCTAGTTTTATGGCTGGGCATGGGCCTTTGTGCCAACAAAACTGTTTTAAACATGGGAAATTCACACCGGCATGCGCCGGGGACAGCAGAGTGTTGGAGAGGAGACACATTGAAATAAAGAGTTCATTGGAGAACACGTTGTCTTTTGTATTTTCTGCCATAGGCATTCATTTTGTTAAAAAATTATATATATATATATATATATTAAAAAAATATTATTATTAATATGATCGATAATCGATAATTGATCGTTAATTTTCCCCGATTTTCGATTATGGACATTTTTCAAAATGAACATCCCTACTTTAGACCCAAATAATAATCTGTTAAACTTTTTTCAGTCAGCTCCGAAAGCTGCAGCGTTGATATGAGTAAAGCGCGTGCGGGGGAGCGGGGGGCATAGTGGCTGGACCCTTCCAGGGGCACTGCCATCTCTCTGGGCGGCCCTGGTAGTGGAAGCGATCATCTTGCTCTATAATGACCAGAATGGGTGTTGTTCAAACTGAACATTTATTTCTTCAACATGCTGCAGCAGAAAGGGAGATAAACAGCCGACACTATTTTCATAGTTAAGCTATGAAGTAGCCTACTTCCCCCTGCAGCATCGTGACATTGAATGAAAGTATAGGCTATAATGGCTCGTTTGAGATGACTTCTGGCTCGCCTGGGAAGCAGGCGAGAGCAGCCAAGTGCAGTCAGCCAATTAGAGGCAGAGAGGGGCTGTGGGGTTGCAGCTGGTGAAAACCGTCTATAAAGGCCCACTGCGGTTAGCGTGTGCGCTTTGCAAGCAGGAGATCATCGGATCGAATCCCACCTCCACGCCTGGGTAAGCTTACACTTACACCAGTAGGTTGTCGGCAACATGGAATCTGACTTTCGGCTCAGGCAATCAAAGCTTAACCCAATTCCTTACGCTTTTTGTTCATTTTTGTTTTCCTCCCACCAACCTTCCTCCTGGTCTTTGCTCTGCCACAGCAAAGCTGATCTGGAGTCTGTGTTGAGCGTTTAAAACACTCCTGTTGGCAGCAAAGCTGATCTGGAGTCTGTGTCGAGTGTTTAAAACACTCCTGGTTGGCAGCAAAGCTGATCTGGAGTCTGTAGTGAGTGTTTCAAACACTCCTGTCCCGAAGGTCATCACATTGGAGGAAGATTTAGGAGCCCCCTCTGGTTCGATTGGATAGCAGAAGGGAATGAGGTGAATGACAGAAAGATGGAGAAGGTTAGGTGTTCTCTCAATAGAGAGTGTGCTGCGAGAGAGGTGAGTTAATACATTTCTCTGACTGAGTTCCAGGTTTTGGATGATATAAATGTAGCTGTAGACACCCTTCAATCAGAGCGTGTAAAAACTGCAATGCTGTCACTTTAGCTTAAACGGTTTATCCAGTAATTAAAAAGAGGAAAATAAAATACGCAGGCATAGCTTTTCGATGATGTGTGCATTCCATTTTAAGACTGGGACCAGTTCCCAGTCAGAATTTGCATTGCAATTAGGAGCTTAGCGGTTACATGCCTCAGTGGTTAGTTAATAAGCGGCGTTAACAATTAGCCTCGTTATTGTCCTCGTTAACACATTCACTGCCAGCCTTTTTTTTTTACTGTAGGTAGGTTCTGCCAGTTTACAAGAGCCGAGGATTATTTTCTGCTTCGACTTTGTGAACACAAAGTTCACAAAAGTACTAATAGAATGTGTGCTTTCTCTGTCTAAAAGAGTTAGTTTGTAGAGTTAGTAGTTATGTAGATATTAGCCGTTGAGTACAGCATGGTTTCAGCGTCTGAGAGTGAAAGCTGAGATAATCGCAGTTTTGTGAAATTCAATCAAACAGGCAGAACAGTCACTTTAACCATTTATTTTTGGCATCAGTGAGATATCAGACATCTAAACAATATAGTTCTGAACGCCCTCTCCTTCAAACTCCTCCCTCCGTGGGCGTGTCTGGTGGCTTTCAGCCTGCGTTTGTCACAAGCGAGTGTTCTGCTGCTGCTGCTGCTGCTGCGAGTTTGAGCAGCCTCCCTCCCTGGCAGCGAGTGTGGATAGGGCTCACTTGTTTCTTGGGTTTGAGAGCTTTGATGAAGCTTTGTGCGATTCTAGGCTTTATGCTGCGTGTTTCAAAGTGTGTTTTCCACCCAGTCTATTTTTGGAATCCCCCACCGCCAGCTCCCAGCGCGATAATGCGCGAAAGTGAAAGCGTTTTCGCCAATCCATTTTACAGTAGAGAATGGTTTCGTCACACTGCTTTTTGCTTGCCTTCCTCTAGTCAGGAAAGCACTGTCGCCACTTAGTGGGTCGGTGGAATGGGTTGTACACGTTGTACACGTCCAATACTTATATAAGAGATGTAAAAGGGTTAGATGCACATCCCACCGTCAAAAAAACAAAATAGATTTTTTTGACGTAAAAACACGTCATTGGCAGTGAACGGTTGGATTTTGTTTGACGTAAAAACACGTCATTGGCAGTGAACGGTTGGATTTTGTTTGACGTAAAAACACGTCATTGGCAGTGAACGTGTTAAATGCACCGTCATTGGGAGGCACTGATTGTCAATCTGCTCCTGTTGCACAGTCAAAGCCAGGCAGGAAACACTGCCCCTCAGCAGATCTGTTGCACGGTCAAAGCCAGGCAGGAAACACTCCCCCTCAGCAGATCTGTTGCATGGTCAAAGCCAGGCAGGAAACACTCCCCCTCAGCAGATCTGTTGCATGGTCAAAGCCAGGCAGGAAACACTCCCCCTCAGCAGATCTGTTGCATGGTCAAAGCCAGGCAGGAAACACTCCCCCTCAGCAGATCTGTTGCATGGTCAAAGCCAGGCAGGAAACACTGCCCCTCAGCAGATCTGTTGCACGGTCAAAGCCAGGCAGGAAACACTGCCCCTCAGCAGATCTGTTGCATGGTCAAAGCCAGGCAGGAAACACTCCCCCTCAGCAGATCTGTTGCACGGTCAAAGCCAGGCAGGAAACACTCCCCCTCAGCAGATCTGTTGCACGGTCAAAGCCAGGCAGGAAACACTGCCCCTCAGCAGATCTGTTGCATGGTCAAAGCCAGGCAGGAAACGCTCCCCCTCAGGTGTCCACCCGCTATGCCGACCACTCGCAATGCCGACCTTAGGTTTAGGCGTGGGGGGTGGGAGAGGTTAGGTTTTGGGTTAGGGTCTGGGGGAGGTTAGGTTTAGGCGTGGGGGTGGGAGAGGTTAGGTTTTGGGTTAGGGTCTGGGGGAGGTTAGGTTTGGGCATGGGGGCTGGGAGAGGGGAGGTCGGAACAGCGAGAGGTCGGAACAGCGACATGGAACCCCCCCTCAGCAGATCTGTTGCACGGTCAAAGCCAGGCAGGAAACACTCCCCCTCAGCAGATCTGTTGCACGGTCAAAGCTAGGCAGGAAACGCTCCCCCTCAGCAGATCTGTTGCACGGTCAAAGCCAGGCAGGAAACAGTCCCCCTCAGCAGATCTGTTGCACGGTCAAAGCCAGGCAGGAAACAATCCCCCTCAGCAGATCTGTTGCACGGTCAAAGCCAGGCAGGAAACACTGCCCCTCAGCAGATCTGTTGCACGGTCAAAGCCAGGCAGGAAACACTCCCCCTCAGCAGATCTGAAGCTCCGTTCTCAATTAAGGGGGAAGAGAGCATTTAAATGACGGCATGTGCTGCAGTGATTGTCTGAGGTGTGAGGAATTATTATTAATATTATTTTCTTTTTTAATTTTTTAATAGAACAATAAATTAACAAGACAAACAGGCTCAGACACAGGAAAAGAAGAAAAAAAATCATACATCATTGACATTTGGCATTGTTAACGTGGTGCTACCAGCCGCAAAAGGTGCTTATGATGCGATACACAAACTTCTCAATCTACACTATTTGACAGCCTTAGACCTTAACACATTCACTGCCAGCCGTTTTTTTTTTTACTGTAGGTAGCTTCTGCCAAGCCGTTTTTTGAGGATTCTGGCTCATTTTACAAGAGCCGAGGATAATTTTCTGCTTGGACTTTGTGAACACAAAGTTCACAAAAGTACTAATAGAATGTGTGCTTTCTCTGTCTAAAAGAGTTAGTTTGTAGAGTTAGTAGTTATGTAGATATTAGCCGTTGAGTACAGCATGGTTTCAGCGTCTGAGACAGGAAGCTGAGATAATCGCAGTTTTGTGAAATTCAATCAAACAGGCAGAACAGTCACTTTAACCATTTATTTTTGGCATCAGTGAGAGATCAGACATCTGAACAATATAGTTCTGAACACCCTCTCCTTCAAACTCCTCCCTCCGTGGGCGTGTCTGGTGGCTTTCAGCAGCGTTTGTCACAAGCCAGTTTCTCCTGCCTGTCTGAGCAGTGAGCAGCCTCCCTCTCTGGCGGCCCCTCGTCGGCGAGTGTGGCGAGTGTGGATGGGGCTCAATCGTTTCTTGGATTTTCGGTTGAGAGCTTTGATGAAGCTTTGTGCGATTCTAGGCTTTATGCTGCCCACCCAGTCTATTTTTGGAACCCCCCACCGTTGTGCGCCCGTGTGCACCAGCGTGAAAGCGTTTTCGCCTACAGTATGAGAATGAGGCTCGTTCGTTTCTGGGTTTTCGGAATGCGTGCGATTCTGGCCTTTCTGCGGGCGTTTCAAAGTGTGTTTCACCCATAATCTATTATGCAAATTTGCAATCCCCCACGCCAGCACCCAGGCACCGCTCTCCGCTCTCGGTGTGCTGCTGCTGGCGCGGCCGCTCTCGGGCGAGTCTGGTGACTGATGACTGTGAAATCGCCAAGCCATTTCCTTGAGAATGGCTTCCTCCCGCGGCTGTTTTTTCTTTGCTTTCGCTCGTCTGGAGAGCACTGTCAACACTTAGTGGGTCGGTAAAATAGATTATACACATTCAATACCTCCAATATTTGTATAAAAGTCGTAAAAGGGTTGGATCCACGTCCCACCGTCAAAAAAAAAAAAAAAAAATTTAAGCCGAGATATCTCGTCTTTGGCAGTCAACCGTTGGATTCTGTAAGCCGAGATATCTCGTCAATGGCAGTGAACGTGTTAAGAATACAGTAAGTGGGAAGGAGACTTACAAACAAACAAATTCCAGAAGAAACCTGGCATAAAATGATTCGTAGAATGTATTGATCATCCATCTGTCAACGACATGCTGTTGTACAATTCAAAGTGGTACATGGGCTTATGTAAGATTAGACTGTCTAGACTCTGTGATAGGTGCAGAGGTGGAGTTAGACTTTTAGCTTTGGGGGGGGATGGGGGGGGGGGGGGCACTCCTGGGAGTCATACGCTCATTGAATCTTTTTGGACGTTTTACATTTGAAATGTTGCCCGTTTGAAGCCAGATTTAGAGGAATATCTCATTTGAAGGCTGGCCTCATCATGGTCTCTCTCTAATGATTGTTTAATAAGTATAAGAATGGAAATATAAGAAATATTAGAATATGAGTAGAATTACAGAACATTAATACTCATTATTGTATGTTTAGTAATGTAATGTATATTATATAGCGCTTCACTGTTCACTGTTGCTTTTGACCGTGCTCAAAGACACTTTACTTTAGGATAAAACAACTTTAATGAAGAGAGAAAATATTAAAATAGATGAGACAGAGAGAGAGAGATTATAGGTCAAAAGCAACAGTGAAAAGGTGAGTTTTGGAAGATGACATATAGGCTAATGAGTATGAAAGAGTTTTGGCCGGATTAAAGAGGTTATGCAATTTCTCAAACTTGAGAAGATCAGATCTTCTCTCCAAGGGTCCGTACTGAGATTTGATGCTATCTGGCAGCCCTTCCTAACATTTGTGGAAAATACAGAAACAGTAGTATTATTGCTCTGCATATCTGTTACACATTTGGAATATGCCCAACTTTGTTTTCCTGGTGCGGGTCTGGGGGGTGGGTGGGTTCAGGGGATTTGTACACTTTGTAAACCTTTAATAAAAAGACCTTGGTTAAAACACACACACACACACACACACACACACACATACCCTTACTTGCAAATGCATAAACACACACACACACACACACACACACACACACACGCGCGCACACGCACACACACACACACACACACACACTCACACACACACACACACACACACACACACACGCACACTCACACACACACACACACACACACACACACACGCTCACTTGAAAACCACACTTTTTCCCATTACCATGGTAATAAAAATACTGCTATTCAAATATGTCGCCCCGGGGTCACAATTTCTTTCATTCTCAGAGTGATATTTCCAAAAGCATCGGCAAGTCATAAGAAAAGCTCATTTAAATCAAGCTGCCTGCCTCGTCCACAGCAGCATCTGAGCTGTGAAGGCAGCCAGCCGTTACATTAATGCCATTGTGCTTTAGTCCATGCTCTCCTTCCACTAAACATGACGGAGGCACCACAATGAGCTTGTAGGTAGAAGGAGCACATGGTCTCCTGTAGATGGTGTGATAATACAAATAATCAAAAAGTAAGTCTGTCTGGCTTACTGAGTTGATGACGTCAGCAGCTTCAACGCATTAACATTAGCCATGTGAGGATCTGTAAACACAATCTATACAGAGCCAAAGTGAAACGTCACTTCCTGCTTTTCTCCCTGTACCAGCGCTGTGAAAAATATGAATGGCGGTGGACGGAGAATAAGGTTACTTTTTTGATCCCGTTTGACTTGGGTCACGGAGTGGTAATTTTGTCAATTTAAAACACAACTTTGCATGTCAAGAAAGTCGCAGTTTGTCATCAAACTACATAGCTCGTGGAAGCTCGTGGCATGTCGCCGGTCTTCAGCTTTGCCGGTAGAGAAAGTGACGTCACTTAGGCGACAGTGTTGTATGTAGTCTTTCTGATTTATAACTTCTAGTGCAACAGTTTAACGACAAACTGCGACTTTCTTGACATGCAAAGTTACGTTTTAAATTGACAAAATTAGCGTTGGCACCCCGTGGCACAATTCAAACAGGATAAAAAAAGTAACCTTATTCTCCGTCTACCGCCATTCATATTTTTCACAGCGCTGGTACAGGGAGAAAGCAGGAAGTGACGTTTCACTTTGCCTCTCTATTGACTGGGGGAAAGTAATATGAACTTACAGTTTGATGTTCTTTCACTGTAATAATGTGTCCAAGCGGTTGCACCATCTCCCTCTGTGGTTCACGTACACTGTGACTCCCCGTGCCGTTTCATTCCCTTTCATCATACCACAGCTCCTCTGGCACAAACTGCAGCTCAACTCTGGATAGAAACCGTGTGTTTCTAGGTTGTATGTCTCCTCTTCCTTAACCATCGCGTCCTCTCATCGCTCTGCACCTCCCGTATTTCCTCCTCTGCTCCTGGGCCATTTCAGGGCTCGCACCGCGGGTCACAGCGCACTCAGAGGCTCATCAGCTGATCCCCGTAGTAAACAATACAATACAAGGGATCAGCTGATCCCCATAGTAAACAATACAATACCAGGGATCAGCTGATCCCCATAGTAAACAATACAATACCAGGGATCAGCTGATCCCCATAGTAAACAATACAATACAAAGGATCAGCTGATCCCCATAGTAAACAATACAATACAAAGGATCAGCTGATCCCCATAGTAAACAATACAATACAAAGGATCAGCTGATCCCCGTAGTAAACAATACAATACCAGGGATCAGCTGATCCCCATAGTAAACAATACAATACAAAGGATCAGCTGATCCCCATAGTAAACAATACAATACCAGGGATCAGCTGATCCCCATAGTAAACAATACAATACAAAGGATCAGCTGATCCCCATAGTAAACAATACAATACAAAGGATCAGCTGATCCCCATAGTAAACAATACAATACGAGGGATCAGCTGATCCCCATAGTAAACAATACAATACCAGGGATCAGCTGATCCCCGTAGTAAACAATACAATACCAGGGATCAGCTGATCCCCGTAGTAAACAATACAATACAAAGGATCAGCTGATCCCCATAGTAAACAATACAATACGAGGGATCAGCTGATCCCCATAGTAAACAATACAATACCAGGGATCAGCTGATCCCCGTAGTAAACAATACAATACGAGGGATCAGCTGATCCCCGTAGTAAACAATACAATACAAAGGATCAGCTGATCCCCGTAGTAAACAATACAATACCAGGGATCAGCTGATCCCCATAGTAAACAATACAATACGAGGGATCAGCTGAAGTAGTCTCTGCTTCCACCGCAAGTAGTACTCTATAGTACATATATAGTACAGTATATAGTATAGTACTCGCTCAATCACACACAGCCAGCCAGCTTCATGTTTCCATCAATCCCTGAACACACAACACCTGTAGAAATTAGAAAAACGTGACATCATGTAGTCTATAGAAAATCATGTATTTTAATTGTCTAATTTACTTCTTAATTAACAAAATATTAAAATACTTCAATGAGAGCTCTGCAGCAGCTAGGCTACGTTATAGTGCGGCACACTTGGTGCTTGTGCTTGAAGTAAAAAAAACAAGGCCAGGTCGAAACCTGGCATAGGGCCGGTGCATGGTATCGTCACCCTAGCTGCATAGGCTAAAGTACCCGCTAACGTTCACGTAGCCTATTAATTAATTAATCGTTGGGCAATTGCTTATACAGTATGAGCAAACTCAAGATTTCCTCAACTGCTACGGACTCCACTCACCAGCACCCCCCTCCCCCCAGCTCTTTCTAAACAAAGACTCCTCATGTCTCCACTCGGCGAGTGCATAGAGTGGAGACCAAGGGTGTAGGCCTGGTCCCCTTTAGTGAAGCTGTTGCATGTTAGATCGCCGCTCTGACAGCAGGTGCCAGTATAGGTCACAAGGCCCGCCTCCCCATGTTAGTGGATGGGGAAATATAGTTATAGATAGTTATTATCATGCTAATGCCTGTGCAAGTGGTCATTCTTCTGATCAGTTTGTTTTTAAGTAGTTATTTGACATATAAAAAGGGATGATTGACAGCTGTGGCAGCCAGTCTCAAGCCGTCATTGGCTGGACAGGCTCTTCATATTATAGAGCTAGTGTTAGTTTTACATAGACAGGACACAGTGCTGCTTTCATGTTATCTACCAGACATATCCATGGACCGCAATAAAAAGGACATTGTTTTGAGAAAGGTGCGCGAGGAAGTAACGTTGGTTGAGGACTGAAGTACAGTAAGTTCAGAAAATATGTGTTTTATTAGTTACTCCAGCTACGTTATCGGTTATTTTAATAGAAGCAGGCTAGCATTACCCGCTTGTGTTAACCAGCTGTTTTTCCGGTTTTTGTCAGCTTAATATTACTATAACCTAACAACCGATAACGATAGCTGGAATAACACAATAATAGACACATATTTTCAGAACTTACCAGGTTTTCCAACTACCTGCATATGCCAGGAAATGTGTTTTATAATGTTAACTCCCGGGTCTAACATGGGTCTAACCATAACATGCACCTCGGAGTCTGGCTGGTAGGAGCAATCTCCGACAACGAAATTCAGATTTCCGTACAGGCGTCATTTTGATAAACTGATCTCATAGTGGGAATCTACATGGTTACTTTTGGCGAGACAAAAAATATTACAACTTAAAAGGCCATATTTACAGAGCTAGACTGTATATAAATACACAACAACCTGTGTTGCCGGCAGCAGAACACCCAGCAACACAGGTGGCATTCTCCACCTGTGGCAGCAGAACACCCAGCAACACAGGTGGCATTCTCCCCCTGTGGCAGCAGAACACCCAGCAACACAGGTGGCATTCTCCACCTGTGGCAGCAGAACACCCAGCAACACAGGTGGCATTCTCCCCCTGTGGCAGCAGAACACCCAGCAACACAGGCGGCATTCTCCACCTGTGGCAGCAGAACACCCAGCAACACAGGTGGCATTCTCCACCTGTGGCAGCAGAACACCCAGCAACACAGGTGGCATTCTCCCCCTGTGGCAGCAGAACACCCAGCAACACAGGTGGCATTCTCCACCTGTGGCAGCAGAACACCCAGCAACACAGGCGGCATTCTCCACCTGTGGCAGCAGAACACCCAGCAACACAGGTGGCATTCTCCACCTGTGGCAGCAGAACACCCAGCAACACAGGTGGCATTCTCCACCTGTGGCAGCAGAACACCCAGCAACACAGGTGGCATTCTCCACCTGTGGCAGCAGAACACCCAGCAACACAGGTGGCATTCTCCACCTGTGGCAGCAGAACACCCAGCAACACAGGTGGCATTCTCCACCTGTGGCAGCAGAACACCCAGCAACACAGGTGGCATTCTCCACCTGTGGCAGCAGAACACCCAGCAACACAGGTGGCATTCTCCCCCTGTGGCAGCAGAACACCCAGCAACACAGGTGGCATTCTCCCCCTGTGGCAGCAGAACACCCAGCAACACAGGTGGCATTCTCCACCTGTGGCAGCAGAACACCCAGCAACACAGGTGGCATTCTCCACCTGTGGCAGCAGAACACCCAGCAACACAGGTGGCATTCTCCCCCTGTGGCAGCAGAACACCCAGCAACACAGGTGGCATTCTCCCCCTGTGGCAGCAGAACACCCAGCAACACAGGTGGCATTCTCCACCTGTGGCAGCAGAACACCCAGCAACACAGGTGGCATTCTCCCCCTGTGGCAGCAGAACACCCAGCAACACAGGTGGCATTCTCCACCTGTGGCAGCAGAACACCCAGCAACACAGGTGGCATTCTCCACCTGTGGCAGCAGAACACCCAGCAACACAGGTGGCATTCTCCACCTGTGGCAGCAGAACACCCAGCAACACAGGTGGCATTCTCCACCTGTGAAAATGATGAAAAAGGGTACGTTCTGCTGCTCCTGACGTTGATGCAATGACATCGTTCACACAGAACTTGACCAGAAAGAATACAACATATTGATGATTGAAACGGGTACAACTGATTTCTGGAAGAAAACAGCTGATGCAGTATTATAATAATACTGCATAATAATATAGTAATATAGTATTCAGTAGTAGTTTTTCTTTTCTTTCGTCATAGCCTAAAGCTGTTCGAATATTCTGTTACTTCCCAACCCTAGACACATAACCCAGAGCTAGTGTGTGTGTGTGTGTGTGTGTGTGTGTGTGTGTGTGTGTGTGTGTGTGTGTGTGTGTGTGTGTGTGTGTGCGCGTGCGCGTGTGTGTGTGTGTGTGTGTGTGTGTGTGTGTGTGTGAGTGTGCGTGTGCGTGAGTGTGTGTGTGCGTGCGTGTGTGTGTGCGTGTGTGCGGTCAAAATAATGGGAGACATCACGCGGTAAAAACCAACTCTCCGTCAAAGTGTCACCGTCAGGCATTAGCGCTCGCTCTGCACGCTGCACAACATCAATTAACATTTTTACTCTGCTTAAACGGAGGCAAAAAAAAAGATCATTCTTCACCGTGATGTGATTATTGCCGTTATTATTACCACTTAGCACTTTGCCCGCTCGAGGTGAGCAGAGCCATATGGTGCAAACGCATTAATGAATACAAATAACACAGCAGAAGTATTAATGCAGGAGGGTATTTTACATAAGTGTAGGACGGCTCATTTAGCAGCGTGTGAGAGACAGATGCAGCCACACAGTAGATTAGGCTAATTTAGCAGCATGTGAGAGACAGATGCAGCCACACAGTAGATTAGGCTAATTTAGCAGCGTGTGAGAGACTGATGCAGCCACACAGTAGATTAGGCTCATTTAGCAGTGTGTGAGAGACAGATGCAGCCACACAGTAGATTAGGCTCATTTAGCAGTGTGTGGGAGACTGATGCAGCCACACAGTAGATTAGGCTCATTTAGCAGTGTGTGGGAGACAGATGCAGCCACACAGTAGATTAGGCTCATTTAGCAGTGTGTGGGAGACAGATGCAGTCACACAGTAGATTAGGCTCATTTAGCAGCATGTGAGAGACAGATGCAGCCACACAGTAGATTAGGCTAATTTAGCAGCATGTGAGAGACAGATGCAGCCACACAGTAGATTAGGCTCATTTAGCAGCATGTGAGAGACAGATGCAGCCACACAGTAGATTAGGCTAATTTAGCAGCATGTGAGAGACTGATGCAGCCACACAGTAGATTAGGCTCATTTAGCAGCATGTGAGAGACAGATGCAGCCACACAGTAGATTAGGCTCATTTAGCAGCATGTGAGAGACAGATGCAGCCACACAGTAGATTAGGCTCATTTAGCAGTGTGTGAGAGACTGATGCAGCCACACAGTAGATTAGGCTCATTTAGCAGTGTGTGAGAGACAGATGCAGCCACACAGTAGATTAGGCTCATTTAGCAGCATGTGAGAGACAGATGCAGCCACACAGTAGATTAGGCTCATTTAGCAGCATGTGAGAGACTGATGCAGCCACACAGTAGATTAGGCTCATTTAGCAGCATGTGAGAGACAGATGCAGCCACACAGTAGATTAGGCTCATTTAGCAGCGTGTGAGAGACTGATGCAGCCACACAGTAGATTAGGCTCATTTAGCAGCATGTGAGAGACAGATGCAGCCACACAGTAGATTAGGCTCATTTAGCAGCATGTGAGAGACAGATGCAGCCACACAGTAGATTAGGCTCATTTAGCAGCATGTGAGAGACTGATGCAGCCACACAGTAGATTAGGCTCATTTAGCAGCATGTGAGAGACTGATGCAGCCACACAGTAGATTAGGCTCATTTAGCAGCATGTGAGAGACTGATGCAGCCACACAGTAGATTAGGCTCATTTAGCAGCATGTGAGAGACTGATGCAGCCACACAGTAGATTAGGCTCATTTAGCAGCATGTGAGAGACTGATGCAGCCACACAGTAGATTAGGCTCATTTAGCAGCATGTGAGAGACTGATGCAACCACACAGCAGATTAGGCTCATTTAGCAGCGTGTGAGAGACTGATGCAGCCACACAGTAGATTAGGCTCATTTAGCAGCATGTGAGAGACTGATGCAGCCACACAGTAGATTAGGCTCATTTAGCAGCATGTGAGAGACTGATGCAGCCACACAGTAGATTAGGCTCATTTAGCAGCATGTGAGAGACAGATGCAGCCACACAGTAGATTAGGCTCATTTAGCAGCGTGTGAGAGACTGATGCAGCCACACAGTAGATTAGGCTCATTTAGCAGCATGTGAGAGACAGATGCAGCCACACAGTAGATTAGGCTAATTTAGCAGCATGTGAGAGACAGATGCAGCCACACAGTAGATTAGGCTCATTTAGCAGCATGTGAGAGACTGATGCAGCCACACAGTAGATTAGGCTCATTTAGCAGCATGTGAGAGACAGATGCAGCCACACAGTAGATTAGGCTCATTTAGCAGCATGTGAGAGACTGATGCAGCCACACAGTAGATTAGGCTCATTTAGCAGCATGTGAGAGACAGATGCAGCCACACAGTAGATTAGGCTCATTTAGCAGCATGTGAGAGACTGATGCAGCCACACAGTAGATTAGGCTCATTTAGCAGCATGTGAGAGACAGATGCAGCCACACAGTAGATTAGGCTCATTTAGCAGCATGTGAGAGACAGATGCAGCCACACAGTAGATTAGGCTCATTTAGCAGCATGTGAGAGACAGATGCAGCCACACAGTAGATTAGGCTAATTTAGCAGCGTGTGAGAGACAGATGCAGCCACACAGTAGATTAGGCTCATTTAGCAGCATGTGAGAGACAGATGCAGCCACACAGTAGATTAGGCTAATTTAGCAGCATGTGAGAGACAGATGCAGCCACACAGTAGATTAGGCTCATTTAGCAGCATGTGAGAGACAGATGCAGCCACACAGTAGATTAGGCTCATTTAGCAGCATGTGAGAGACAGATGCAGCCACACAGTAGATTAGGCTAATTTAGCAGCGTGTGAGAGACAGATGCAGCCACACAGTAGATTAGGCTCATTTAGCAGCATATGAGAGACTGATGTAGCCACACAGTAGATTAGGCTCATTTAGCAGCGTGTGAGAGACTGATGCAGCCACACAGTAGATTAGGCTCATTTAGCAGCGTGTGAGAGACGGATGCAGCCACACAGTAGATTAGGCTCATTTAGCAGCGTGTGAGAGACAGATGCAGCCACACAGTAGATTAGGCTCATTTAGCAGCGTGTGAGAGACGGATGCAGCCACACAGTAGATTTGGCTCATTTAGCAGCATGTGAGAGACAGATGCAGCCACACAGTAGATTAGGCTCATTTAGCAGCGTGTGAGAGACTGATGCAGCCACACAGTAGATTAGGCTCATTTAGCAGCGTGTGAGAGACAGATGCAGCCACACAGTAGATTAGGCTCATTTAGCAGCGTGTGAGAGACAGATGCAGCCACACAGTAGATTAGGCTCATTTAGCAGCATATGAGAGACTGATGTAGCCACACAGTAGATTAGGCTCATTTAGCAGCGTGTGAGAGACTGATGCAGCCACACAGTAGATTAGGCTCATTTAGCAGCGTGTGAGAGACGGATGCAGCCACACAGTAGATTAGGCTCATTTAGCAGCGTGTGAGAGACAGATGCAGCCACACAGTAGATTAGGCTCATTTAGCAGCGTGTGAGAGACGGATGCAGCCACACAGTAGATTTGGCTCATTTAGCAGCATGTGAGAGACAGATGCAGCCACACAGTAGATTAGGCTCATTTAGCAGCGTGTGAGAGACTGATGCAGCCACACAGTAGATTAGGCTCATTTAGCAGCGTGTGAGAGACAGATGCAGCCACACAGTAGATTAGGCTCATTTAGCAGCGTGTGAGAGACTGATGCAGCCACACAGTAGATTAGGCTCATTTAGCAGCGTGTGAGAGACGGATGCAGCCACACAGTAGATTTGGCTCATTTAGCAGCATGTGAGAGACAGATGCAGCCACACAGTAGATTAGGCTCATTTAGCAGCGTGTGAGAGACGGATGCAGCCACACAGTAGATTTGGCTCATTTAGCAGCATGTGAGAGACAGATGCAGCCACAGTAGATTAGGCTCATTTAGCAGCGTGTGAGAGACAGATGCAGCCACACAGTAGATTTGGCTCATTTAGCAGCGTGTGAGAGACAGATGCAGCCACACAGTAGATTAGGCTCATTTAGCAGCATGTGAGAGACGGATGCAGCCACACAGTAGATTAGGCTCATTTAGCAGCGTGTGAGAGACGGATGCAGCCACACAGTAGATTTGGCTCATTTAGCAGCATGTGAGAGACAGATGCAGCCACACAGTAGATTAGGCTCATTTAGCAGCGTGTGAGAGACTGATGCAGCCACACAGTAGATTAGGCTCATTTAGCAGCGTGTGAGAGACAGATGCAGCCACACAGTAGATTAGGCTCATTTAGCAGCATGTGAGAGACTGATGCAGCCACACAGTAGATTAGGCTCATTTAGCAGCGTGTGAGAGACGGATGCAGCCACACAGTAGATTTGGCTCATTTAGCAGCATGTGAGAGACAGATGCAGCCACACAGTAGATTAGGCTCATTTAGCAGCGTGTGAGAGACAGATGCAGCCACACAGTAGATTAGGCTCATTTAGCAGCGTGTGAGAGACTGATGCAGCCACACAGTAGATTAGGCTCATTTAGCAGCATGTGAGAGACAGATGCAGCCACACAGTAGATTAGGCTCATTTAGCAGCATGTGAGAGACGGATGCAGCCACACAGTAGATTAGGCTCATTTAGCAGCATGTGAGAGACAGATGCAGCCACACAGTAGATTAGGCTCATTTAGCAGCATGTGAGAGACAGATGCAGCCACACAGTAGATTAGGCTCATTTAGCAGCGTGTGAGAGACGGATGCAGCCACACAGTAGATTAGGCTCATTTAGCAGCGTGTGAGAGACTGATGCAGCCACACAGTAGATTAGGCTCATTTAGCAGCGTGTGAGAGACTGATGCAGCCACACAGTAGATTAGGCTCATTTAGCAGCGTGTGAGAGACAGATGCAGCCACACAGTAGATTAGGCTCATTTAGCAGCATGTGAGAGACAGATGCAGCCACACAGTAGATTAGGCCTGGAAGTTTCCTCCCGCTCCTGGAGCAGCTCAGTGGGGGAAAGATGGAGACTGTGCTCCGGCCGCCAACATTTATCAAGGATCTTGTTACTAATGAACAGAACAAGGCTATTGAACAAATGCTTGAAAAGTAATTTAGAAAGTTAATTTCAGTTCCAATTTAGCCGTGGACACAAAGCTATTAGTTTCCCGTTAAGAGAGAATCAAGAATTCATTGCATTTTTTTCATCCACGCCAAGACCCCCCTCTCTTTCTCTCCTCTCTCTCATCTCTCTCTCCTTGACTCTTTCCCTCTCATCTCTCTCTGTCTGCTCTCTTCATCTCATCTCTCTCTCTTTCTCCAAGCGAAGGACAAAGTTAAATTTAGTTTGACGTGCTCAGCGCCAGCGCTTCAATTAGCTGGCAGGCAGTGAGCGAGAGCGCGGTGGAAGCTATTCAAATGTCAGCCGCTCTTCTCTGGGAATTAAATGTCAGTTTAAAGTAGTGTGAGCTTTGCTAATGCTGTTGTTATAATTCCACCTCCGTTAAACCGCATTCAACAACTTGAAAGGCTGTCGAGTCTCAACTGTTGCTCATTTATGTCTCTGTGTCAGTCTGTGTGTGAGTGCGTCCTATACACCTGTAGACTGTTGCTTATGTATGTGTGTCTCTGTGTGTGCGTCCTATACACCTGTAGACTGTTGCTTATGTATGTATGTCTCTGTGTCAGTCTGTGTGTGAGTGCGTCCTATACACCTGTAGACTGTTGCTTATGTATGTGTGTCTCTGTGTGTGCGTCCTATACACCTGTAGACTGTTGCTTATGTATGTATGTCTCTGTGTCAGTCTGTGTGTGAGTGCGTCCTATACACCTGTAGACTGTTGCTTATGTATGTGTGTCTCTGTGTGTGCATCCTATACACCTGTAGACTGTTGCTTATGTATGTATGTCTCTGTGTCAGTCTGTGTGTGAGTGCGTCCTATACACCTGTAGACTGTTGCTTATGTATGTATGTCTCTGTGTCAGTCTGTGTGTGAGTGCGTCCTATACACCTGTAGACTGTTGCTTATGTATGTATGTCTCTGTGTGTCAGTCTGTGTGTGAGTGCGTCCTATACACCTGTAGACTGTTGCTTATGTATGTATGTCAGTCTGTGTGTGTGTGTGTGTGTGTGTGTCCTATACACCTGTAGACTGTTGCTTATGTATGTATGTCTCTGTGTGTCAGTCTGTGTGTGTGTCCTATACACCTGTAGACTGTTGCTTATGTATGTATGTCTCTGTGTGTCAGTCTGTGTGTGTGTCCTATACACCTGTAGACTGTTGCTTATGTATGTATGTCTCTGTGTGTCAGTCTGTGTGTGTCCTATACACCTGTAGACTGTTGCTTATGTATGTATGTCTCTGTGTGTGCGTCCTATACACCTGTAGACTGTTGCTTATGTATGTATGTCTCTGTGTGTGCATCCTATACACCTGTAGACTGTTGCGTATGTATGTATGTCTCTGTGTGTGCGTCCTATACACCTGTAGACTGTTGCTTATGTATGTATGTCTCTGTGTCAGTCTGTGTGTGAGTGCGTCCTATGCACCTGTGGACTGTATACACCTGTGCTTCCCAAACTTTTTAAAGTACTGTACCCCCTCAAACATTCAACCTCCTGCTGTGTACCCCTTCTACCTCCAGAAAGTAAGGCAGATTTTTTTCTTTCTTTTTGCATACCCCCAACGTAACTGTGAGCACCCCACTTTGGGAATATGTGCTATACAATACAGTCAAAAGTTTGGACGCAGCACATTTTTCTATATATTTTTTTTTACTATTTATCATATTTTAGAACAGCAAAGACATTAAAAGTATGAAATACTGTAACACAAATAAATACATATACTGTATATACAGTATGTATATTTAATAACATTATTAAAATTAGTATATGTAATAATATATTTAATAATGCAACGACCCCCCCCCCAAATACATATATATATATATATATATATATGTATAAAATCTGTCCCTCACAAACACAACAAAGAAAACATCACCCTGTAATGAATAATCTTATAGAGTCTGTGGTTCTGAATGTGGGGTCCAGGGACCGCCAGGCGTCCTTGAGGAGGTTCCAGGGCGCCCCCTGGCCCCCAGCCAATTTATGAATGGTTAAACTTCAGCGTTATTTAGATTACAAGAAGCTAATAGAGAATGTAGAAGAATGCCACTCTTTTGATCAAAGCTTCTCTGTTATCTCTCTACCTAAACACGTCATTCTGGATGACAAAATCATATCTCATGATAACAAATATTCACATACAGTATTTGGGTCAGAGAGACAAAATCTCTCAATCAGTCAAATCAGATCAGATCCGTGGCTCTAATGTGAACTGTGATGGAGTCACAGATTTTGCAACAAATTCATATAGGATCAACTTGACTATTTATATCCGTCTACTAAACTAAATGTGTGGTGGTCTGCAAAAACCCTTCATATGGTGGCAATTTAAATGTTTTGACATTTCCATAAATTAGAAAATCTCCAGTATCTCACTTTTTTCTCTCTCAAATCAAAAGTTATGAGTATTTTAATCTCTAGTGTGTCTCAAAGTAAAATGTGAGAAAAACGGCGTAACGCATTTCCTAGAGTGGCATTTCTCCATCACCATACAAAAGAAATACTTTTCCTTTTGTTCTCTGAAAATAATTATTCGCCCTGATGTATTATGAAGATTAAATTAACTAAATCACTCAAAATCTCAAAATACCTGCAAAACTCATTTTCAACCTTCTTTTGCTCATTGCCAACAATGTGCAGCAGTGACATGTGAAGGGTTTCTTCAGGCCACCACACAGATATGAAGAATTGAAGCAGAAGCCTTAATTTAGTTTAGATCATGCTGGTTTCATTTCTGAAGCTGGATCATCGTCATGACGACGGCCGGAGCCAAGCATCATAAAACACTTGTCACTGTATGTGTCGGTGTAGGCTGCTGACACACAGACAGCTTGTCACTGTATTGTGTCGGTGTAGGCTGCTGACACACAGACAGCTTGTCACTGTATTGTGACGGTGTAGGCTGCTGATACACAGACAGCTTGTCACTGTATTGTGTTGGTGTAGGCTGCTGATACACAGACAGCTTGTCACTGTATTGTGTCGGTGTAGGCTGCTGACACACAGACAGCTTGTCACTGTATTGTGTCGGTGTAGGCTGCTGATACACAGACAGCTTGTCACTGTATTGTGTCGGTGTAGGCTGCTGACACACAGACATCTTGTGTCGGTGTAGGCTGCCGACACACAGACAGCTTGTCACTGTATTGTGACGGTGTAGGCTGCTGACACACAGACAGCTTGTCACTGTATTGTGACGGTGTAGGCTGCTGACACACAGACAGCTTGTCACTGTATTGTGACGGTGTAGGCTGCTGACACACAGACAGCTTGTCACTGTATTGTGACGGTGTAGGCTGCTGATACACAGACAGCTTGTCACTGTATTGTGTTGGTGTAGGCTGCTGATACACAGACAGCTTGTCACTGTATTGTGTCGGTGTAGGCTGCTGACACACAGACAGCTTGTCACTGTATTGTGTCGGTGTAGGCTGCTGATACACAGACAGCTTGTCACTGTATTGTGTCGGTGTAGGCTGCTGACACACAGACATCTTGTGTCGGTGTAGGCTGCCGACACACAGACAGCTTGTCACTGTATTGTGTCGGTGTAGGCTGCTGACACACAGACAGCTTGTCACTGTATTGTGTCTGTGTAGGCTGCTGATACACTGACAGCTTGTCACTGTATTGTGACGGTGTAGGCTGCTGACACACACACAGCTTGTGTCGGTGTAGGCTGCCGACACACAGACAGCTTGTCACTGTATTGTGTCGGTGTAGGCTGCTGACACACAGACAGCTTGTGACTGTATTGTGTCGGTGTAGGCTGCTGACACACAGACAGCTTGTCACTGTATTGTGTCGGTGTAGGCTGCTGATACACAGACAGCTTGTCACTGTATTGTGTCGGTGTAGGCTGCCGACACACAGACAGCTTGTTACTGTATTGTGTCGGTGTAGGCTGCTGACACACAGACAGCTTGTCACTGTATTGTGTCGGTGTAGGCTGCTGACACACACACAGCTTGGTGTCACTGTATTGTGACGGTGTAGGCTGCTGATACACAGACAGCTTGGTGTCACTGTATTGTGTCGGTGTAGGCTGCTGACACACAGACAGCTTGTCACTGTATTGTGACGGTGTAGGCTGCTGACACACAGACAGCTTGTCACTGTATTGTGACGGTGTAGGCTGCTGATACACAGACAGCTTGTGTCGGTGTAGGCTGCTGACACACAGACAGCTTGTCACTGTATTGTGTCGGTGTAGGCTGCTGACACACACACAGCTTGTCACTGTATTGTGTCGGTGTAGGCTGCTGACACACACACAGCTTGTGTCGGTGTAGGCTGCTGACACACAGACAGCTTGTCACTGTATTGTGTCGGTGTAGGCTGCTGACACACAGACAGCTTGTCACTGTATTGTGTCGGTGTAGGCTGCTGACACACAGACAGCTTGTCACTGTATTGTGTCGGTGTAGGCTGCTGACACACAGACAGCTTGTCACTGTATTGTGTCGGTGTAGGCTGCTGACACACAGACAGCTTGTGACTGTATTGTGTCGGTGTAGGCTGCTGACACACAGACAGCTTGTCACTGTATTGTGTCGGTGTAGGCTGCTGACACACAGACAGCTTGTGACTGTATTGTGTCGGTGTAGGCTGCTGACACACAGACAGCTTGTCACTGTATTGTGTCGGTGTAGGCTGCTGATACACAGACAGCTTGTCACTGTATTGTGTCGGTGTAGGCTGCTGATACACAGACAGCTTGTCACTGTATTGTGTCGGTGTAGGCTGCTGACACACAGACAGCTTGTCACTGTATTGTGACGGTGTAGGCTGCCGACACACAGACAGCTTGTTACTGTATTGTGTCGGTGTAGGCTGCTGACACACAGACAGCTTGTCACTGTATTGTGTCGGTGTAGGCTGCTGACACACAGACAGCTTGTCACTGTATTGTGACGGTGTAGGCTGCTGACACACAGACAGCTTGTCACTGTATTGTGTCGGTGTAGGCTGCTGACACACAGACAGCTTGTCACTGTATTGTGACGGTGTAGGCTGCTGACACACACACAGCTTGTCACTGTATTGTGTCGGTGTAGGCTGCTGACACACAGACAGCTTGTCACTGTATTGTGTCGGTGTAGGCTGCTGACACACAGACAGCTTGTCACTGTATTGTGTCGGTGTAGGCTGCTGACACACAGACAGCTTGTCACTGTATTGTGACGGTGTAGGCTGCTGACACACAGACAGCTTGTCACTGTATTGTGTCGGTGTAGGCTGCTGACACACACACAGCTTGTCACTGTATTGTGACGGTGTAGGCTGCTGACACACACACAGCTTGTCACTGTATTGTGACGGTGTAGGCTGCTGACACACAGACAGCTTGTCACTGTATTGTGACGGTGTAGGCTGCTGACACACACACAGCTTGTCACTGTATTGTGACGGTGTAGGCTGCTGACACACAGACAGCTTGGTGTCACTGTATTGTGTCGGTGTAGGCTGCTGACACACACACAGCTTGGTGTCACTGTATTGTGTTGGTGTAGGCTGCTGATACACAGACAGCTTGTCACTGTATTGTGACGGTGTAGGCTGCTGACACACACACAGCTTGTCACTGTATTGTGACGGTGTAGGCTGCTGACACACACACAGCTTGGTGTCACTGTATTGTGTCGGTGTAGGCTGCTGACACACACACAGCTTGGTGTCACTGTATTGTGACGGTGTAGGCTGCTGATACACAGACAGCTTGGTGTCACTGTATTGTGTCGGTGTAGGCTGCTGACACACAGACAGCTTGTCACTGTATTGTGACGGTGTAGGCTGCTGACACACAGACAGCTTGTCACTGTATTGTGACGGTGTAGGCTGCTGATACACAGACAGCTTGTCACTGTATTGTGTTGGTGTAGGCTGCCTGACACACAGACAGCTTGTCACTGTATTGTGACGGTGTAGGCTGCTGACACACAGACAGCTTGGTGTCACTGTATTGTGTCGGTGTAGGCTGCTGACACACACACAGCTTGTCACTGTATTGTGTCGGTGTAGGCTGCTGACACACACACAGCTTGTCACTGTATTGTGTCGGTGTAGGCTGCTGACACACACACAGCTTGGTGTCACTGTATTGTGTCGGTGTAGGCTGCTGACACACAGACAGCTTGTCACTGTATTGTGTCGGTGTAGGCTGCTGACACACACACAGCTTGTCACTGTATTGTGACGGTGTAGGCTGCTGACACACACACAGCTTGTCACTGTATTGTGTTGGTGTAGGCTGCTGACACACACACAGCTTGTCACTGTATTGTGACGGTGTAGGCTGCTGACACACACACAGCTTGTCACTGTATTGTGTCGGTGTAGGCTGCTGACACACACACAGCTTGGTGTCACTGTATTGTGTCGGTGTAGGCTGCTGACACACAGACAGCTTGGTGTCACTGTATTGTGACGGTGTAGGCTGCCTGACACACACACAGCTTGGTGTCACTGTATTGTGACGGTGTAGGCTGCTGACACACACACAGCTTGGTGTCACTGTATTGTGACGGTGTAGGCTGCTGACACACACACAGCTTGTCACTGTATTGTGTCGGTGTAGGCTGCTGACACACACACAGCTTGGTGTCACTGTATTGTGACGGTGTAGGCTGCTGACACACACACAGCTTGTCACTGTATTGTGTCGGTGTAGGCTGCTGACACACACACAGCTTGGTGTCACTGTATTGTGACGGTGTAGGCTGCTGACACACAGACAGCTTGTCACTGTATTGTGTCGGTGTAGGCTGCTGACACACAGACAGCTTGTCACTGTATTGTGACGGTGTAGGCTGCTGACACACAGACAGCTTGTCACTGTATTGTGACGGTGTAGGCTGCTGATACACAGACAGCTTGTCACTGTATTGTGTCGGTGTAGGCTGCTGACACACAGACAGCTTGTCACTGTATTGTGACGGTGTAGGCTGCTGACACACAGACAGCTTGTCACTGTATTGTGACGGTGTAGGCTGCTGACACACAGACAGCTTGTGTTGGTGTAGGCTGCCTGACACACACACAGCTTGTCACTGTATTGTGACGGTGTAGGCTGCTGACACACACACAGCTTGTCACTGTATTGTGACGGTGTAGGCTGCTGACACACAGACAGCTTGTCTCTGTATTGTGTCGGTGTAGGCTGCTGACACACAGACAGCTTGTCACTGTATTGTGACGGTGTAGGCTGCTGACACACAGACAGCTTGTCACTGTATTGTGTCGGTGTAGGCTGCTGACACACAGACAGCTTGTCACTGTATTGTGTCGGTGTAGGCTGCTGACACACAGACAGCTTGTGTCGGTGTAGGCTGCTGACACACAGACAGCTTGTCACTGTATTGTGTTGGTGTAGGCTGCTGACACACAGACAGCTTGTGACGGTGTAGGCTGCTAACACACAGACAGCTTGTCACTGTATTGTGTCGGTGTAGGCTGCCGACACACAGACAGCTTGTCACTGTATTTGTCGGTGTAGGCTGCTGACACACAGACAGCTTGTCACTGTATTGTGTCGGTGTAGGCTGCTGACACACAGACAGCTTGTCACTGTATTGTGTCGGTGTAGGCTGCTGACACACAGACAGCTTGTCACTGTATTTGTCGGTGTAGGCTGCCGACACACAGACAGCTTGTCACTGTATTTGTCGGTGTAGGCTGCCGACACACAGACAGCTTGTCACTGTATTGTGTCGGTGTAGGCTGCTGACACACAGACAGCTTGTCACTGTATTGTGTTGGTGTAGGCTGCTGACACACAGACAGCTTGTCACTGTATGTGTCGGTGTAGGCTGCTGACACACAGACAGCTTGTCACTGTATGTGTCGGTGTAGGCTGCCGACACACAGACAGCTTGTCACTGTATGTGTCGGTGTAGGCTGCTGACACACAGACAGCTTGTCACTGTATTGTGTCGGTGTAGGCTGCTGACACACAGACAGCTTGTCACTGTATTGTGTCGGTGTAGGCTGCTGACACACAGACAGCTTGTCACTGTATTGTGTCGGTGTAGGCTGCTGACACACAGACAGCTTGTCACTGTATGTGTCGGTGTAGGCTGCTGACACACAGACAGCTTGTCACTGTATTGTGACGGTGTAGGCTGCTGACACACAGACAGCTTGTCACTGTATTGTGTCGGTGTAGGCTGCTGATACACACAGACAGCTTGTCACTGTATTGTGTCGGTGTAGGCTGCTGACACACAGTCAGCTTGTCACTGTATTGTGTTGGTGTAGGCTGCTGACACACAGACAGCTTGTCACTGTATTGTGTCGGTGTAGGCTGCTGACACACAGACAGCTTGGTGTCACTGTATTGTGTTGGTGTAGGCTGCTGACACACAGACAGCTTGTCACTGTATTGTGTCGGTGTAGGCTGCCGACACACAGACAGCTTGTCACTGTATTGTGTCGGTGTAGGCTGCCTGACACACAGACAGCTTGTCACTGTATTGTGTCGGTGTAGGCTGCTGACACACAGACAGCTTGTCACTGTATTGTGACGGTGTAGGCTGCTGACACACAGACAGCTTGTCACTGTATTGTGTCAGTGTAGGCTGCCGACACACAGACAGCTTGTCACTGTATTGTGTCGGTGTAGGCTGCTGACACACAGACAGCTTGTCACTGTATTGTGTCAGTGTAGGCTGCCGACACACAGACAGCTTGTCACTGTATTGTGTCGGTGTAGGCTGCTGACACACAGACAGCTTGGTGTCACTGTATTGTGTCGGTGTAGGCTGCTGACACACAGACAGCTTGTCACTGTATTGTGACGGTGTAGGCTGCTGATACACAGACAGCTTGTCACTGTATTGTGTCGGTGTAGGCTGCTGACACACAGACAGCTTGTCACTGTATTGTGTCGGTGTAGGCTGCTGACACACAGACAGCTTGTCACTGTATTGTGTCGGTGTAGGCTGCTGACACACACACAGCTTGTCACTGTATTGTGTCGGTGTAGGCTGCTGACACACAGACAGCTTGTCACTGTATTGTGACGGTGTAGGCTGCTGACACACACACAGCTTGTGTCGGTGTAGGCTGCTGACACACAGACAGCTTGTCACTGTATTGTGTCGGTGTAGGCTGCCGACACACAGACAGCTTGTCACTGTATTGTGTCGGTGTAGGCTGCTGACACACAGACAGCTTGTCACTGTATTGTGTCGGTGTAGGCTGCTGACACACAGACAGCTTGTCACTGTATGTGTCGGTGTAGGCTGCCGACACACAGACAGCTTGTCACTGTATTGTGTCGGTGTAGGCTGCTGACACACAGACAGCTTGTGACGGTGTAGGCTGCTGACACACAGACAGCTTGTCACTGTATTGTGTCGGTGTAGGCTGCCGACACACAGACAGCTTGTCACTGTATTGTGTCGGTGTAGGCTGCTGACACACAGACAGCTTGTCACTGTATTGTGTCGGTGTAGGCTGCCGACACACAGACAGCTTGTCACTGTATTGTGTCGGTGTAGGCTGCTGACACACAGACAGCTTGTCACTGTATTGTGTCGGTGTAGGCTGCCGACACACAGACAGCTTGTCACTGTATTGTGTCGGTGTAGGCTGCTGACACACAGACAGCTTGTGACGGTGTAGGCTGCTGACACACAGACAGCTTGTCACTGTATTGTGTCGGTGTAGGCTGCCGACACACAGACAGCTTGTCACTGTATTGTGTCGGTGTAGGCTGCCGACACACAGACAGCTTGTGACGGTGTAGGCTGCTGACACACAGACAGCTTGTCACTGTATTGTGACGGTGTAGGCTGCTGACACACAGACAGCTTGTCACTGTATTGTGTCGGTGTAGGCTGCTGACACACACACAGCTTGTCACTGTATTGTGTCGGTGTAGGCTGCCTGACACACAGACAGCTTGTCACTGTATTGTGACGGTGTATGCTGCCGACACACAGACAGCTTGTCACTGTATTGTGTCGGTGTAGGCTGCTGACACACAGACAGCTTGTCACTGTATTGTGTCGGTGTAGGCTGCTGACACACAGACAGCTTGTCACTGTATTGTGTCGGTGTAGGCTGCTGACACACACACAGCTTGTGACGGTGTAGGCTGCTGACACACAGACAGCTTGGCGTGTTGGCCCGGCCCTCCGCAAAGCTGACAATGATTCTGCGGCTTTTCAGATGAGTCTTTATCAGACAGAGTGGCACGTCCAGAGAGCCGCTCGCCCACAAAGATGACCCAAACTAATCATCATTACAGATAAGGGAATGAATCAAACACAAGCGCCAAGAGATAGAGAGGTTTGGATTGAATAGATATGTGGATGGTGTGATTAAACTACTGTGATCCTCCATAGTTCATTCTTTCTGGGTATCTCTTGTACCTTGGACGGGAAAGCTCCTTATGGCTGTTCATACTTATCCAGACTGGACAGCAGCAGACTGAGTGCCTTGTTCACATGTGAGTCTTATCCACCTAGCTGGAAGACTGGGGGCTTTTTTGCCGTAGAGGCAGTGAGTGATTAGGAGTGAGACACCGCCATGTTGGATGACTGACAACCTGTTTTTGTGTGTGCCTCACTCTTCCTGACAAAACAAAGGAAATACCTTTAGTGAAAAAGCAGATCTGGAGCACACGGTCAAAGTTAGCCAATTTAATAGGTGCAAACAAAGAAAGAGTGATGTTTGGTTTGACTCTGAAGAAGACACCTTGCTTTATTCTGTGGTGGTAATATTTAAAGCAGTCATTTTCACCACACCCTGTTTGACTCAGAAGAAGACACCTTGCTTTATTCTGTGGTGGGAGTATTTAAAACAGTCATTTTCACCACACCCTGTTTGACTCTGAAGAAGACACCTTTGTGTGGAAACGTCACTCTTTCTTTGTTTGTACCTATTAAATTGGCTAACTTTGACCGTGTGCTCCAGATCTCCTTTTTCACGTGTGAACTCAGTCCCCCTGTCTGTCTGAGAGGCGTGATTTGTCAGCTGAAGTGTGGATATTCTCTCTGTGTTCTACAAAAGAAATACCTTATTTACTGTGCTGTTATCTCGTACTAGTGTTAATTGTCTGCCTTTTTTTGTCTTAAGGTCCTTACACATCAATCATGCGAATATACGGCATGAAATTGCGATGCGAGTTTTGACCCACCTGTCAATCACAGCCACAGATGTGTGTACACGTCGGAAGCGAATTTCTGATAAATCGACCGTGGACCGCCGTTGGTATATGCACGGTTGCATTGACTGATATAGGTTCGGAAAATATTATTGACGTGCGAATTAATCGCACGAAAAAAACGCTCCCAATGTGTAAGGACCTTTTAGTCCTGTGTCAAATGTCCTCGTTAGTTTTTTATCATCAACCTCACCCTGTTTCTATTTAGTTTTAATCAACTAAATTCTGAATATTTTAGTCCCATCTTAGTCAAAGAAAACTGTACTATGTTTCTTTAGAATTCCCAAACTCATTATTATGGAATGGGATTAACGTTTAACGATTAACGTTTAACTTCGTCCCTCCCCCAACATTTTAGTCTAGTTTTTATTTGTTGATGAAAATGTCGAAATATTTCCTCGTAGTTTTTGTCATCACAGCTTTGTTTTTATTTAGTTAACGTCTAGTTTTCATGCGCTGGCTCACCTGGTAGCACGCGGTACCTGGTAGCACGCGGTACCTGGTGGTACCTGGTAGCACGAGCACGCGGTACCTGGTAGCACGCGGTACCTGGTAGCACGCTGAACCTGGTAGCACGCTGTACCTGGTAGCACGCTGAACCTGGTAGCACGCTGTACCTGGTAGCACGCTGTACCTGGTAGCACGCTGAACCTGGTAGCACGCTGTACCTGGTAGCACGCTGAACCTGGTAGCACGCTGTACCTGGTAGCACGCTGTACCTGGTAGCACGCTGTACCTGGTAGCACGCTGAACCTGGTAGCATGCTGTACCTGGTAGCACGCTGAACCTGGTAGCACGCTGTACCTGGTAGCACGCTGAACCTGGTAGCACGCTGTACCTGGTAGCACGCTGTACCTGGTAGCACGCTGTACCTGGTAGCACGCTGTACCTGGTAGCACGCTGTACCTGGTAGCACGCTGAACCTGGTAGCACGCTGTACCTGGTAGCACGCTGTACCTGGTAGCACGCTGTACCTGGTAGCACGCTGTACCTGGTAGCACGCTGAACCTGGTAGCACGCTGTACCTGGTAGCACGCTGTACCTGGTAGCACGCTGTACCTGGTAGCACGCTGAACCTGGTAGCACGCTGTACCTGGTAGCACGCTGTACCTGGTAGCACGCTGTACCTGGTAGCACGCGGTACCTGGTAGCACGCGGTACCTGGTAGCACGCGGTACCTGGTAGCACGCGGTACCTGGTAGCACGCTGTACCTAGCAGGTCGTCGACAAACATTTTTCATCATAGACTAAATTAACACGTACGCCCACTCACAGTACAAACCCACTCACAGTACAAACCCACTCACAGTACAAACCCACTCACAGTACAAACCCACTCACAGTACAAACCCACTCACAGTACAAACCCACTCACAGTACAAACCCACTCAAACCCGTTGCCAGAATATGCTGGTATTTTTCGCTTGTGACATAAACTGACAAAGTGACATTCAGCATTTTGTGAACAAACAAGCGTGAATTCGCAATAGCTGCGACCAAATATGCAAATTATTTTTGTGGACCAACCAACAGAGTGACTTATTAATAGTAGGGCTGTGAATCTTCACTGGCCTCACGATTCGATTCGATTACGATTCAGAGGGCTACGATTCGATTCGATAACGATTATCGATGCATCTCGATGCATCTTAAATCGATGCATCACTTTTTTTGCCCGAATACATGATTTTTTTTCTCACTTTCTTTTTTCTCACTGTGTGGCTACTTTTAAAATAAAAGTGCATTTAGAATTGCATTGTATTATGATCCATAATTAAAATAAACAACTGCATGTACTTCCATTATATTTTATTTGATTAGATATTAAAAAAAAATCGATGCAGAATCGTGCAGGTCCGCATCGCGATGCATCTTATAATCGATTATTTTTGACACCCCTAATTAATAGTGCTGCTGGCCATGTTGGCCACAGCAAAAAAATTTTTTATCAAGATTTAAAATTAACCGACAACGGAATTTGAAAATGTTGCCAAGTTTCCACTTATTTTGAAAACATTACGCAAATGAAACAACTTGGTTATGGTTAGGCAACTTGCTTAGGGTTAGGGTTTGGGTTCGAGTTAAGTAAGCAGGCTGCAGTGCACGCTAAGCCTACATACAGTAGCAGGCTGCATGTTAAGCCTATAAAACGCCAGTGGCTGAAAGGTAAGATGCAGTGAGCATGGCGGAGCAGTTATCCCCTAAGCCCACATATTTGCAAATGGCCCTGAGGCAAGAAGCAGGGGATCTGTTAGCGACGCTCAGCAGGACGGGTTAACGAGCAAACTATTTCTAAACATTTTAATATTCTCTTATTGCACGTGTGGGAAGGAGCTGCTCAGAGGGGACATTATCTCTGCACATGATAAATATCACTATTACTGTACTTAACAGGCCGGCTGTGAGGATGGCAAGTAAAGAAAGCCACAGGATAGCAGCATGAGCCCAAAGGCATTTTAGCATTAAAGGAACACTCTGCCCATTTTCAACCAGCTTTGTATCATTAGAACATCAGTAGTATATCAGAAAACTGTAAACGGTTTTAAAGTCTGTCATTTAATTTGACAGTTATTGAGTGTTAAAGTGTGGACCAGTGACATCACTGGTCCACACTAACTCAAATTAATAACTCATTAACTCAAATCAACTCTCAATAACTGTCAAACTAGATGAATGATGAATAGTTTGACAGTTATTGAGAGTTGATTTGAGTTAATGAGTTATTAATTTGAGCTTTATCTCAGCAGTAGTCATAGTCCTTTTCTCAGGAGGTCGAGTTGAAGCCGCTCCGGGACGCAGACGTCAAAAAATCCATACTGCAGAAACAGGCCTTCGGAGGGCGATGTGGGATGTGGGATGATTAGAAGTCACTGTACCATCAACATGATTAAAAAGCTACTATATTAAAGGTTTTAAAAAAAAAGTGACATAATGTGACTTTAAACACACAGGTTAAAGTTCCACTGCCAAACAAACTGCTCATTGTAATGGCAACAATAACTGTGACAGTGTGAGAGTCCAAACTAAGCACTGTGCTGTTTTTCAGATTCCACTGAATTCTATCAGATTGGTGCCGTGTTTCATCTTTAATTCCACAGTTGTATTCCAAAGTGAGACACCTGCCCCTTCAAAATGACTGGTGACACTAAAACAAATTACAGTACTTTAGAAAAGGCAGTTTTCGACAAAATAAAACAAAAAACAAGATTTTTCTCGAATCAGAATAAGGCATTTTGGAAGTGAACTGCTGCACCTGTCTTGTGATGACGCCACCTGTTGGTGCTGGAGCAGATGTGTCTGCGACTGCATCACCGCAGGATGGGCCAGAACGAAAATGACATGAAAGCCCAAAATGTTCACAGCTGCTGTTTATCTGAATAATTGATTGCATTTGAATTGCATTGCATAATGACAATCTGTACACAAGCCGTGTTATGGATGTGCATATTAATATGCGCCTGCAGGCGTCATGACACCACTGGAAGGCTGTGATGAGTTTTCCTCTCCGGTGTCGTCGTCGTCGTTTGCCCTATAAAAAGGGTCACACCTCCTGATGTTGCACTGCACCCTGACACGAAACATGTTGGTGTAACCCAGGGATGTCAGAGATACGGCCCGCGGGCAGGTTTCATCCAGCCCGCGAGATGTTTTGGAATATTAAAAAAAAATATATATATATATATATTATTATTATTAAATTCGCACCACATTATCATGAACTACGTGTGGCTAATAAGCAAGCTAAGAGTTCATTCATAAGTTAATTAAGCTGCACTACAAGGAAGTATGTCAGTAGGTCATCAGGTGTAAACAAAGCCGCCATGATGCCACGCTGGAATTGAATCGCGCATTCGGCTACCTACCAAAAAACAAAGGAATCAACAAGATGCTGTCGAAAAAGAGAAAGGTTGACACGGAATGCAGGCAGTTTCAAGAGAAATGGAAAGAGCAGTATTTATTTTGTGAAGTAAATGGGTAAATGAGTCAAATTGATTTTAGTAAAAAAAAAAATCCGGCCCCCATGAGGTCTCAGTTGAACAAATCCGGCCCTCTACCTAAATGACACCCCTGGTGTAACCCATTAAACACAGCAGAGGAGACTTTGAGTGTGCGACTTCCTTTCTTTATGTTACTAAGTACACAATATTGCAGCACGTTGTGACTCTGAACGTGTCTCACAGCACTGCTTTGCCACGCGTCTTCTGCAGCACGTTGTGACTCTGAACGTGTCTCACAGCACTGCTTTGCCACGCGTCTTCTGCGTTTGACTTTACGCTCCCCTGAAGCCTTGTGCATTTCATAGGAGGAAAAAAAGGCAGCGCTCCGGGAGAAAATGATGCAATCATTCTGTCCAAACTTTCACCAATCTAATCTCATCATGACTATATTTTGCTAGCCGATGCGTTTAGAACATTATTCTCACTGTTCTTATAGTGCAGTCTATTTACATGCTTGCTGTATTTAAACTGCCATGAGATTTGTTTGAGGAGCATAGCGAGACAGACGGGGATGAAAGTGGGCAGAGAGGGAGGGGGTGGAGCTCAGAGCGCTTTGGTGGCTGCTGGAACCTCATTTGACGTTCCAAAATGGAAACGGGTTAGGAGTAGGCTATGGGCGTCGATGCAGTTTGACGCGTCAGAACGCTCTTGGTGCGTGTTCGTCCGTTTAAAACAATGGGTGGACTTCAAAACGCGAGCGTCAGACGCGTGCGTTTGGGGCTTTAGGGTCTACTTTACTGATCTACATGTAGGCTACTTTAAACTGATATAGGCTACTTTAAACTGATCTACATGTAGGCTACTTTAAACTGATATAGGCTACTTTAAACTGATCTACATGTAGGCTACTTTAAACTGATATAGGCTACTTTAAACTGATCTACATGTAGGCTACTTTAAACTGATATAGGCTACTTTAAACTGATATAGGCTATACTTCAAACTTTGGACTTTGAAATTTTTCAAAATGGTAGCGGCGTTTCCTTCTCTCCTTCATTTTGCAAAATGAGGGAAATTAGCATGAACATTGAATGATATAGTGAAACATACTGTAATTGAGAGCATAGCTCATTAGGCCACATTAGTCAGATATAAATAGTGTGCTATTAGTGCTAATTCATTAGAAACAGGCCACTAATTGAACGTCTTGGGCCCATATCATTGGCCACGGCTCCTCAGTCCCTACTCAACTCACTGTGTTCAGTTAGCTTTACTGAAGAAACCAGAGAAGAAGACTCAGTCCCTACTCAACTCACTGTGTTCAGTTAGCTTTACTAAAGAAACCAGAGAAGAAGACACGGCTCCTCAGTCCCTACTCAACTCACTGTGTTCAGTTAGCTTTACTGAAGAAACCAGAGAAGAAGACTCAGTCCCTACTCAACTCACTGTGTTCAGTTAGCTTTACTAAATAAACCAGAGAAGAAGAGACTCAACTCACTGTGTTCAGTTAGCTTTACTAAAGAAACCAGAGAAGAAGAGACGGCTCCTCAGTCCCTACTCAACTCACTGTGTTCAGTTAGCTTTACTAAAGAAACCAGAGAAGAAGACACGGCTCCTCAGTCCCTACTCAACTCACTGTGTTCAGTTAGCTTTACTGAAGAAACCAGAGAAGAAGACTCAGTCCCTACTCAACTCACTGTGTTCAGTTAGCTTTACTAAAGAAACCAGAGAAGAAGAGACTCAACTCACTGTGTTCAGTTAGCTTTACTAAAGAAACCAGAGAAGAAGAGACTTCAGCAGGGAACCAGACTTAATGTTTTTATTATTATTAATATTATTATTATTCAGTCTCTATCTTTGTCCCACTCTGCTCTCCGCTTTGCCACAAGTGCCCCCTTTTCCACTCACCACTGTGACCTGTATGAACTGGTGGACTGGCCCTCCCTTCACACCAGGCGGCTTCAACACTGGCTTCAACTAGTGTACAAGTCCATTCTCTGCATGTGTCCACAGTACCTCTCATCCCTCCTGCATATTTCCAACAGCAATTAACCATCTAAGATCCACCAACGTCATCATGCTCACCATCCCAAAAGCCCGTACTGTCTTTGGCCGTAACTCCTTCCGCTTTGCCGCAGCAAATGACTGGAACACACTTCAAAACACACTGAAACTCACAGCTCTCATATCTCTCAACATGTTCAAACACACCCTGAAACTCACAGCTCTCATATCTCTCAACATGTTCAAACACACTCAAACTCACAGCTCTCATATCTCTCAACATGTTCAAACACACCCTGAAACTCACAGCGCTCATATCTCTCAACATGTTCAAACACACCCT
Organism: Poromitra crassiceps; assembly: GCF_964638095.1. NCBI lineage: Eukaryota > Metazoa > Chordata > Actinopteri > Beryciformes > Melamphaidae > Poromitra > Poromitra crassiceps. The sequence goes on from NC_139652.1 coordinate 2,476,083, forward strand.
GAAACTCACAGCTCTCATATCTCTCAACATGTTCAAACACACCCTGAAACTCACAGCGCTCATATCTCTCAACATGTTCAAACACACCCTGAAACTCACAGCGCTCATATCTCTCAACATGTTCAAACACACCCTGAAACTCACAGCTCTCATATCTCTCAACATGTTCAAACACACCCTGAAACTCACAGCGCTCATATCTCTCAACATGTTCAAACACACCCTGAAACTCACAGCTCTCATATCTCTCAACATGTTCAAACACACCCTGAAACTCACAGCGCTCATATCTCTCAACATGTCCAAACACACCCTGAAACTCACAGCGCTCATATCTCTCAACATGTTCAAACACACTGAAACTCACAGCTCTCATATCTCTCAACATGTTCAAACACACTGAAACTCACAGCTGTCATATCTCTCAACATGTTCAAACACACTGAAACTCACAGCTCTCATATCTCTCAACATGTTCAAACACACTGAAACTCACAGCTCTCATATCTCTCAACATGTTCAAACACACCCTGAAACAGCTTGTAGTCGACCGCTGCACCTGCCGTTAGGACTCTCCCTCCCTCTCTCATTCCCAGCAACCCCCCTCCTTCTGCATCTTTGTTGATTGAATGTTGTTGTTTGCTTCCTGATTTTACTTCTGTCTTGTCGTTATTTACTGTACGTATTTTATATGTGTTGCCTTGTGCTGACCTGATGTACTGTTTGTAATGTTTTTTACCCTTGCTGCGGCCCCTTGGCCAGGTCACCATTGTAAATGAGAATTTGTTCTCAACGGTTTTTACCTGGTTAAATAAAGGTCAAATAAATAAAATAAAGTCCCTCACTGTGCTGTTTCTGCACTGCACATAATGATGGGAAAGGAAGAAGTATTCAATAGTGCTGCACGATTTGGGGAAAAGTAAACAATTTAGTTCATCTAATTAACTTTATATAAAACTAAAACTGAATGACAATGTTATTATGTTTAGTTATGTTTGAAGTATGTTCATGCCATTTGCTGGGCGATATGACGATATATTTCGTCTGGACGATAGAAAATGTATTTCGTCTGATATGATGCTCTATCGTTTATATCGTTGTTGCAAATCACACTCTTTACGGCAATATTGTCCGTCATTTGGATGACGCTGTGCTTTCTCTCACGTCCACAGTCCACACACGCACCAGACTCTGTGTCAACAAGCCCCTTGTGTCCCTTTATAAGTGGCACAAATCAGCAGGTGAGTAGGCTAAAGAGCAGGGAGATGTTACCTCCACTCCGTCCGCCTAGCCTACCCAGGCATTTGCGCTGTGTTAAGTCTGCGTTTGATCCATATTTGCGTGTGTCCTCCTAACGTTAAACCTGGCAAAACATCTCCTCTCATCATCCCAAGGAAATCCCTTGAGGGCTGACAACAAAACGTCTATCGTTAGCTTTAGCTTTTAGCTTTCCCTGTGTGAGTTGTGTTGGTTAACGTTGTTCTTCTTCTTCTACCGTTTTATTCTTCTTCTACTGAACATGTAGGTATTTTGACGTTGACTAAAGAAATACTGCCGCCTAGTGTCAGCTTTTAGATATGATTCCAAATTAGTGCTTAAATCAAACACATCAAATGCTAGTGTCCTCTTTGAAAATCGAACTGGTGGCGTGGTTCAGTTTGTGTTTCATTCTACTGCCCTGCAACTAATTATTATTATTTGTGTTGTAAAGAATAGCCATGCTTATCTGTATTCTGAATGCATGTATCCTTTGTGAGGTTTGACAACATTTTAACTGGTTCAACTGCTACATAAATAAATGGCCGTGTGGTCCTTTTATATAAACTATAAATAGAATTTACAGAAAATATGCTATATCGTGATATATATCGGTATCGGGATATGAAATGGCTTATATCGGGATATGAGATTTTGGTTATATCGCCCAGCCCTATTTGCACATATGGGCAGTGAATACGGCACTGTCTGTGGCGTGTCTTACTGCTTTATTGCTTGTTGCCTCTTGTTTTAATTTTCAATTTTTTTGCACTATGTTGTAACGGAGTCTACAGCACAAGAATTTCACACGTGATACTTGTACTACGGAGTGACAATAACAATCTTGAATCTTGAAACATAATAATATCAAATAAATGCTTCTCTTTTGTAAAATAGGGTGGACACTGTACACAATGATTGTTTCAATGTTAATGCACTCACACACACACACACACACACACACACACACACACAGAGCCTTGGCCCTCAAGTTTTTACGATAGCTGAAATATTCCCATACGGCTGCAGAAAAGTTCTATGTATGCAGAGCACAACGTGATATTTGAGTCTGGGGAGAGAGAGACTAGACTGGGAGCTGCCGGGTAGTCACATGACCAGTCTGAACAGTGACTGATTGGTCATCTCTCACGCTTTCTCACACACACACACACTCACACACACACAGACTTTGTTTTAATAATCGCACCCTTTTGCAGTTATGTAATCGCATGTGCTGACATCGTGATTGCGATTCGATTAATCGTGCAGCACTAGTGTATCTAACATCAGTTCATCCACTTTATGATTACTTTATCCCCACTTTGGCTTGTTTGCTAATGGGTTTGTTTGATACATCATCAGAATAGCCAACATCATATTATTATAAAATGGCCATGACAGTAAAACAGCTGGCTATGAGTCCACCATTACATGGTGGACATGGAGGACTGTACTCAAGTAACACAATAAAACTGTACCTGCCTCCGACACAATGTTGTTATCAAAGTATCCGGGGCCATGGTATTCCAAAACATTCTGTAGTCTGTAGTTTCCAATAGCGGGCCCTTATTCACATGCCAGAGCTGATGCAAACAACAACTTGTGTGAAGACATGCCAGGTGGTCAGGATAGGTCAAGCTGTTAGAGCGGAGCGCCCTCTGCTGGATCATCAAGGAATAACATTTACATACCACCCCCCCCCCCCCCCCTAACCCTAACCCCCCCAAAAAAAGATATTATTTTAATTCGGAAGGGTCAATTACATACATATCGAACACCCCCCCCCCCCTATTCGAAGTTACATTCGAATTTTGATTAAAAAGTGACAGCTCTAGCGTGTGTGTGCGTGTGTGTGTATGTGTGCGTGCATGTGTGTGTGTATTTGTTTGTGCGTGCGTGTGTGTGTATTTGTGTGTGTGTGTGCGTGCGTGTGTGTGCGTGCGTGCGTGCGTGCGTGCGTGCGTGCGCGTGCGTGCGTGTGCGTGCGTGCGTGCGTGCGTGCGTGTGGTGGAGCAGAAAGCCAGACTGTGTGACTCATGAAGGAAAAGGTTGAGGCCCGGCAGCTGCTTGACGGACAGCGACATGTCAGAGGCAAAGTTCACCGACCCCCGAACACCACCATATTTTTCACAGTATATATTAGTATCAGTAGATATTGTGTCACAGTAAAAAATAATCTTCTTCAAACAGCTTGGGAAACTGTTCTGCACTGCCGACGGTTAGTACTACCATTTCAAATTTGAATTATCATTAAAACCGCAATGGTTTGATTAGCGTGCTTGCTCTCGGTAATCTCTCTCTGTCCAGCCCAAGCCACCACACAGCTTGCTGGCAGCAAGGAAGTCTCCCTCAGTCTGGCACACATGTGCAGTTGTCATTGTTTGGCAGTAAAATGGTGGAAGCCTGCGGCTGGGATGCTCGTCCGCCAGTAGAAACAAACAGAACTCTGGAGTATCTCTAGGTCTTAAGAGGACTAACGTTAGATCTGATGTGTTCTGGAGTATCTCTAGGTCTTAAGAGGACTAACGTTAGGTCTGATGTGTTCTGGAGTATCTCTAGGTCTTAAGAGGACTAACGTTAGATCTGATGTGTTCTGGAGTATCTCTAGGTCTTAAGAGGACTAACGTTAGATCTGATGTGTTCTGGAGTATCTCTAGGTCTTAAGAGGACTAACGTTAGATCTGATGTGTTCTGGAGTATCTCTAGGTCTTAAGAGGACTAACGTTAGATCTGATGTGTTCTGGAGTATCTCTAGGTCTTAAGAGGACTAACGTTAGATCTGATGTGTTCTGGAGTATCTCTAGGTCTTAAGAGGACTAACGTTAGATCTGATGTGTTCTGGAGTATCTCTAGGTCTTAAGAGGACTAACGTTAGATCTGATGTGTTCTGGAGTATCTCTAGGTCTTAAGAGGACTAACGTTAGGTCTGATGTGTTCTGGAGTATCTCTAGGTCTTAAGAGGACTAACGTTAGATCTGATGTGTTCTGGAGTATCTCTAGTTCTTAAGAGGACTAACGTTAGGTCTGATGTGTTCTGGAGTATCTCTAGGTCTTAAGAGGACTAACGTTAGATCTGATGTGTTCTGGAGTATCTCTAGGTCTTAAGAGGACTAACGTTAGATCTGATGTGTTCTGGAGTATCTCTAGGTCTTAAGAGGACTAACGTTAGGCCTGATGTGTTCTGGAGTATCTCTAGGTCTTAAGAGGACTAACGTTAGATCTGATGTGTTCTGGAGTATCTCTAGGTCTTAAGAGGACTAACGTTAGGTCTGATGTGTTCTGGAGTATCTCTAGGTCTTAAGAGGACTAACGTTAGGTCTGATGTGTTCTGGAGTATCTCTAGGTCTTAAGAGGACTAACGTTAGGTCTGATGTGTTCTGGAGTATCTCTAGGTCTTAAGAGGACTAACGTTAGGTCTGATGTGTTCTGGAGTATCTCTAGGTCTTAAGAGGACTAACGTTAGGTCTGATGTGTTCTGGAGTATCTCTAGGTCTTAAGAGGACTAACGTTAGGTCTGATGTGTTCTGGAGTATCTCTAGGTCTTAAGAGGACTAACGTTAGATCTGATGTGTTCTGGAGTATCTCTAGGTCTTAAGAGGACTAACGTTAGGTCTGATGTGTTCTGGAGTATCTCTAGGTCTTAAGAGGACTAACGTTAGGTCTGATGTGTTCTGGAGTATCTCTAGGTCTTAAGAGGACTAACGTTAGGTCTGATGTGTTCTGGAGTATCTCTAGGTCTTAAGAGGACTAACGTTAGGTCTGATGTGTTCTGGAGTATCTCTAGGTCTTAAGAGGACTAACGTTAGGTCTGATGTGTTCTGGAGTATCTCTAGGTCTTAAGAGGACTAACGTTAGGTCTGATGTGTTCTGGAGTATCTCTAGTTCTTAAGAGGACTAACGTTAGGTCTGATGTGTTCTGGAGTATCTCTAGGTCTTAAGAGGACTAACGTTAGATCTGATGTGTTCTGGAGTATCTCTAGGTCTTAAGAGGACTAACGTTAGATCTGATGTGTTCTGGAGTATCTCTAGGTCTTAAGAGGACTAACGTTAGATCTGATGTGTTCTGGAGTATCTCTAGGTCTTAAGAGGACTAACGTTAGATCTGATGTGATCTGGAGTATCTCTAGGTCTTAAGAGGACTAACGTTAGATCTGATGTGTGGGCGTGTTTTGGCGATGACAAGAAAGCCGAGGGACACATGATGGAATATGGTAACCCTGTCTGCAGAACATGCAACAAGAACATCACTGTGACAAAGTGTGAGAGAGAGAGACAGACAGACAAGACAGTGAGATGATGATGATACCAATAATAACAACAAGCAAATGTATTATTACTAGGCATCTCGCCTAGGCTCGGCCGCTGCTCAGCCTCGCCTGCCCTAATGGCGCGCGCATGTGTGTGTGTGTGTGTGTGTTGCTCACTAAATGTTATTGCATCAGTGATGTCACAATGCCTCCTTGTGTGTAACATCCAGCATCTAGTGACCTCCTTGTCAATACATTTGTATGTACAGCTTTGCTCATGTGGTTTTTATATTTGATGACGTTTCTTTTTGGGTATGTCCTCTGGGGTGTATTTTAGTGACTTTCTGTACTGACTTTCTAGTCAATACATTTGTATGTATAGCTTTACTCTCGTTTTATTATATTTGATTGTTTCTTTTTGGGTATGTCCTTTTGGGTTGTGTTTTGGTGTAGGAGTTGCCTGTGGACAGGTGTTGAAAATTCGCTTTCCGCTATAAACACTTAACACTGTATCTGGTTGTTGTGCATACATGTATGTTACATCTCCAATGCTCTGTGATGTCCATATGAAATAAACTTAACCTATCACTGATCAGTCTTGTCACAATGCCTCCGTGTGTGCGTGTGTGTGTGTGTGTGTGTGTGTGTGTGTGTGTGTGTGTGTGCGTGCGCGTGCGCATCCTTATGACACCACTTTAGACATCATCGTTGATGACATCATCACTGATGACATCACTGATGACATCACATCATTAGCTAATTAGCCTAATTAAACAATCTTTTTTAAATAAGCTTTTTGGAACTTTCTTGAGATTGTTCTGGATTAAATTGGTCGCTATATATCCTATATCTGTTTTCTGGGCTTAGTCCTGGATCAAATTAAATAATTTAAAATAATGTGATTATTATATAATATTAAAAAGGAAGTGGAAGAAGAAGAAGAAAATAAGCTTTTATTTGCAGTGTAACAATATAGCCTACATATTTATTGTTGGAGTGTTGGTTGTTGATGTCATGTGTTGTTTTGTGAGCTGCTCTGTCAGCCAGATTACTGATAAGCGTCAGCTGATGATGCCATCAGTGATAACGTCATCAGTGATGTCATCCGTGATGGCGCAAGATCTCTAGTGATTTAAAGTCACCACCTCACACAACTGAAAGTAGAAGATTGACTCCCAGGCGCGGACTGCATAATCGGGCATGTCGGGCAAATGCAGATTATGCGGGCACAAAAAAAAAAAAATTGCAAATTTTGCAAATTTTTCCCCTGCGACCTTTGATTGCCGGCACGCGCGTCGGCCCGTATCGGCCTGGCCTGCTTGGTATCTAATGCCCGGCCTGAATCATGATCCCAGTCCGCCCCTGCTGACTCCTACCTCAGAGCAGAGCTCAGGCATCTGTGGGGGGATCAGACTGCCCTCGTCTACGTTCCCTGGAACCATGGGCAGAGGGCCTGGAGGCTTCTTCATCAGCTGAGACTTTCATGTGAGGGTTAAACAAAAATAAGAGGAAAAAAGAAAGAAAGAAAAATATACTTAACCATAGGAATGGAGTGGCATTCATGAACATGAAGTGAAACAGATATTACCGTAATTTCCGCACTATAAGCTGCACCGGAGTATAAGCCGCAGCAGCAAAATTGCCTGTTTGTTACATATATAAGCCGCACCGGACTATAAGCCGCAGGTGTTTTAATGTTTTTTTTTTTTTTTTTTTTATTGTGTTTTAATGTTTAATTACCATATGTAAGGGTTCATGCACAGAGGGGATTGTCGGGAAAGAGATGGCTGTTTGAGGAAGCTCCCATTTATTAACATTTCAACAAAACAACATAACACAACACCACCTGTGTTTTTTTTTACAGTGCACACAGTGTCCGCGGTGTGGTGAAAAGAGGGCAAGAGAGGAAATTAAAACAGAAGTGGATTTATAGTTAGAAAAAGTGCTAAAGAAGAGATTTTTTTTTTTTTTTTTTTTTTTTTTAATCCATAGATAAGCCGCACCGTTATATAAGCCGCAGGGCCAAAAAACGGGGAAAAAGCCGCGGCTTATAGTCCGAAATTTACGGTAAGTATACTCCATCATTTCTGTCCAACAATGCCAAAATGAATACCGTATATATTGTTCATTTAAAGTAATTGATCAATTTAGTTCATAGGCCAATACTTGTCAGTTTAGCGAAAGAAGAAAAAAATTGTATTGGTGCATACCGTGCATATGGAATTTAAGTCAGCCATTGCTGTCAGTCACTTACATGTTCATAGGTCGGTACTCCTCGGGGTTCAGGGCTAAAGGTGGCGGCCTCTTTATTTGGGAGACGTAAGGACTTGCGAGGAGGCAGCACTTTTGTCACAGCAGCCTTTGACCTGCCATAATGAAAAGTAGTGTTACAGGGACATCAAGGAAGACACTACTTTGTTTTTTACGTTAAATGTATATACTGAAAAGACTAACCGAAAAAAGTTGAATGTGGGACAGAACACACAGTAGTTGCCCAACAAAACAAAATGCATTTAACATCTAATTCTGTAAATGTGTGACATTATTTTGCTTAATGAAAACAAAACTAACTAAAAGCTAATATTTTTACAGAATTTTGTTGTTGATGTGTTGTCGATTGTCGACGACACATGTCCTATCCTTATGGAATAAGGATAATAATATCCACCCTCTGGAACTCTCCCTCCCAAAATCTGTAACGCCCCAACCCTGGAAGTTATTATTATTATTATTATGTCTTATCATGTCTTATCCTTATTTCTTTAGGATCCTTGCATGACATCCAAGAACCTCCGTTCATCCGTCGTGTATTTCTAAGGCTGCTAATATTTGCACTGTGTGCCAGTTTGCTAGTAATGTTAGACGGACGTTTACAATGGTGGCCGTGTTGCATGTCGATAGCATGATTTGATCATCAATATAATGATATTAGTGTGATATAATATAATCTCCAGTGGCGGCTGGTGACTCATCTGGCTGACAATCTTATTATCCTTCTCTCTCAGATGATAATATGCATCTCGATAAATGGTCTGCAATACAATAAATGAAAAAGTTGTAATGATTTGATACAGAACAATATAGCACTAATTCAATATGATTCAATCAATCTCAGATACGGTACAATTCAGTTTAATTCAATTCAATGTATTATGATGTGACATGCATTTATTTTATTTATTTATTTTGGGGGGGGGGGGGGGGGGGGCATGCTTTTGGCCCGGGGGTTCCAGGCATGGGGAGAACATGCAAACTCCGAACAGAAAAGCCCTTTTGACGAGCCCACCTGGTCAGTAGACAGTGAGGACATAGTGATGGGGACACACCCTCAGCGTCCCAGGCGGAAATCGAACCTAGGACCTTCTTGCTGTGAGGCGACAGCGCTACCACTGCCCCACCGTGCCCCCCTGACATGGATATTCCTACTAGAATGGCTTAATGCAGTTCTGCAGTTATTGTTGTCATTTAATTATAATACTTTTTTAATACTAATTTATTACTACATTATCCTCTTATTCTGAAACAAAATAAGCTAAGAAAGAACTAAGAGCTAAGTCTGTTTTTTGCCAAGTCCTACTAAAACACTAACTGGCTTTAGCTTGAAATGATGTTACAGTAATTATAAATTAATTACAAAAACCCAGGACAGTTAGGCCTACCTGTTCATTACAGTAGGCTAGCCCCATGCAAAGAAACAAACGAGCTGCAAAACAACTGCCTAGCCTACCTTGCCATTTAAAAAAAATCAGCATAGACAATATAATGCTGTAATTATAATACATTTACTTGGCTAGATTTAGCTAACAAAATACTGTTTTCATAAGTATTGAGATAGCTGTATGATTCTATCAATGTCAGATATGGTACAATTCAGTTTAATTAAATTCAATGTATTATGATGTGACATGCATTTCCTATATGGCTCAATGCAGCTCATTGGTCATATTGCTGATGTGGTGAAATACTGTGACAGTCTGAAATCACTAACCTCCTTGGGCAGCTGGCCTACAGTATTATTCTGAATCTATATGCTTATTAGACATCACCCACTGACCAGACTAGCTGCTAGCTAACAAAAGACTGTTGTTTTGATAATTATTGAGATAGCTGCTAGCTTCTGGCTGTTACCAAGTTGGCTGCCAACTTGCCAAGATGGTTTAGCTATTATACAGCACACCAGGATTTTCAATAACAAATTTTAGCTAACTTAAACTCCATGCAGGGTAATGTTTTTCCCCACAAACAGGGTTAGTAAATGCTAACATGCTAACGTTAGCATCGCGGTAGCTAGCGGTAGCATGCTAACAGGCCTTTGTCTGCTGCAGTTGAAACAAACCATCATCTAACACGTGATTTGATCGTCAATATATTGATATTAGTGTGATAGAATATAATCTGTACTCATACAACATGTTAAACACACTGATAAGCGGCTACTTACAAGGGAAGATTTTACCAGTCACAGCAGGGCTCATGGATATCTCCAAATGGCCAACTCCAGAAAGACAGGAAGAGAGAGAGAACGGGCTCTATTCTCCCACAGGCCATCGGCGCTATTACGGGCCTTAACCGCAAAAAAACGTGCCTTGCGCCTGTTTCGGCAAGATAGCAATAGGCTTTAGGCTGCCAAATGCGCTTTAGGCCGAATGGGCGTGGCGCAGTCCCAAAGTAGGCGTGTCGGCGCTAAATACCAGCCTAGTAATATCTTGGGAGCTGGCCTACATTTAGCGCTTTGCGCTTTTGAAAAGCAGGCCTATTCTCTGCCTTCACTGCTTCTTCTCTGTCACCCTTCTCTCTCTCTCTCTCTGAGTTCCCAGCATGCATTGTGTTTCTTCATTTCGCTACTAAATAGCCACCAAATGAGCCAAAATAGATATAAAGGTAGTTCTAAATTAATGTGTAATGGTAACACAGCCTGCCATTGTCAACATTTCAATATTGGACCAAATAAAACCTCGAAATGAAAACACCACCCTATGTGAAACATATATGTCCTCCTGGGCCTATATATATCCCTTGTCGAGTTAACGTGATTTAGAGAAGTAACAGCGGAACGCGCTTCGGAATGCGCTTCTAATGGCATCTGCTATACTGTGATGTCCATCCAATAACTTGGCCCTATTTCACATTTAGTTTTACAATAAAAACACATTTATGCAATGACTTGACATAATGTAGGGTATATTTATGTGCATCATCCTTCCTGCAGCAGGCGAGAGAAAATGATATCTTTCTGGACAAACTTTCACCAATCTAATAGGCTATATTTTTCTAGCTGATGCATAGAACATTATTTTCACTTTGATCTTGCTATAGTGTAGCGTATTTACATGCTTGCAGTATTGAAACTGCAGTTAGATTGGTTTGAGAAGCATAATAATATGGAATAATAGCCTATAATGCAGACAGACAGGCTGGATGAAGGGAGGGGGGGGGGCAGAGCGTTTGGCTTTCGTCTGGTTTTGCGGGATCACTGGAATTGGAGCTAAAAAGGCAAGCGTGCGATTCGTTTATTGCACTTATCCAATGAGCATGACGGTGCATAATTTTACGCCTAAAAGGCGTGGTTGTAATGCTTTGGGCTGCATCTAGCGCCAGCACGACGATATCAAGTGCGCCTTTCCACGCCCACTGCTTTGATCTGCGCCTGCCGCTCGGCCTAGAAACTGCGCCGATGCAACGATAGGGGCCAGAACATCTTCTTCTCTTGAGTTTTATGGCGGTTGGCAAACAGTTTTTGGTGCATTACCGCCACCTCTGGACGATGTCACCTTCTGCAAATGTATTCAAAATGACTATATTTTAGCTATTTGAATCACAGCTAGCCATATTTCAACCATATTCAGAGATTTTAGCAGATTCAAATGAATGTATATCTAATCAAAATGACTATATTTTAACTTATTTGAATCACAGCTAGCCATATTTAATCCATATTCATACTTTTTTAACTGATTCAGTTTAATTAATCTCAGAATAAACAGATTTGATAATGTAATGAACCTTTTGGTAATTAGGCAGCTAAATGCTGCTACCTTGAGAACCGGTAATTGGTTCACTGTCACTGAGGCTGGAAATATCCCACACAGGAAACAGATTGTACATACAGAAGTCACTTTATTATCTAAAACCAATTCATATAGGGCATGGGCAACGAGGTGAGGAGGTACACAATGGAACCGCACAGGTATGGCAAATGGGCCGGAGTAATGCCGGATTTATATACAGTAAGAAGAGATAACACCGCACTCTAAAGAGCTAGATATACAACGACTAGCTTAGCCACTTCACAACACAGCACACGTAGGATACTAGAGATAACACCGCACTCAAGAGCTAGATATAAAACGACTAGCTTAGCCACATCACAACACAGCACACGTACCACACAGGGGTACAGCACAGCACTACAAACTTCACTGCAAGGATTGCACACACGTCACTGCAAACGTAAAAGCCCATGAGCTAGGAGAAAACCCAGGCACCCTCCACCCCAAAACCAATATAGCGAGCTCCACCCGCTGCCTCCCCATACAGGCTCCCACACAATTTAAAAGGCTACGGTCTAAAACCTAACACAGGTAGACGAGAACAGACCTAGAGGACAGACATAAATAACATGGAGGTAAATGTAGGCTACTCAACTCGCCCGATTGGCGATGACCCCCCCCCGGGGTCTACGCTTGTGGCGCCGACCGACTCCCCGGGGAATCACGGCTTCGTCGGCGGCGCTGGACAAAGTCAGGCTTGTGGTGTGGAAACAGCATACGGCAGCGTGCCGCTGCTGAAGATCGGCTGGAGCGCGGCGACAAGGTTCACTCCTATAGCCCGGCCCTCACTGACTACAGGAACACTTTCCCCCTGGCTAACTGTCTTCCGCGCCGGCAGCCCTAATCAGCTGCGAACGCTCCCTCCCGTCCCGAGAGTGACCAGCCGAGAACAGACAGACGCTCCTCCAGCAACATGGAAGTCAAAGGCTGGCTGCCTTTTGAATGTCTGCGTCTCCTCTGGCCACACAGGTGAGAGTCATTAACATCAGGTGTGAGTCATTGTCCCTTGATTAGTTGATTGCAGGGAGACAGCCCCTGCTGTCTCACTACACTCTCCCCCCCCTTGGCAAAGGAGACTTGTCCCCAAGTCACTCCAAAGACACATTGTAGTCACGGGACCACGCTGGCGCCCTCCGGTGGCGCTGTGGCCTTCCCCCTTCGGCTCCCCCTGCCGGCCGGGGCCCTGGCTCTCTAGGGGCGCTGCTCTGCTGCTGACGTGAGGAAAGTAGGACACCCTCTGGTCTAGCGTCGAGTTGAGGCTCGCCTGGTGCAGGTACGGTCACCCTCGGATCCCGTCTCTCCTCCATGGACCTCGAAGCAGCAGACGTGTCGTTCCCTCCTCGAGACGTCCCCGCTGGCTCCTGGCGCCTCAGATAGACCCAGCTAGGCCCCCAGTGGACATCAGGCGGACACTGTGGTGGGTTGAGCTGCTGCAGTAGGTTGGATGGCTGCCTCGACCGGTCTCTCCCCGCTCCATCATGGGTTGCCAGTGGTTCTGGGTTGGATGGCTGCCTCAAACGGTCTCTCCCCCCTCCATCATGGGTTGCCAGTGGTTCTGGGTTGAGCCGCCGCCGTGGGTTGGATGGCTGCCTCGACCGGTCTCTCCCCCCTCCATCATGGGTTGCCAGTGGTTCTGGGTCAAATGGCTGCCTCGACCGGTCTCTCCCCCCTCCATCATGGGTTGCCAGTGGTTCTGGGTCGAATGGCTGCCTCGACCGGTCTCTCCCCCCTCCATCATGGGTTGCCAGTGGTTCTGGATTCGGGGAAAGATATGGCTTGAGCCGATTGAAGTGCAACACCATCTCGGGCCCTCCCTGCACTAGCACTACTCTGTATAACACCTCAGTAACCCTCTCTAAGACCCGAAATGGGCCCCTAAAGCGTCGTTGAAGTTTAGGGCAGAGCCCTCTTTTCCTCGCCTTGTTACGGACCCATACTAGCTCCCCTTCTGAGTAGAACTGAAAATTAACTTTGACATCAAAAGCAGCCTTCTGCCGACCCGATGCCCTAGTTTGGTGTCTCCGCACGGCGTCAACCACCGTAGACAAAATTCCTGCTACGCTTGTGATGTATTGATTGGCTGATGGAAACCTCTCCTTCTCACCTAGATGTAACATGATGTCAACTGGGAGTACAATCTCTCGGCCAAATAGCACCTTATAGGGTGTAAACCCTGTGCTGGCGTGGACACTGCTGCGATATGCCATCATAACATACGGCAGCAGTGTATCCCAGTTTGTCTGGTTATCCTCCACAAATAAGGACAACATTGACAAAAGGGTGCGATTGAAGCGTTCAATTAATCCATCTGACTGGGGGTGATATGCTGATGTCCGAGTCTTATGAATGTTTAGCAGCCTACATAAGTCCTGAAACAAATGAGACTCAAAGTTACGGCCCTGATCCGTGTGAATGCTACGTGGTGCACCAAAGCGACACACCCATTGCTCTGCTACCACTTTGGCAATGGTTTGGGCCTCTTGATTAGGGAGGGGAAATGCCTCTGTCCATCTAGAAAAATAGTCCCCTATTACCAGAATATATTTATTTTTGGCAGTGGTCTCGGGCAGGGGTCCCAAAATATCCAAGGCTACCCGCTCATGAGGCCTTGATGCCATAACAGATTGCAGTGGGGCACAAGGGGCTGGCCCTTGAGTTTTACGTGAGGCGCAATCCACACACTCCCTGCACCACTGTTTTACATCCCTGAACCACCCAGGCCAATAAAAACGATCTTTAACTTTTGCCTGTAGTTTCTGTACCCCCAAATGCCCCCCGGTTGTTGAATTATGTAGTTGGGCCAACACGCTGGGTACCAATGCACCAGGAAGGACCACCTGTACCTGGGAGGAGGCATCTGAATTAACAGGGGGTATTCTCACTAACCATTGGCCCTGCAGCTGTAATTGTGACCACACTGGGGCATAGCTCCGTAAAGCCGGATCATCTGGAAGTTCTATGCTCTGCCCGCCCCTTCCCCTCTTGAGACGAATTAGCTGCTGTATCGCTACATCCTCCGCCTGAGCTCTGGCTATTTCATCCACCTCAGCACTCTGGGTGGAGTCTACCGCATGGCCCGCCCCTCGAACGGCTCGTATGACAGGTTTTAAAACTGACTGGATGGCAATGAAATTGTCTGGTTTTGGAACAGTCTGGCGCCCCTCTAGAAACCCTGGAACTCTGGATAAAGCGTCAGCATTAGCATGCAACTTCCCAGGCCTATGCACTATTTTGTACTGAAAGTTGGCCAGCTGCTCTATCCACCGGGCCAGTTGCCCCTCCAGACCCTGGAAATTGTGTAGCCATCGCAGGGAGTTATGATCAGTACGCAAAATAAATTCCTTACCAAGCAAATAATGCTTAAAATGCTTAGTAAAAGTTACCATACTCAATAGCTCTTTTTTGGTTGTTGCGTACTTTCGCTCTGACTTTGTCAAGGCCCGGCTAGCATATGCTATTACACGCTCAAATCCCCCTTCCTCCTGCGACAGCACAGCACCAATGCCCGAGTCACTTGCATCGGTGTCTAAAATAAATGGCTTACTGGGGTCCGGATAAGCCAACACAGATGCAGAAAGCAAACCTCGTTTGAGCTGTTCAAATGCATGTTGGCATACATCGGTCCACTTAAAACGCCTCCCAGTTTCTGTCAGTTGATGTAGTGGGCGGGCTATTTGAGCAAAATTTTTCACAAAACGCCTATAATATGAGGCCAAGCCGACAAAACTTTTCACCTCAGTCTGGGTCCTAGGGGCGGGCCACTCCCGCACAGCCTGCACCTTTGCTGGGTCTGCCCTAACCCCTTCAGCTGAAATGATGTGGCCAAGATATTGAACCTGGGCGGAAAACAGGCTACATTTTGAAGGCTTAACTTTCAAATTAGCCTCCCGCAACTTTAAAAGTACTTCATCCAGACGCACCAGATGTTCCTGGAAGGTGCGACCAAACACAATGATGTCGTCTAGATACACTAGACAGGTGTTCCACTGTAGGTCAGCCAGCACTACATCCATCAACCTCTGGAAAGTACTTGGGGAGTTGCACAGACCAAAGCTCAGGACATTAAATTCAAACAGCCCCTGGCGTGTAATGAATGCAGTCTTGTGCCTATCATTAGCGTCTACCTCCACTTGCCAATACCCACTGGCTAAATCTAACGTGGAGAACCAGCGAGCATTACATAGACTGTCCAATGCATCATCAATTCTAGGAAGTGGATAAGCATCTTTTATAGTCAGATCGTTTAGCTTACGGTAGTCTACACAAAAGCGGAGGCTACCATCACGTTTTCTAACCAGGACCACTGGGGCTGCCCAAGGGCTGCATGAAGGGCGGATGACGTCATTCTCCTGCATCTGCTTTATGTGTTCAGATACCTCCTGTTGTAAATGAAGTGGAACACGCCGAGGGGGCAATTTAACAGGTTTGGCATCGCCAGTGTCAATCTGGTGTAGTGCAAGATGGGTCCTGCCTAGATCTGAATCCCCAGTGCTAAAAACAGATTGATGGCGAGATAGCAATTTTGACACCGCCTCGACCTCCAAAGGGTCCAGGCCTTTTTGGTCAATGCCAAACCGGGACAAAAGAGAAGCAGTTGACCAGGGCTGGGTGGGTTTTACCCGCTCACTATCTCTCCCCTCCCCGCCATTCTCTATGTCGATACCAGCGTAAAAAGTGCCCACTTTCATACCAGATCTTAAAACTAGCTCATCGCCTGTGACATTAATCACACGAACCGGAAGGGTCCCCTCTTTGACCCGGCAAACTACACGGGCTACTAAAATGTCGCAGTGGTTTGGCAATGAGGAAGAGGGCTCCAACATACCCTCTAATCCATCCCCAAATCCAGCAGCAACGGCCCCTCTAACAATTGCCTCGCTGCGGGGGGGCACCACAGTGTCAGCCTGGATCACCACCACTTGAGGTTGGTGCACATCCTGAGGGACCAACAAATGTAATGTCTTCCCCATTATGCGACAAATTCTCTCTTTAAAATCCAGTACAGCGCCATATTTGGATAAAAAATCAAAGCCCAACAGAATCTCTTGAGAGGGGATATCCGCAACCAAAAATTCAGTGACTACTGCCAATGAATCAAATTGACAGACTGTTTGCCATTGCCCCATGACCCCCATATTCCCTCCATTAGCAGCTGACACCTCCCTATTGTACTCACTTAGCTCAGACCCACCCTTGGTAATTGTCAGCCAAATTTGTTTGGGGATTATGGACCGATTGGCCCCACTATCCACTAATACCATGGATTCCAACCCACCTATTTTGGCGGCCAAATAGGCGGAGCCACCAGCATCGCTTGTAGAGGCCACACTTTGAGAAGGTGCGGGGGCAGGCATTTGGCCCTCTGTGCCGGCCCCCTCTAGTTTCCCTGCAAATAAGGGCAGTTACGGCGTATGTGTCGATCACACCCACATTCCCAACAACCACTCCCCCGTTCCCGGGACCACCCTGGTCTTGCGTTGGTGGGCGGGGCTAGTCCTTCTGGGTCTCTACTAGGATGGCCCAAACTAGTAGACATGTTTGTGGGGGCCCTTTGTAATATTGTGCCCTGCAATGCTTTAACCTCCTGGCGCAGTCCCTCCACCACCCCCAACAAAACATCCATTCTCTCATCACTTTTTGTTTTATGTTCTGAAACTTCTCGAACTCTAACATCAGGGGGAGGAGCCTGGGAATGTTCTAAATTTCTTAACAGTTCCATTTCGGCAGCTAAATCAATGGCAGATTCCAGGGTGTCTGGCTTGGCACTACGCAAACTAATACGAAAATCTCCAATGGCAAAGTGGGTTACAAAATGGTCTCTAGCTAGCAGGTCACGGGTGCCCTCATCCGCTGTCGGATAAGCTCTAACGGTTAAGCGGCGTAATGCATTACCAAATTCCCGAGCAGTTTCATTGTGCAACCTCCTCCTGCCTGCAAACGCAGCTCTACTCCAGTCGTCACTGTCACAAGGCTCTAAACACCTGGTCATGGCAACTTTCAACAGTGCATAATTGCTTTTAGCGTCAGCCGATATGCCACTATAGATGTCCCGAGCGCGCCCAGACAGAAGTAATGACATGAATTTGAGTTTAAGGGAGTCATCCCAATTGTTTACATCGGCTGCCAAATCAAATTGTTCAGACCAGTCAGTCCACTGGCGTCCCACCCCAGTAAACGTTTCCGGCATAAATACTGGACGGGGGGTGGAAAGTGAATTACCCAGATTGGGAGGCATTACGACCGCCGGATTTTCTTCACCATTCTGAATAATAGGCCCAGGTTGATTGGGACCAGCCTCGAGTGACATTTTGAGAGGTTAATCCCACCGCTGCCACCAGTGTAATGAACCTTTTGGTAATTAGGCAGCTAAATGCTGCTACCTTGAGAACCGGTAATTGGTTCACTGTCACTGAGGCTGGAAATATCCCACACAGGAAACAGATTGTACATACAGAAGTCACTTTATTATCTAAAACCAATTCATATAGGGCATGGGCAACGAGGTGAGGAGGTACACAATGGAACCGCACAGGTATGGCAAATGGGCCGGAGTAATGCCGGATTTATATACAGTAAGAAGAGATAACACCGCACTCTAAAGAGCTAGATATACAACGACTAGCTTAGCCACTTCACAACACAGCACACGTAGGATACTAGAGATAACACCGCACTCAAGAGCTAGATATAAAACGACTAGCTTAGCCACATCACAACACAGCACACGTACCACACAGGGGTACAGCACAGCACTACAAACTTCACTGCAAGGATTGCACACACGTCACTGCAAACGTAAAAGCCCATGAGCTAGGAGAAAACCCAGGCACCCTCCACCCCAAAACCAATATAGCGAGCTCCACCCGCTGCCTCCCCATACAGGCTCCCACACAATTTAAAAGGCTACGGTCTAAAACCTAACACAGGTAGACGAGAACAGACCTAGAGGACAGACATAAATAACATGGAGGTAAATGTAGGCTACTCAACTCGCCCGATTGGCGATGACCCCCCCCCGGGGTCTACGCTTGTGGCGCCGACCGACTCCCCGGGGAATCACGGCTTCGTCGGCGGCGCTGGACAAAGTCAGGCTTGTGGTGTGGAAACAGCATACGGCAGCGTGCCGCTGCTGAAGATCGGCTGGAGCGCGGCGACAAGGTTCACTCCTATAGCCCGGCCCTCACTGACTACAGGAACACTTTCCCCCTGGCTAACTGTCTTCCGCGCCGGCAGCCCTAATCAGCTGCGAACGCTCCCTCCCGTCCCGAGAGTGACCAGCCGAGAACAGACAGACGCTCCTCCAGCAACATGGAAGTCAAAGGCTGGCTGCCTTTTGAATGTCTGCGTCTCCTCTGGCCACACAGGTGAGAGTCATTAACATCAGGTGTGAGTCATTGTCCCTTGATTAGTTGATTGCAGGGAGACAGCCCCTGCTGTCTCACTACAATAATAACAATAATTGATTGGATTTATATAGCACCTTTCAGACACTCAAAGCACTTCACATATCAGGGGAGGTTTATGCGGATTCTAAGGATTTAGAATAAATACATTTTGTGATTATGACTATTTAAATGAAATCGAACGAATGAAAATAATTAATAATTAACTACACCATGATTCATTTCTGTGAGTGTACCCTGCATGTTGAAAAATACCCCCAACCTCACTAAATAACCCCAACCTCATTACCCTGCATGTTGAAAAATACCCCCAACCTCACTACCCTGCATGTTGAAAAATAACCCCAACCTCACTACACTGCATGTTGAAAAATAGCCCCAACCTCACTACTCTGCATGTTGAAAAATAACCCCAACCTCACTACCCTGCATGTTGAAAAATCCCAACAACCTCACTACCCTGCATATTGAAAAATACCAACAACTTCACTACCCTGCATGTTGAAAAATCCCAACAACCTCACTACTCTGCATGTTGAAAAATCCCAACAACTTCACTACCCTGCATGTTGAAAAATAACCCCAACCTCACTACCCTGCATGTTGAAAAATAACCCCAACCTCACTACCCTGCATGTTGAAAAATAGCCCCAACCTCACTACCCTGCATGTTGAAAAATAACCCCAACCTCACTACTCTGCATGTTGAAAAATAACCCCAACTTCACTACCCTGCATGTTGAAAAATAACCCCAACCTCACTACACTGCATGTTGAAAAATAACCCCAACCTCACTACCCTGCATGTTGAAAAATAGCCCCAACCTCACTACCCTGCATGTTGAAAAATAGCCCCAACCTCACTACTCTGCATGTTGAAAAATAACCCCAACTTCACTACCCTGCATGTTGAAAAATAACCCCAACCTCACTACACTGCATGTTGAAAAATAACCCCAACCTCACTACCCTGCATGTTGAAAAATAACCCCAACCTCACTACTCTGCATGTTGAAAAATAACCCCAACCTCACTACCCTGCATGTTGAAAAATAACCCCAACCTCACTACCCTGCATGTTGAAAAATAGCCCCAACCTCACTACCCTGCATGTTGAAAAATAACCCCAACCTCACTACCCTGCATGTTGAAAAATAACCCCAACCTCACTACCCTGCATGTTGAAAAATACCCCCAACCTCACTACCCTGCATGTTGAAAAATAACCCCAACCTCACTACCCTGCATGTTGAAAAATAACCCCAACTTCACTACCCTGCATGTTGAAAAATACCCCCAACCTCACTACCCTGCATGTTGAAAAATAAGGAGAAAGGTGTACCCTGGCGTTGAAAAAGTGAAGGCAAGGGTTTCTGACCGATTTAGTATTTGACCAGTTGTGAGAATGTGGCGTTTGTTTCTGCAGGAGCATAGAACCTATGACAGCTTGAAGGACAGCTGAGCCTTAGCCGCTCAGCAGAGTGACATCAACACGCTCCTTCATTTCGTCGGGGCTTCTGTACATTTCCCATGATCCTCTCTGAGCAGGGCGACGCATCCTTCACCGGAACGACCGCGCTCCGCCTGTGTCCGGCGCACACCAATAATATCCCTGCCACTTTTGATGGACAGCCTCGCCAAGGCCATGCTTCCTGGCCGCGCGGGCATGCACGAATGACAGCAGTGATTTCAAGTGGAAGATTGAAGGCACAAGGCAGTTTGGCTTGAGAGGAACGTTGACATTTCTATTAGAAGTCCATTTACAATGAGGCGTCTGACCCGCCTGGAGACTCTGTGTCCTCTACCTGCGCCGCAATAAAACACGCTGCCCTCAACAGCTGTCCGCCAGGCCCCACCTGTAATTGCAGCGTGGCATCCCTCTGTTGAAACACTGTCTCACCACTTCTGCTTTTGGTCACATTGTGATTTATTGGATGGGAGAGTTTGTGAAATGTATTGCCGTTGCCTCCGATAGCACCGCTGGCAGGCAGTGATGTCTGGAGAGGCTCATGAAATACTGTCTTCCATCGCCCAAGCAGAGGTGGAAAATACAGTACTTAAAGGGCCACCTTGCCCATTTGCAACCATGCTTTGTATCATTACAAAATCGGTAGCCTCGTGCAAATCTGGCCCTAATTATCTTTGGTCTCCCGCTATATGCAGTCAATTCCAGAGGCAGCACGACTAATATCAGACTTTTTAAATATAGGACTCTAGTAGGTAAGAACACTTTTCTGTACTCTGCTGCCATTGAATGGAACAAAGTTCCGGCATCACTGAAGCTTATTGAGGCACAGAGCAGTTTTAAGACAGCAATTAAAAAATTGTTGGCATCCAGTCTTTTAGAATAGTTAGGTACTGTATCAGCACTGTATCAGCACTGTATCAGGGCGAGAATGTATATTGTATTTTATAACTATGTACTTTATGTTAATTTCTAGGTATGTATTTATGTATTGTGAGTCGTAAGTATTTGCACCTGACAATCCTGTCAGCCATCCCGCTTCCTTTTCCCCCAGAGGACCACAGTGGAAATAAGCCCATGGCTTTGTTGTGTTTTAATCCTCGGCAGTGTTTTATGTTTCATAAAGTCTGTCTTCTGTGAAGCAGTATTATTATGTATGTTTTAAATTGTCAAATAAAACTTCAACTTCAACAGTTGAACCAGCGCGGGGGTACATCGTTACGTGTGGTAATACGATAGCTCTCTCAGCCAGACATGCCCCTGCCGGGCAGCATCTATCATTTTTCCAACCCAGTCATACGACAGATGAACAAATATTACATACTGAATAACTGCGTGTTTACAAAGTGCGGCAGCCAGCAACTGATGTTGGTGCAGGCATGGAAGGAAGTTAAGCATTGTTCATTTGCATATACCAATTTTGTAATAGGGCTGTCAAAGAATATTCTATATTCAAATATATATTTGAATATATACATTTAAAAAATATTCGAATATGAAAAATGTATATTTGAGTATTATTATTGTTATTATTATTACCTCTACAGTATTATTATTATTATTTACATTACATTTAACCAGGTAAAAACCTGGCCATGTTGGCAATGGCAGCACAATAAAAACATACATTTAGGTTTCATACAAAAACACACAAATAAACATTATGAACAGGCATATTTGGATTGCATACTAGGCATTGCGCGTTCTCATGAGAGCTTGCGCTGCTGCCTGTCTGTCTGCCTCGTGTGACATCTGGGACACTACACTCAGTGATGGACAGCAGTCACTTTGTTCACAGCCAAACGCTGCGGCAGTAGAGAGAGTGATTTCCACTCCGAACAGTCTAAGAAGCCCTGTTTGGAAGCACTTTGGATTTTGGTCAGTAGACGGAAAAATTGTGGAATCTGAGATAAAGTTGTGTGCAAACTACGTAGCTAAGCTAGTTAGCTTACCGTTAGCCCCTGTGGAGGTACAGGTGCTGAATAGGGACAAACCAGACTGCAGCGGTGCCCCGTCTATGTGCCAACAGCCCGCAATGCCGATAGCCCACAAGCAGAACCAGCTGAGCGAGGCGGCGTGCAGCTTGTCGGTGGACCGGCTGGAGCTAAACACTCCCAGCCCCCACACCTAAACCTAACCTCCCCCAGACCCTAACCCTAACCTCTCCCACCCCCCACGCCTAAACCTAACCTCTCACGCCTAAACTTAACCTCCCCCAGACCCTAACCCTAAACCTAACCTCTCCCACCCCCCACGCCTAAACCTAAGGTCGGCATTGCGGGTGGACGCCAGGCCTATTTCCAAATTGTACTTAAAGGGCCACTTTGCCGATTTTCAACCAGCTTTTTATCATTACAAAATAGGGCTGTCAAAATTGGTCAAAAATGATATTCGAATATTCCTTCTAAAAAATGCATATTCATTCGAATATATTCAAATATATATTATTATATTATATTATGTCTGTAACAGTGTATTTAATCGCGCTAATTCATATAGCTTTTCCCTCGCTATGCTGACCACCCGCAGTGCTGACAGCCCGCAATGCCGACGTTAGGTTTAGGCGTGGGGGGTGGGAGAGGTTAGGTTTAGGGTTAGGGTCATGGGGGAGGTTAGGTTTAGGCGTGGGGGGAGGTTAGGTTTAGGCGTGGGGGCTGGGAGAGCTTAGCTCCAGCCAGTCCACCGACACGCTGCTTGTGGGCTATCGGCATTGCGGCCTGTCGGCACATAGACGCGGTACCATAGGCCTATTAAGTACTTTACTTGAGTATTAACATTTGATGTTACTTTATACTTATCTATACTTTATACTTTATACTTCTACTCCACAACATTTCAGAGGGAAATATATAGGCTACTTTTTACTCATTATATATATATTACATTATATATATATTATTTATATCAACCAACCAATCAATCAATCAACTCATAAATAGTGATGTACAGTAGCACTGTATACACTTTTTCCAGCTGCAGCTGCATTGAAGTGATGCTTACATATTAATGCATCAATACTTATAATTCACTACGATAATAAAATTGTAAATTGTCTTTACATCTGGGCTAAACCGAAGCCATTGTATTTGGCACAAGATATAGATTACAGAATGATCCTGCTCTCAGCATCTTAGTTCAAGGGACTGAAATAAGTCATTTTTGACACTGAGCCCAATTATGTTAGAGGCTACTTCACACGATTCACTGACTCCCATAACTATGGGACCAGAGCCAGCAATGCTGTTAACCCATATAGGACATTGATAGGAAAAAGCACTTTTGCTTACTCTGGGGCTGTTACTTGGAATCGTCTACCAGCATCAATAAAACAACTCAATCGAAAACAACAGTTCAAATTGTTAGTAACAAAATATATATTTCTTGGTAAATCTGGTGCAATAATCTGCATTTTGTACATCTGTGTGGTGTGTTTTTTCCCCTCTATTATATGCTTTGGAATGTAATGCATTGTAGGACCACAGTGGAAATAGGTCTTTTATGCTCGATTGTGCTGGGCTGGCTTCATCTGGAGCAAAATGCATGTCTTTATTTTAACCTTCACATAAATCCAATCCAATATATCCTGTGTTATTCAGAAATGGGCCATTCTGCATAGTACTTTTACTTTTGGCTGCTTTATTTTGATGCTAATACTTTTGTACTTTTACTACAGAAACATTTTGAATGCAGGACTTTGCGTAAGTAAAAGATCTGACTACTTTCCCCACCACTGCTTCCAAGTCAAACCGCTCAAGAACATTACAACTGCTCCTTTATAGTGGATTTTCAACAGCCAGATAAATCAGCAATTATAAACAGGCCATCCTGGGTGTGGAACCAGGACGAGGACGGCGTGTATTACCGTTAAGTATAATTGCTCACAGAGTGTGCGACTGTTATGGGCTGCATGCAAACTCAGCCAACAGCCATATGTCACAATGCATTATTTAAATTGCCTATTTCCTATTATGTGAGTTCAGTATGAGTGCTGACAGTGACGCCTGTAGTGCATGTGTTCATTACCACCAGAGACACACAGCAGCTTGCCATTCGCACACACACACACACACACACACACACACACACACACAGGTTGCTCTGGGTGAGCGCCGGGCCACGGGGCCCGAACCGTGTGAGTGTGAGTGAATTTACTAGGGTGACTTTGTGTGTGTGTGTGTGTGTGTGTGAGAGAGAGAGAGTGAATTTATGACATCATTGATGATGTCATCAGTGGGATTTATGTGATGCCATCAGTGGGATTTATGACATCACTGATGATGTCATCAGTGCAACAGACAGACAGACAGAGCCCCAGCTCCCATTTATATACTGATGATAGAAGATAGATACAATACAAAATGCTGAAAACTTTATTACATATTGCCTTGAGGCGATGTATTTCATAATGCACAGATTATTACATAATGCGGCATTATTACATATTATCACAAACCTGTTTCAAAGCATTTTCTTGATAGTAGAACATTGCATTATTCTGACTGCTTTCAAACAGACTGTTGTTTCTTTTCTATAAAAGTTATATAGCTGCTCATTTTTTCTCCTTTTAAGAAAAAAAAAAAGATTCCAAGACTAAATCACCTGTTAATGGACAGTTTTAAATCCTCTGGGCTGGATTTGAATAGGGGATAAGCAGCTTTGCTCATTAGTGACATGATTATCATTCAAATCACAGTTACTATATGACGCACTGGGTGAGATGAATGTTAAGGAGGACGACGGGCCGTCACTGTGGGTAAAGTATCCAGCTATTCCTCCTCCTTCTCCATACATAATGACTTCACAGGTAAAAACAAACAAACAAACAAAATACACCTACAGAAAGATAGATAAATAGACAGATAGAGAGAGAGAGAGAGAGAGAGAGAGAGAGATATAGATAGATAGATAGATAGATAGATAGATGATAGATAGATAGATAGATAGATAGATAGATAGATAGAGAGATAGATAGATAGATAGATAGATAGAGAGATAGATAGATAGATAGATAGATAGATAGATAGATAGATAGATAGATAGATAGGTATATAGATAGAGAGATAGAGAGATAGATAGATAGATAGATAGATAGAGAGATAGATAGATAGATGATAGATAGATAGATAGATAGAGAGATAGATAGATAGATAGATAGATAGATAGATAGATAGATAGATAGATAGATAGATAGATAGATAGGTATATAGATAGAGAGATAGAGAGATAGATAGATAGATAGATAGATAGATAGATAGATAGATAGATAGATAGATAGATAGATAGATACTGTAGATAGATAGATAGATAGATAGATAGATAGATAGATAGATAGATAGATAGATAGATAGATAGATAGATAGGAAGAATCATTTTGGTAGATATTTTATTTGGGAATAAAAGTCATCAAGCACACTGGTTTGGCCTTGACCTGGGTCTATAATGTGCCTGAGGTTTGATTATAGGATCCAGGCAGACCACAGAGGTGTCAGAGGTACGTTGCCTTTATACAAATTGACATATCGATATCTGTATTAAAACTATTGGTCTTTCTATGTGACATCCTCTGTAACAAGGTCAATCTCTATCAAACACACGGATGACTCTGAAGTGACAGATGTTGCAGCTGAGCGTGTGAGACTCTGTGATGATCGAGAGAGAGTGATTTGGACAGCAGAGAGAGAGTGATTTGGACAGCAGAGAGATAGATTGAGAGAGAGAGGAGGCGAGGCAGACAGACACAGAGAGGTATGCTGACAATTACAATGTTCTCTTCATAATGAAAGGGAAGACCTCCAGCCGCTGGATTCATGCAAGATCATGAGATCAAAATCACACGACCAGTCCAACTTGCCACACTCCAATCTATTGGTTTGAATCTGAACCACCAGTGGTTTCACACCAATCAGCGTCCTATGAGGCAGCTGGGATTTGGTTGTGACACCAGCAAGAGTGAGTCCGTGATAGACGTGAGACAGATTTAACACAATGTCCAGGGTAGTCCAATAGACTTCTATAGAACTCCCACAACGTGCATGGCAGTCCAATAGACTTCTATAGAACTCCCACAATGTGCAGGGTAGTCCAATAGACTCCTATAGAACTCCCACAACGTGCATGGTAGTCCAATAGACTTCTATAGAACTCCCACAATGTGCAGGGTAGTCCAATAGACTTCTATAGAACTCCCACAACGTGCATAGTAGTCCAATATACTTCTATAAAACTCCCACAACGTGCAGGGTAGTCCAATAGACTCCTATAGAACTCCCACAGCGTGCATGGTAGTCCAATAGACTTCTATAGAACTCCCACAACGTGCAGGGTAGTCCAATAGGCTTCTATAGAACTCCCACAACGTGCATGGTAGTCCAATAGACTTATATAGAACTCCCACAAGGTGCAGGGTAGTCCAATAGGCTTCTATAGAACTCCCACAATGTGCATGGTAGTCCAATAGGCTTATATAGAACTCCCACAACGTGCAGGGTAGTCCAACAGACATCTATAGACATCCCACAACGTGCAGGGTAGTCCAATAGACTTCTATAGAACTCCCACAATGTGCAGGGTAGTCCAATAGACTTCTATAGAACTCCCACAATGTGCATGGTAGTCCAATAGACTTATATAAAACTCCCACAACGTGCAGGGTAGTCCAATAGACTTCTATAGAACTCCCACAATGTGCATGGTAGTCCAATAGACTTATATAAAACTCCCACAACGTGCAGGGTAGTCCAATAGACTCCTATATAACTCCCACAATGTGCATGGTAGTCCAATAGACTTCTATAGAACTCCCACAATGTACAGGGTAGTCCAATAGGCTTCTATAGAACTCCCACAATGTGCATGGTAGTCCAATAGACTTCTATAGAACTCCCACAATGTGCATGGTAGTCCAATAGACTTCTATAGAACTCCCACAATGTGCATGGTAGTCCAATAGACTTCTATAGAACTCCCACAATGTGCAGGGTAGTCCAATAGACTTCTATAGAACTCCCACAACGTGCAGGGTAGTCCAATAGACTTCTATAGAACTCTCACAATGTGCAGGGTAGTCCAATAGACTTCTATAGAACTCCCACAATGTGCAGGGTAGTCCAATAGACTTCTATAGAACTCCCACAACGTGCAGGGTAGTCCAATAGACTTCTATAGAACTCCCACAATGGTGCAGGGTAGTCCAATAGACTTCTATAGAACTCCCACAATGGTGCAGGGTAGTCCAATAGACTTCTATAGAACTCCCACAATGTGCATGGTAGTCCAATAGACTTCTATAAAACTCCCACAACGTGCAGGGTGCATGGTAGTCCAATAGACTTCTATAAAACTCCCACAACGTGCAGGGTAGTCCAATAGACTCCTATAGAACTCCCACAACGTGCATGGTAGTCCAATAGACTTCTATAGAACTCCCACAACATGCAGGGTAGTCCAATAGGCTTCTATAGAACTCCCACAACGTGCATGGTAGTCCAATAGACTTATATAGAACTCCCACAAGGTGCAGGGTAGTCCAATAGACTTCTATAGAACTCCCACAACGTGCAGGGTAGTACAATAGACTTCTATAGAACTCCCACAACGTGCAGGGTAGTCCAATAGGTTTCTATAGAACTCCCACAACGTGCAGAGTAGTCCAATAGACTTCTATAGAACTCCCACAACGTGCAGGGTAGTCCAATAGGCTTCTATAGAACTCCCACAATGTGCAGGGTAGTCCAATAGACTTCTATAGAACTCCCACAACGTGCAGGGTAGTCCAATAGGCTTCTATAGAACTCCCACAATGTGCAGGGTAGTCCAATAGACTTCTATAGAACTCCACAACGTGCAGGGTAGTCCAATAGACTTCTATAGAACTCCCACAACACCTGGAATTGACGCCACAGGAGTGTGACAATGAAATAAATCGGTGACCTGTAAGGGAGTGGTGGTCAGGGTGGCGGGTTTGCCTTTGATGGGATCAATGTATTAGTCAATGTTGCTGTTACCCCATTTGAAATACTGGCAACATATATATTTCCACTATAGGTTTTCTTTTTCCTGCCTTGCCAATAATGCATTATTTGAATTTGAGAGCAATAGGGAGAGAGAGAGAGAGAGAGAGAGAGAGAGAGAGAGAGAGAGAGAGAGGGGGTCTGATCTAATTAGAACCTTGCCTTTGTACAGAATGTGCTGCTAAAATACATACTGACCAATTGACTAAATAAGGTCTGCATGGAAACTCTCTGTGTCCACACAAAAATGAAAAAAGTGATATCAGCATTTTTTTAAATGACAAAAATGTGTAATGAGTTTCCTGCCTGTGCCGCCTTTTATCTCCAGCAACCAGGGATTTTCTGTGATTGTCTTCTCTTCTCCAGCCAAATGAAAATGAAGTGAAAACTTCACCTTTACTTACTTACTGGACCTGACTCCAAAATGTTGATTTCTAGAGATGTTCTGAAATGGGCGCGGGGTTGCGGTACAGAGTAGCCTATGTACTTAAAGGAACACTCTGCCCAACGCAAAAATCAACTCTCAATAACTGTCAAACTAGATGAATGATGAATAGTTTGACAGTTATTGAGAGTTGATTTGAGTTAAAGCAGCTACGAGCAACTTTTTCGATTGTTATTAAACAGTATAAATTTAATATCAATGCATCACATCTTACCTCTAATAGTCGACGAGACCAAAGCCGTGTGTATCTGAGATTGCTCCCTTAGGTGATTATTAAGTCTATAGTCTGTCTAAACTCGCGCCAACAGGGGGCTCTCTAGAGCGACCGGACCGGGTAACCCGGAAGTGAAACGCGGAAGTGAAACCAGGAAGTGAAACGCAGCTGCCTTCCTCCGCCGTTTGCGCTGCCTAGCAACATAACATAAACAATGTGAACGCCACGCATACTCGCGGGAACATCTCTCGTTATATTCTAACAGGTTTTTTGGAAGTTATTTTGTGGTTATGCCCGAAGTGGCTGCTGCAAACCGTTTCATTTCACTTCCTGATCTGCCCTGGCTACAGACACACTAACACTGGCCGATTCACTCGGGGTTCAAGCGAGACTACTCTGCGTTGGTCTCGTCTACTATTAGAGGTAAGATGTGATGCATTGATATTAAATTTATACTGTTTAATAACAATCGAAAAAGTTGCTCGTAGCTGCTTTAATGAGTTATTAATTTGAGTTAGTGTGGACCAGTGATGTCACTGGTCCACACTTTAACACTCAATAACTGTCAAATTAAATGAGAGACTTCAAAACCGTTTACAGTTTTCTGATATACTACTGATGTTCTAATGATACAAAGCTGGTTGAAAATAGGCGGAGTGTCCCTTTAACTGTTTACATCAGTGGGCTAGCTCATAGTTCCATTTCTGAAGCCAATGTGGAACTATCTTAAACCTGCACAATAATTGATGTCCGGTTACATGGAAGTGAATGGGGAAATGGCCCTACTTCTCACTTGATTTATGACCCCTGTAAACACTTTCCTAAAGAGTTCATGGTCTCAGTTCCAAGGCTGTTTAATGTTTCATTTGTGGAATGTTTGTATCATTTGAATGATATTGGTTTATTGCTATCAATATTTGAAGATAGGAGATAAATATCAATTTGTTAACATAAATGATGAGAGGTGAGAAGTCACTTGTCATTCAGCAACAATGTCCACAAACATTATGTCATCTTTAACAGTGCAATTTAGATGTTGAATATTATACAACTTTTTTGTGTTTACGTGTCAAGGCATCTCATTTCAAATGTTCAAAGCCTTGTTTATCACTCTTACATTACATTACAAAGCCTTGTTTATCACTCTTACATTACATTACATTACATTACATTACATTACATTACATTACATTACATTACAAAGCCTTGTTTATCACTCTTCTTACTGAAATACACACATTTGGATTTGAGCCGATGCTCAAGTGCCGAATGAAGTTGAAGGAACTTTTCTCTGACCCTTGAAAAAGTGAGAAGCGTTCAATGTTACAAAACGTTACAAAACAACATTGCAACACAATTCTTTATTTTCAACAGACAGACAGTCAGCCTCCTGAAAGACAGAAGGTGAAAAGAGGAAGGCATCAGTCAGATAGATCGCCTGAACATCCTCCATCTCTGAGCTTGACTTGGCTTCAGTGTGCCCTTCCCCCTCCTTTCTCTCGGGTAGCCCCTGCAGTACGCGTAGCCCAGTTAGGGAACCACTGATCTAAGAGACAAAGTAAGAGCACCAGTCTGCCAAAATGGTGCCAGAGCTTCGCGGTAACTTCACCAGCGTGATGGCAAACTTGACGAGCTGGACTGCCGGCTGCCCGCCACCGAGAGTCCACCTGGAGCGCCTGATCCTGCCGCCCATCCTCACCATGGACCTGCTGCTGGGGCTGGTGGGAAACACGCTTGCCTTGTGGTAGGGTAACCAGGTGCCCCACGTTGTGTGCGGGACTGCACAGCATTTTCATGCATTTTCCCTTGTCCCACATATTGGGATGATGTCCCACATTTTGATTGGCTCTATTTTTCAAAAGTCTGAGCGAGAGAGAGTAATATGATAGTGTTTTGAAGCCACGCCATGTCATATTAACATTATGCTGTGTGTTCATATTTACTACAGTCCCTTGATCTAAATACAGCATATTATCTTTTTGTTATATTAACATATTAGCCTACTCGCAGGGGCAGAATCGAAATGTTTATCTTATTATAATTTGAGAAGTGTCTGTGGGCGTGTGAGTGAGTGAGCAGAATTTTGCCCGACCGCGGCTGTGTTGTTTTACGGGCTGAAACTTTCAGGGGTTGTAAAGAGCACCCGTGCGGGTGACCTGACGGAGCCGCATTTTTTTATTAGGTCATTGCCCCGATTACCTAATGATGTTTTTTAAAGTTAGACATAGCCTACTGTATCAAAATGTTAAACTAGCCTAGTGCCTACATCTCAGCATTACAGCTGCAACGATTAGTCGATCGACAGAAAATGAATCGCCAACTAAATGGTCTCGTTCCAGCTTCTTCAATGTGAATATTTGATGGTGTCTGTAGTCTTCTATGGCAGTAAACTGATTAGTATCTTTGGGTTGTTGTGGACTGTTGGTCAGGACTCAGGACAGATGTCATCTTGGGCTTTGGGGGAAAGGTGATTGAAATTTTTCACCATTTTGTGACATTTTATAGACCGAACGACTAATCGATTAGTCTAAAAATAATCGACAGATTAATCAATGACAAAATGTATTGTTAGTTGCAGCTCTACTCAGCATTGGTAACGTGTCCCACATTGTCCCACACAAATGTACTCTTTGTCCCATATTTGGTTCGTTGGGATCCGGTCACCTATAGGATCTTCTGGTTCCGACTGAGGAGCTGGAACCCCAACAACGTCTTCCTCTTCAACGTGGTGATGGCAGACTTCCTGGGTCTAGTCAGTGTGCCACTGACGATCGATGGCTTGCTCAGAGGCCGGTGGGTGTTTGGAGACGCCCTGTGCCGCATCAATCTCTTCCTGATGTTCTCCAACCGCTCAGTCAGCATCGGCCTCATGACTGTGGTAGCCGTCTACCGCTACTTTAAGGTAGGGGTGGGGGTGGAGATCGATACACAGGATAGTATCACAATATTTTGTTTGGCTATATTTTGTCTCGCACAAAGTACTGCGATAAATTGTTAGGCGCATGCAACATTTATGACAGGTTTTATGACAGTGTTAGTCAGTCTGTCTACTTGACAATTTTGCTGCAATAAAAATGATTGAAGTGAGATGAAGAGACTGGAAATGTTATCGTAGATTAAACAGATGATGACAAAGTTTTCCTTTGGGGACATAATTTGCAGTGGAAAAAAAGTAATAAATCGCAATATAATCACAATACTCAATATATCGAAATACTAGGATATCGCAATACTATCATATCGTGACTTAAGTCTCGTGTTAATATCATATTGTGGGACATCTGGTGATTCCCACCCCTACTTTAAAGGGATACGCCGACATTTTGGGAGATTCATCTATTTGCCATATTTCCGAGTAAAACTAGAGTGTAGATGGCTTTCTCATCCCTGTGCGTGCAGTAGAAAGTACGTTTCAGCCCTCCTGAATAGTGAACGTAGCACTACATTGGCAGTAAACGGTGCACGAGTCTACCCCCATTCATTCACCAAAGAATACACATTCCAACAGCGCCAGAAACACATGTACATGTTGTGACTCGTGTACTCCCCATGCGATGGAATAATAATCCAAAGTTACGGGAAACGGTCGTTTTCGAAGTAAATCCATATAGCCAGAACTAACTAATATGGCAGAACCAAAGTCACTTCCGCGCTTGCCTGAGGCGCATGTGCTGTGTGCGTACAATAGGCGGATGTGTTAATATGTTGGCGTATCCCTTTAAGGTGGAGAAAGAGTTTACATATTGAGTTAATTTCTACCTCCGCCAACTAGAGTTGACCGGGAGGTTTTCAACTGTTTGTCTGTCCACAGGATATCTCCAAACGTTATGAGCGGATTTGCATGAAAGTGTAGAAAAGCGTCATGGGCCAACTTTGAACTGATTAACACTCCAGGCAGGACATGCAAAACAATGCTGTGTGGGTGAAGTGTCAAGACAATGGCGGGGGATTTGTGGCTGTAGTTTAAAGATCATATAGCGGAGTAAGGCCGCAAAGATGGTAACGCAGGCGCTGACGTAGTTGGAGGCGTGTACAAGTGCATTTTCCTAATTTACCAACACTTACAGGAGGTTCTGGTGAGACGAAGGAGGTGCCCGGCCTGGAATCACCCCACAGGGCCTTAGACCTCCATGCACCGAAGGTCTTTCAATACTGCGGTGTAGCACTAAACTCTATTGCAGCGGATTGGGCGTGATCAACCCTTCCGCGGGCAACGTTGCAGACAGAGTAGGAAGGCTGATCCGAGAGCGGCTGCTTCTGGGACGCGGGTCGGGGTCGTAATCGGCCTCGGCCGGGGCTACTGGGCAAGGGTGTATGATGTGTGACAGACCCGAAACACCCCACGACCCCAGTCAACATCACTGATGACGCATCCCAGCGCATGCTATAGCATGTATATGTGAAACCTATTATATGGGGTCCACCCACTATGCCGACCACCCGCAGTGCCGACAGTCCACAATGCCAGCAGCCCAACACATTTCTCATTCCCAACTCGTCAAGCGTGCAACGCTAGGTTTAGGGTTAGGTGTGGGGTGGGTAGGAGAGGTTAGATTTAGGGTTAGGGTCTGGGGGAGGTTAGGTTTAGGCGTGGGGGGTGGGAGAGGTTAGGTTTAGGGTCTGGGGGAGGTTAGGTTTAGGCGTGGGGGGTGGGAGAGGTTAGGGTTGGGGTCTGGGGGAGGTTAGGTTTAGGCGTGGGGGGTGGGAGAGGTTAGGTTTAGGGTCTGGGGGAGGTTAGGTTTAGGCGTGGGGGGTGGGAGAGGTTAGGTTTAGGCGTGGGGGGTGGGGGAGGTTAGGTTTAGGCATGGGGGGAGGTTAGGTTTAGGCGTGGGGGCTGGGAGAGGTTAGCTCCAGCCGGTCCACCGACACGCTGCACGCCGCCTTGCTCAGCTGGTTCTGCTTGTGGGCTATCGGCATTGCAGGCTGTCGGCACAAAGACCACCCACTATTTGCGGGGAATAACGCTGGTAAATTAGGAAAATGGCCAGCAGTGCATCCTGGAGCAGTCTGAAATACTACTGCGCCAGCCTGCTCTGCGGTAAGACCAGGGTCTGAGTTGGTCTTAGCGCAATTGTTTCCAGTCCACCATAAGGTAGCTCAACGACAGTTTTTGCTGGACACACCTCCTTTTAAGACGGGCACACCCACGTGCACACATGAAGACACATAGCTGATCCGCATGTGTCCTGTGAACGATAAGCCTTGGTGTCAAAGCGAACGTGCCTATTTGGCAATATTCCGGATGTAAATCCAATGCTAAACGGAAAGCTAATAACGTTCAACTGTAAACCGTGCCCTGGCAGTTGGCCGCACAGCATGTTCTCTCACAGCTGGAGGAAGACACAGGAGCTGCAGAAAGGCCAGGTTGAGCCGAACAATATATTTTCTTATCAAATGTTCAAACCTGTAAGTTTGCTGATGAGTCCTCAGTTTGTGACCCAACAGGACGTGTCGTATTGAGTCTTCTGTAGCATTTGACATTATAACCTATCTAAAGTGTTTTTCATCCTCCTCTTCTTCTTCCAGGTGGTCCACCCCCATCACCGCTTCAACCGCATGACCAAGAAGCAGGCTGGCTACGTGGCAGCATGCCTCTGGCTGCTGATGATCGCTCCTCGGGTTCCCATGCTGGCTCTCAACGACATCACGGGCAGCGGTAACAACACCCAGTGTACCTTCTTCAACTCCGACAGCGAGCGCTCGCAAGGCCTGGTCAGGGCGCATCGCGTCCTGTGGGTGCTGGAGTTCTTCCTTCCGCTGGCACTGCTGCTCTACTGCTCCGCCCGGATCTCCTCCATCCTGCGCCAGAGACATATGGACAAAGACCAGGTCAGAGACAAAGCCCAGGTCAGAGACAGATGGACAAAGCCCAGGTCAGAGACAAAGCCCAGGTCAGAGACAGATGGACAAAGCCCAGGTCAGAGACAGATGGACAAAGCCCAGGTCAGAGACAAAGCCCAGGTCAGAGACAGATGGACAAAGCCCAGGTCAGAGACAAAGCCCAGGTCAGAGACAGATGGACAAAGCCCAGGTCAGAGACAGACGGGGGGAAAGTGCACATTATTTATTGAAGTAGAAGTACAGTTAGGAAATAGAGCGAGGCATGGAGCAAAACAGAGTGACGTGCTGCTTCAGAGATGCTTCTGGTGTGAACCAAGTGTTATGATACAAAGCGGGTTGGAAATCGCCAAAAAAAAACGTCCTTTAATAATTAGTGTGTTATGGTTCAAGTTCAATTGTTTAATTAAAATCCTTAAAATCACATCTAATAAGAGGGAGGGATGCAGGATGGATGGATGGAGGGAGCGGTAGTAGTGTGAAAGCTGGGAGAGCTGAACGTTACATTGTTTTTGTCTGTCGTGCATTAAAACTAAAGTAAGACTGCTTTGAAAATGTAAAATTAAGAAAGTAGAAATATTTGTGTTCAAATATAGGGACTAAAAGTAAAAAGTTGTCACAATAATAAATACTGACTAAAGTAGCCTACAGATACCCGAAGGTTCGACCTAATTACAGTACTTAAAGGAATAAGTCCCTTTTTGGGAGATTCGCCTATTTGCCATATTGTCGACAAAGAGCGATACAGCCGTCGCTGCTACTTTCCTAGTGCTACAATGGTAGTGAGCGGTACAGCTGCCTACTCCCGTTCAGTCGCCCAAAATACACATTGCAACAGCGCCAGAAACACTCATGCGCCTGTGTACAGCGCCTCATGGCAAATGAGGAAGTAACTTCACTTACTCTTGCTTAGTTTGGTTCATCTTTGTTAGATCTCGGTGTGTGGATTTACTTTGAAAATGGCCGTTCCCACTTTGGATTAATATTCCATCGTGTGGTGAGCACACGAGTCACAACATGTAGCCTACATGTGAGTGTTTCTGACGCTGTTGCAATATGTATTTTGGGCGACTGAACGGGAGTAGGCAGCTGTAACGCTCACTACCATTGTAGCACTAGGAAAGTAGCAGCGACGGCTGTATCGCTCTTTGTAGGGAACGCACAGTGATGATAAAAGCATTCACATTATCCATTTACTGTCGGCAATATGGCAAAAAAGTTGGCCTATCCCTTTAAGTACACATACTTTGTTACTTCCCATCTCTGCAGAAGGTGCGCAGGGCGATGCGGGTGTGCGCCGTGATCGTGGGGGTGTTCGTGGTGTGTTTCCTACCCGGGACAGTGACCACCATCGGCCTATGGGTCATCAGCTCATCCCGGCCGTGGGACTGCGACTCGTACTACACCTTCAAGCAGCTCACCATCGCGTCCCTCGGCCTGAACTTCCTCAACTCCGCCCTGGACCCCCTCATCTACTGCTTCTCCAGCTCCATGTTCAGGAAGGCTCTCTGGGGCTCACTGCCCGCTGCCCTGCGACATTGTCACCAGGCGAGTGACAACCAGACCGTGGCCTCCTCTGGAACTCAGCCCAGGATGGAGCAGGGTCCATGAGGCCCAACAGAGGCCGTGACGCCTTGGCTGACACCCTGTTTACACTTACTAGATAAAAACAAACTTCTCAGGAACAAGTCCATATGAGGACTGTACACTCCAATCATTTCATGCCTTCAGAATACGTTTTTTGGTGACAGCTGTCCCCTGTGTCCGAGACTGTTGCGCATAGGGATGGGCGGGAGTACTCGGGTACTCGAGTACTCGTTTGTAATGTCAGTACTCGAGTAATGTTTCAGCTGTTCGGTACTCGCCCCACCCCCCACGTGGATCTGGTGATACAGCTAGGCAGCATGGCGCCGCATAACATTCATGTTTGGAAGTATTTTGACAAACACACGACAGAATGAATGTGCAGTGCAAGATATGTACAGTTTAACTTACACAACATAGACATACCTGGGGCAGTGGTGGCCCAACGGTTAAAGAAGCAAGCTTGTGACCGGAAGGTCGTCGGTTCAATCCCCGGGACCGGCAGGATAAATCTGGGTGGGGAAAGTGAAAAGGCAGCGCTTGCCCCTCCCTCATTACCACCACTGAGGTGCCCTTGAGCAAGGCCCTTAACCCCTGACCGCTCCAGTGGAGCTGCTCAGTGGCCAACAGATCAGACTGTGGTTGTACTGGGCAGCTTCCAGGTGTGAATGCGTGTGTGAATGTGAACAGGGTGCTGCTGAAAAAGAGAGCATTGCTCTCAGTGAGACTCCCCCTGTATAAATAAAGGTTAAAATAAAAATAAAAATACTGGTTCAATGCTTAACCACGTAAAATGGTAAATTGACTGCATTTATATAGCGCTTTTATCCAAAGCACTTTACAATGTGCCTACATTCACCCATTCACACACCGAAGGCGGTCAATAGGCTTTCTCCTAAGGTTTAGACACTGACACTGTTTTATTTTTCTAATTATTGTATTCTCAATTTGTTTTACTCAAATTCTGTAATATAAATCAGGGTTCCTACACATTTTCAATCAAAAAAATCCATTATTTTGCCAAACCTTGATTTGTTTTGAATATTTTACCCCTGCTAACTATGGGTAGGAATGCTAACATCTTGCTCATATCACTGTAAAGAGAGTACTGAATTTAGATGATTGGCAGGGTTCATATTTTTAATGACTAACTAATTTAATAACTAAATTATTGGTGTGTGTTTTTTTTCCCTTTTCTTTCTTCAATGAAATGTCACTGAGGCTTCATTCACTTCATTCATCAAATCCTTCTCTGATCTTCACATAACATCTTGCCAAGCCACATTCGGCACCCAGGGAAAAGATCGGCCAAATGAGCTTCTGCAAAGCATTGCATTCAAATGCTATTCTGTGGGAAATTCAAACACAAATTATTATGATTTATTCATTATTATTATAATTATCATGGGCACTGCAGCTTTGAGAGTGGGAGGATTGTTCAGTATTTCAGGTATAAGATACAAATGAATATGCTACATCCAGCTAACGTCTGTGTGTAGGTTCTGGTCCCGCCTACTCTCTTCCGCCACAGTGTGTGAGTACATTGCTGTGTGTGACGGTCAGTGTTGGGGGTAACCCATTACAAAAGTAACATATTACATGTAATATATTACTTTTAGCAATAACTCAGTAATATAACTTATTACTTATAGGATTTCAGTAATATTATACCAGTTACTTTGTCAAGTAACTCAAGTTACAAATTGAGTTATTTTGTTTTAATTAAAGCACATATTTAAATAAAGATACAATCATTTCCTAATCAAACTGTGTGTTTTTATGCAAATAACCACTATAGATGAGAATAACAAAGGAAAAGAATGACATTTAGAATTTTGCATTGTTTACACTGACTTCAAGATGGTTGAAATTATTTTTCGGGATGGTTCCAGGGCGGCGGTGTCATTCTGCTGCTGCTGTTATTTTGGTGAAAGTAATGCAAAATTAGTGTAATAAGTAACAAGTTACTCTACACAGACAGTAATATTGTAAAGTAACTTATAACTTTCTAATGAAAATAACTATATTACATTTTGAAAGTAACTTGCCCAACACTGGTGACGGTGACATGACACTGTAGGGAGGTGATGATGGTAAGCACAGGTGAGCTGGCTCTGATTGGACAAGAGAAGTCACAGTATATGAGTGTATGACTTTGCTCCTCAGGTCCAGTGTGATCCGTTGTTGTCTTGCTTTTATTGTGACTCATTCTTCTTGAAGATTTGAACTTGAAACTCTTCACAAATATGAGGATACATTTCAGGTGTGTGTGTGTGCCAAGATTATCAGAAAGAGAGGAGAGTTTTTTTGCTTCATCAACTGAAACCTAAAACGTCCCTCTCTCACAGAAAAGCCTGTATTATTTTATTTTATTTCACTCCCCCATCATTGTTCGTATGGCTCTTTTTGCCTTTCTGGGGCCGGTTGCACCAAGTGGTCTTGCCTGGTCGTAACTCCTACGTCGGTCTTAATTAAGACCAGTCTTTAGAGTGGATTTATGCCTGTTGCACCAATAGGGCTTACGTCTGGTCTTAACTATGCTGGTCGTAGCAATGCGCATCCATGTGAATTGCCGGGGAATGTGCCCCGATTGGGCCAAAAATGTGCCTCGCGCCGTCACCCACTACTGTATGTGCGTCACTACACCCTCCCTCCTCCCACCCCCCTCCTCCTGTAGAAGCCCCGGGGGAAAATGGCGGCGGCGATTAGTGTCAGGCAGTCTGAATGAAATTGAATGTAACGTTCCCAAATCTCCAATTCTATGTATTAAATTCTAAAAAACTAACGTCAACATTTGGGAAGGCTAAGCCACACAACTAGTTCGTTAGAATCTAACTTCATGCTTCAAAGGCGACTTTACGACGATGAGGACGGGTCTCCGCTGATAGACACGGAGATCGCTGTTACAGGCAGGCACCCCGACCCTACGCCTCCTCCTGACCAGGCGTGAGAGTTGCGCCTGGGCATAGTCAAAAGAAGGCTTAAGCCCTCTTGGTGCAACCGGCATAGCTGTTAGGTCATAAAGTTACGACCGGCGTAGCTTAAGACCAGTCGTAAGACCACTTGGTGCAACTGGCCCCTGATGTTTTTGTCTCTGCTTTGACCTGTTTGGCTGTAGATATTTGTGGCTTTTGTCTCACTGTTATTTCGGGGCCTGT
Organism: Poromitra crassiceps; assembly: GCF_964638095.1. Classification (NCBI taxonomy): domain Eukaryota; kingdom Metazoa; phylum Chordata; class Actinopteri; order Beryciformes; family Melamphaidae; genus Poromitra; species Poromitra crassiceps. The sequence goes on from NC_139652.1 coordinate 2,515,753, forward strand.
GGTTCTGTCTGATATCATCTGTTTCACTTCCTCGTCTCTGTGTGAGGCTTTGTAGAAAGAGCTGTGTGGAAAGTTCTTCTCTTCTTTCACTTCTCTGTATCTTTTTCATCTTCTTGCACTGTCTTTTATCTCTCCTTATTCTTCTTATTTATGTGTAAAGGAGTTTGAATGGCCGTTGTGTACTGTATGTGCTATATGAAATAAACTTTGTGTGTGTGTGTGTGTGTGTGTGTGTGTGTGTGTGTGTGTGTGTGTGTGTGTGTGTGCGTGCGTGCGTGCGTGTGTGTGTGCAATCAGTTAGGCTACACATCATAGCCAATCTGGGAACCCATTGGTTAAAAAAAAAAGTCTATTTTTTCCTCTAACCTCTGGGGGCAGCAGGCTCGTTTCAATGCTGTGCAACAGGAACTCGAGGGGCTCCGTCAGCAGAGGAAGAAAATCCCTTTCCGCTCCCTGCGAGCTCTGCCATTGGCTCCAACCGACCGGCTCTGACCATTTATGGATTTCCTTTCCGGTCCCTGCGTGTCGCTCTCAAATCCCTCCGTCGCTATGAAACAACAACAACAACAACGAGAGTTGGCGGACGGAGGGAATGAGGAAATGGAGTCAGAGTCAGAAGATGAAGCGGGAGAGTTTGAACAGAACAAAAAGAAAAGAAAGCAACTCAAGTTTTGAGTTCAGAAAGTGATTCTAGTCGATCAGTGAGGAAGAGGGAGGAATTCCTACATTAAATTACATTACATTACATCATTTGGCAGATGCTTTTATCCAAAGCGACTTACAATAACACATTTTTGTCAGCAATAGAGCAATCAACTCTGCAACACAGTCTATGACAACTACAACATCTGAAGGAATAGTGGTAAAGTTAAGTTAGTAATTATTATTATTTATTTTTTTTAGAGAGAGAAAGAAGTTAGTTAGTTCAAGAAGGGCCCAGATGGAGCATTCCTAGTAGGGATGGTGGCGGTATCACAAGTGGATGGACTCTTTAGTGATCAACAGAAGGTAGGGAGGTTTGTGGAAAGGAAGATTGGGGAGGTACGGTCAGTTAGGATTGCAAGAAGTGGAATGGTTATAATTGAGTGTATGTCAAAGGAACAGAGCGAAAGGGCGTTGGAGGAAATAAGAACGGTTAAAAGTGGAGGTAGAAGTGCTAGATTGACATGTTTTCCACTTGGATCTGAGGCGAGGAAGAAGGGCGTGGTGAGTGGTGTGCCTCTGGAGGTAGAGGCTGAATTGTTTTTGAGTGTGGAAGGGGTGGTTGAAGCAAGGAGGTTGATGAGATATCGTACATGGTAAATGGTAAATGGCCTGCATTTATATAGCGCTTTTATCCAAAGCGCTTTACAGTCAGTAGGTACATTCACCCATTCATACACCGATGGCAGCAGGCTGCCACGCAGGGTGCTGGCACACCATCAGGAGCAATTTGGGGTTCAGTATCTTGCCCAAGGACACTTCGACATGCAGAGTGGAGGAGCCGGGAATCGAACCACCGACCTCTTTCATCCAAAGCAATTAGTGATGACCCGCTCTACCTGGTGAGCTACAGCCACCCCGTGAAGGGGAAAGGGAGGAAAGTATGTCTGTGTGTTTGACATTTGATGGAGAATTGCCTGAAAGAGTCTATGTTGAGTATTGTTGTTATAGGGTAAGGCCGTTTTGAGAGAGCTCCGCTGCGATGTTACTGTTGTCAGGAGTATGGTCATGTAGCTGCTGTGTGTAGAGGGGTCAGGAGATGTGGGGGAGAAGAGTGTGAAAGAGACAGGTGTTCGTTAGGGAAAGTGAAATGCCTACACTGCGATGGTAATCATCATGCGGGGTCAACACAGTGCCCAAAGAGAGTTAAAGAGGTGGAAGTGAACAAGATTCGAGTAAAAGAGAAGGGTATCTTATGCTGAAGCAGTTAAAAGAGTGGAGAGAAACGAAGAAAAGGGGGAAATGGAAAAGGAACCAAAGTAGAAACGGAAGGGAATTGAACGAAACATCTGTGTGGACAAAAAAGGATTTTTGACATTCATGGCTATGGTAATTCATTGTGCGGGACAGGTCAAAGGAAAACAGGAAAAGGTTAAGATGATGATGGACGCAGCTAGAAGGTTCTTGAATGTTGTTGACATTTCTGGTGAGGAGATTGAGAACTAAGGCGTTGAGGGATGAGTTCCCACAGAATCAGTCTGAGTCATAGAATGGACAATATATCGTGAATTGGGAGCACTATGGGTATGATGGGGATATGATGAACACTGTAAATCAGGGGTGCCCACACTTTTTCAGCTTGGGAGCTACTTTTAAAATGACCAAGTCAAAGTGATCTACCAAACATATTTATTTATATATATATATGTATACACTGAGTGGAAAACAGTGGAACAGTGGAAAAACAGTGGAAACAGTGGAAAAACAGTGGAAAGAGAGTGGAAACAGTGGAAAAACAGCGGAAAAACAGTAAAAAAAAAAAAAAAAAAAAAAAAATCCCCCCCCCTCAATGCCATGCGATCGACCACACTACCTTCGCGATCGACCGACGTATTGGGCACCCCTGCTGTAAATAATAGATTACACTATGAAGAGGACATCAAAACTCCAGTAGGTGGCGGTAATGCACATACATAATGGTTGCCAACCGCCATAAAACTCAAAGAAGAAGAAGAAGAAACAACAACAACATCGCTAGCTTGTTGCTAGTAGCAAGTAGCAACTTGCTACATGCTGAAAATGGTAGGTTTTGACGACACACCTGTCATGTTCACTTCATGCTGGGCTCCATCACATTGTTCAGTCACCGTAGTGTGTTCTGTTGTTTTTGGCTTCACAACATGCTGTCTGTCTGTGTGCTGTGTGTTATTTACTACAGCACTTGAAGGCAACACAACATGCTGTCTGTGTGCTGTGTGTTATTTACTACAGCACTTGAAGGCAACACTAGTGTTGCGCAACACATGAAACTGAAAGTAGCATGGAGAAACACATGCAAGAAAACGCTAATTAAGGAAGTTTAAAAGGAATGTTACCAACAGCAATGCAGGGAAAAGGATGGTATCGAAGCATTTCCACAATGTTTGGATTACCGCGGTCTTCACTTGGACTGAAGCGGTTCCAGCTGAGTTCAAGAGATAGCTAGGGGCTATTGGAAACAGACTCCTCAATGGTAAGACTGACATTGTATTATATACCAATTACGTAATGATTGTATGTAACTGTTTTTAATCAGCACCCGCCGTGGTGTGTGTAGTGGTTTTGCACTTTGTTGTAGAGTTGTGTTTGGGATGTGGCTATCTTCAGGCTGGTTGTAGCCTATTTGCTGGTGTTGATATTGTAGCGTTTCAGGTAATCCAAGTATTACCTGTAATGTGATGTGCAATAGACCAAATCACCGTGACGTCACCATGTAAACAAATTTACTTCCGGGTACCACTTGGGGAAGGCGGCAGGTTTAAATGTGCGTGTTGTCAAATAAATGCTGTCAAACCCTCTCGCTGTTTTCGGCCGACTACTTTCAATTTAAATGGTTAAACGGTTGGTAAACATGCTTGTCCGACGTATCTAGCCTTTCTTCTGTGTTTGTTTTATGTAGTGTTAGCTAGCTAATAACGTTTGTTTGTCAAACTCGCTGTTTTTTTGCAGACTCGTGAGAAGAGCCTGGTGACGCGAGGTTATTACAGACAGAGCTACTGACGCCACGTTAATTTAATTTAGCTTCAAGTCTACTCTGGTCTGGTCCAACAGGTAAATTAGCTAGTCTGGTCTCCACTAACGTTAGTGAAAGTGTTGTTATGAATGATATTAAACAACAACACAACACGGACGAACCATTTTTGTCTTCTTTGTCTGTTTTTGTCTTCAACACGTCAGTTTGTGCCGTCCACCGCCATTATAATGTGTGGACCTCAGGGGTACCCGGAAGTAAATGTAAACATCCCGCTGATTTGGTCTATAGAAGTGTCTCAACTGCAGCTAGGAACTAATGTGTGTGGGTGTGTTCCTAGGGGGAAGGGGATATATGTGACCAGCGGCCGGGGCGGAGGCCAGTCAGCGTATGCAGTATGCGAGGGAGCTGACCGGGTGGTTGCAGAGCTAGCAGCGAAGCTAGCTGCTAGGAGCGTGTATTGTGAAGACAAGAATAAAAAGCCTGTACCAACTTCAAGTCTCCAGTTCCTTGGACGAATACCCGATTCGTTACAATATAATTGCGTCGGTCAACGTCTTATCTTATTTGCAAGTGCACTGTTGCAGTGCCAATTTGCCAAATGCCCCCTTTAGTGTATCCATGGCATCTATTAATCTGCTAAAGCCAATTGTTTACAAAACCTCCTAGGCTGCTTTCTCACTGGGAACCATTGCTTTCGTTCCGTTCCGTTCCGCACCCGGAAACGATTGCCCCGCCTCCCCTCTCCCCTGCTGGTCAGCTTTCACATTACAACATTTCTTCTGTGCTCGGAAACGGAACAGAGTGCACTTGCGTCATCATCTATGCCTGCAGTGTATCCTCGCCCGTGTGTTGTCTATGTGGTTCAGAACGGTTGGCTTTCACACTCGCAAGTGTTCCGTGCTCAGGCACACCAAAGCGCTCGCCACTCCCCAGAACACCTTTTCAAGTGGATCCTGTCACGGTTCCCCTGTTGCGCGCCCGGGCATGGAACACAACGTTCAGACTCGTCAAATGTTCAGAAACGGGTCAATTTGGGGACAAGTGTACTCGGGTACCTGGGCACAAGTGAGAAAGCACCCTAAGTGTGCCTGATTGATTGGTGCCAATTCATTGTCTAATCACTGCATGTCTGCTTGGTTCTGGTAAAATGAAAGAAAGAAAGAAATCGGGCCGGGCTCGGACAGAATCAGTTGAACACCTGTCGGACTCGGGCCGGGCTCGACTATTTACTGTGTCGGGCTCGGTCGGGTTCGGACAGAAAAATGCGGTCCGAGCCCACCTCTAATGTGCACACACACACACACACACACACACACACACACACACACACACACACACACACACACACACACACACACACACACACACACACACACACACACACACACACACACAGATTGCACCAGTTTGCTGAAGGGCAGGCTGTCTACTCTAAAGAATGAGAGAAAGAAAGTCCTCTGGGCCTTGCTCTGAACCTCCCCCCCCAGGGTCACCAATCCGTCACCCATATCCTCCCCCCTCCCTCCCCCTCTCCCCCTCTCTCCCTCTCCCCCTCTCCCCCCTCCCCCCTCCCCCCACTCCCCCTCCCCCCCTCTCTCCCCTCTCCCCTCTCCCTCTCTCTCCCCTCTCCCCTCTCTCTCCCCCCTCTCCCCTCTCCCCTCTCTCCCCTCTCTCCCCTCCCCCCTCTCCCCCCTCTCCCCTCTCTCCTCCCCCCTCTCTCCCCTCTCTCCTCCCCCCCCTCTCCCACCTCCCCCCTCTCCCCCTCTCTCCCCTCTCTCCCCTCTCTCCCCCCTCTCTCGTACAGCAGCTTTACGGGGTCATGTTCGACATAGCTTATGGTGATGATGATGGCGGCGGTGTGTTTTAGTGCCTGCCGGGGTGCTCCCCCGCCTGGCCCGCAGAGCGCTGGGAGACGGCGTCGTAAATTCCCGCGTAACAACTGCATTAATGTTCCCCCTATAAAAGTGATGTGTTTCCTGCTGCTTACCTGCTGACACGTCTCATAAATAGCCGCTTGCTGTCAGTCTGATGGCTTTATAGAGGACGCCGCCTGCTGGGAGGCACAGGATGAAATGCACATATCACCTCTGAGCGCGCCGCACAGCGACGTCCCAACACACATGTCACACACACACACACACACACACACACACACACACACACATCGCCGCACACCGCACATCTGTTCACCTGACCTCAGAACAGCACAATTTCACTGGAGCACGTGAATTATTTTTAGCATGATTATTTTTCCACTAACGGAAGTTGTGTTTTCTGATTTTCACTTGAGCACAGGACTGGCCAGCGAGTGAAAAATAAGTGATGTCTTTGGTTGATGTCAATGGGACTCTGTCAGAGGCACGACTCAACACCTGTGGAGTTCCCAAAGGAAGTGTTTTGTTCCCAAAGGAAGTTGTTTGTTCCCAAAGGAAGTGGTTTGTTCCCAAAGGAAGTGTTTTGGAACCTCTTTCATGTTTACTTGACGTTAGGGAGGGAATTCTATGATTCACCTAAGAAAGCAGCCAAGAATCAATCCACTGTTTCTTCTGATGAACAAGAAATGAGCCCAGAATCCCTTCTGGAAAGGGACCGGACTCCATTTAAAGAAAGAGCCCCCCCCCCCCCCCCCCTGTAAACCACAAGAACACAATTGAAACCTATATTGCTTTTATAATATATGATATATTATATTATATATATTATATATTGTATAAGCTTGTTGAACAGGACATTTACAAACTTTGAAGGACAAACTAAATGAAATCATTTGATAAGGCCACTAAATGACCAAATTGATTTAACTTTTAACCATTTCGAGTAACACTGTTTCCATACGGACCCGCAGCGTTGGTTAGTTGTTTATAACGTGACTATATTTATATAACTTTTATAACGTACTCCAGTTTCCGGTTTATAATTCGGCTCTGCAGCCGAGTATAACAAAGGAAATGGCAAGCTGCAACAATAAGTCACGTTGAACCGGAACTTGTACCCACAATTATTTGCGTTACATACCGCAATTCCTGACGTGCTGCCACTCCGACGTTCCGCCACTCAGAAATATCGGCCACTCAGAAATCCCGCCACTCCGATTTTCATAAGGTCCGCCACTCCGAACTTGATTTGACTTCCAGTTCACGTTCAGGCAGCTGAACCTCGTTCAGACAGGCACCTCTCTCAGATGCTGCTAAATGGGTTGCTGCTCGAATCCTCGAAATGATTGTGGAGCCCAACAAAATTAAAATAAAGACGTGTTGTTTAAAGATGTTGTTGGTGCTCCCTCTAACCCCACAATGTGCAAGATAGTAATAATAGGCTATGTGTCTCTATAGGCGGGTGCACAATGCACACACCCTGCTTCCCTGCAGCTGTGTAAAATGTCATACGAAATAATTATAAATTCCAATAGGATAAGCTTGCCTGATTCACTGAAAACAATTAAACAATAACGAAAAAAATTATATCCTAACGAAAATAGAAGTCTAATCAAGTAAATAGCCTTCAGAAAGCATCAGTAAAAGCCCTGTTCTAATAGGCTACTGCTGCGCTGCTGAGACGCACAGTGTGCGACTGAAATGTTTGCACTTTTGTGCCATATTCCACAATATCCAAACTTCAGAATGGTGGATCCTTTAGAAAAAAGAGGAAGGGCCGACATTTCGAATAATGAAGGCAGGAATTTTCGTAATGGTGGGACCTATGAAAAAAAGGTGAAGGACCGCCAGTCCGAATAATGGAAGTTAACGTTCGGAGTGGCAGGGTTTCGGAAAGGCAGAGAGTTACCCATCATTTGTACAGTGGGGCATTCAAAAAGAAGGTGGATAGGGGCTGTGGGGCCTGCCTATAGGGTGGGCTATAGGACCACTGACTCTGGGCTCCTTCAAAGTCTCCTTCAAGATCTCATCTCTCATGATTTCATTATGAGAGGAGAAATTGAGGGCGTTCCTCTCAAGAGAAGATATACTGGATGGCCAGAGGTGTCATCATAATGTGAGAGTGACTAATTCCTTTTTGTCATTCCATGTCTTTTTTTCTTCTGTTTTTTGTGAAGCACATTGTATTTTATTTGCCTTGTGCATGACATGTGCTATAATATAGGCTATTCATAAAGTTAGCCTTGCCTTGCCTACAAGCTTTTGTTCTAACTCATCTCTGATTTATTAAACCGGATTGCTTTACCTTGGACTGACCTCGCGGTTCCTCCAAGCTCTGGTAATGTTCTCGCCTCGCCTCGCCATAACTGCCACACGCCAGCAGCTGTTGAAGGCAGATGTGGGTACTGGAGCAGACAGACATTATGTCTTATGAATGGCCGTGGCGCAGTGCGGTGCGGTCCGCCGCGCGGCACGGGCCCGCGCCGTGTAGCGCCAATAAGTCCAGCCGAGCGCCGCCCCACCTCTGTGTTCTACACCATCAGCGTAATGCGACGTGAAGCGGAAAATGCACTCTGCATGATTTAACACGCACACTGCAGTCCGTATGTTAGAGAGCTCCCCTCCAAATGCACTCTGCATGATTTAACACGCACACTGTAGTCCGTATGTTCGAGAGCTCCCCTCCGCTCCGCGGGGCTTAAAAGCAATGAGGTGTCATATAGGCAGCAGGTGCTGTGAGGGCCACACTAACAGCCAGGCAGCCTGTTGTATACCTGTTGATGTTCAATCACAGCCATTAGCCATAAGGTTCCCCGTGCTGCAACTCCCCTCCTCTGTACTGCAAACAGCCAGCAGGCTGTTCTCTCTCAACCTCTGTAGACCTGAATAAACACTTAAAGAGCCTCTATAGAGTCAAACATGTGTTTGTCTTCATGGTGGCTACAGGTGGATGTCTGAGCTTCACTGTGCACAATGACACACACAGAGTAGAAGACTGTCTCCACAATCGTCTGCTCAAAAGGCGACTAGCATGATTCGTGACATCTCCAGTGTTGGGGGTAACTCATTACAAAAGTAACATATTACATGTAATATATTACTTTTAGCAGTAACTCAACTTATTACTTATAGGATTTCTGTAATATTATACCAGTTACTTTGTCAAGTAACAGTTATGCCTACCCCACACTACAGGATTTTCAAATCCTTGAAGATTATAAAATTCTTGAGAGCCCACACACTACAGGACAGAGAGAGCCGATTTTTTAACATTTCAATCTTGGGACACACACACAATCGCGTCTGTTCAAACGCAACCCCACACACTAGAAGATTATGCCGAAGATTCACATTGGAAGCAGGGCTCGACGTTAACTTTTAAAATGCCTATTCAGTGTGCGCACCGGGTGTAGTAGTAGTAATAATGATAATAATAATAATAATAATAATAATAATAATAATAATAATACATTTGTGTCATTTCGTTTTCTAAACAAATCTTATTTTTTGTTTTTATAATGCATTTGCACTGAAAGGATTTGTTTAACTAATATTTGCGCGGACAGCCGCGTCCATTCGGGGTGTAGGCCTACTGTGCACGCCAGGCGAAAACCGTCTGTAGGTGCCTTGTGGAGGGGCGCGTCTGCTGATTAATTTGGACTCACTTTTCCGTGCGGACACTCGCCGATGCGGGGAGCTATGAGACCTAAGCGCTTGTTGTAGGCTACATGCTTTGCAGTATAGCATTAGTTTTCCGTCCCGTTCAAAGACGCACGGGTATTTCACCTCGATGACAATTTCCTCGTTCTTTGTTTCTGTGCGGGGCTGCGGGTGGATGCGGACCAGTTTATTTTGCGAAAAACTAATGGAAACGCAGCTACTACTGGCTCTCTGCTCAAGATGCAATCGCCTGTTGGGTTGTAAATATCTAACATGTTAGATATGGCCGATTCCTGCCTCTTCCCGATTGTGAATCTTTGAACCCCACACACTACACAGGATCATTTGGGAAGATTATCTGCCCGACGCGCTTCAAATCGGGAGCACCCCCGAGAAAATCGGGAGGGGGGAATCTTGGCCATAATCTTGCAAATTATCCTGTAGTGTGGGGTAGGCATAAGTAAGTTACATTTTATTAAATCAAAGCACATATTTAAATAAAGATAGAATCATTTCCTAATCAAATTGTGTGTTTTTACGCAAATAACCGCTATAGATGACAATAACAAAGGAAAAGGATAACATTTAGAATTTTGGATTGTTTACACTGACTTCAAGGCGGTTGAAATTATTTTTTGGGATGGTTCCAGAGCGGCGATGTCATTCTGCTGCTGCTGTTGTTTTGGTGAAAGTAATGCAAAAGTAGTGTAATAAGTAACAAGTTACTCTACACAGAAAGTAATATTGTAAAGTAACGTATTACTTTCAAATGAAAGTAACTAGTAATATGTAGTATATTACATTTTGAAAGTAACTTGCCCAACAGTGGACATCACCAATACTGGAGCCAATCCCTGTCCAGTATTCAGCAGCCCTTGTTTGTATGCCGTGATTGGCTAGTTATGTTCTGTAGAACTTCTAGATAACCCTGATTGGTTGCTTTGGAATTTTTAATGAGGCAGAAGGGAAAGTTATTTGAAGGGTTTTAACAAGATAATTTAAGCTTTTGGTGGGAAAAACCATCAGACACAAAATTATTCTTTAAAGTAGCTCATTTTATAATTTAAAACATGACTTTAGTCTTTAACTGTTGTAGCTGTTTTGCTTAGCAACTAGGGCTGGGACGGATCAGAAAACCCACGGATCGGATCGCGTGACGGATTTTGAGCCACGGATCACAGATTTTTCGGATCAGCAAAAAAAATAAAAAATAGGCTGTATCAGATTTTTTCTCTCAAAATTAGATTTTCGATTTGAATTTTTAATACTATTATACTTCTCTAACCATTTGTTGCCCTGCACAGCTCAAATTTTTTTTTTTTCTCATGACACAATTTATGCTTTTACTCTGAAGGCAAAACAACCCAACTTCCTGTTTTAGGTGGCACTGCGCCTAACTTCCTGCCTGTTGCTTGCTAACGTAGTCACATGACACGGGTACAGACCAGACCGGGTGAGTCTGGAAACATAACGTTGATGCTACGTTATGCTACTCGGTGGCCCCATGTGTTGTTTTGTTGTTATGCGTCCAAGGCAACATTTCACCGTCCGGTGATAATGTGTTCGTGAAACGTGTGCGCGTGTGTGTGTGTGTGTTGTGGCTCGTGCTATCTTGTGCAGCGCGCAACATGCTGCTCGCATTCCTGTGCTTTTTCAGAGGTGTTGAAATAAGTTTGCTGTCTTTAGTAGCCACTAGCCACAGCCTTCAGAGAGACTTTACAGCGAAGGGATGAGGAAGCTCACTTGTGCTTGCCATGATGATGCCTGTCTGTGTCTGGCTGCGCTGCAGGCGTTCTCATACACTAACGTTAAACGTTAAATGAAACGAAAGGGGGGGGGGGGGGGGGGGTCCGCGGACCAAGACGTTCCGAACCGTGTGCCGAACCGTGGGGGCTGATCCGTACGGGTCACGGATTATCCGTGATCCGTCCCAGCCCTATTAGCAACCATTGTGCTTATGTCACTGAAGGATTCCATTGCTTCGTAAATCTACATAACAAAGTTGAAGTTGTCTGTATGTAAATGGCAAATGGTAAATTGACTGCATTTATACAGCGCTTTTATGCAAAGCGCTTTACAATGTGCCTACATTCACCCATTCACACACCGAAGGCGGCCAGCTGCCACGCAGGGTGCTGGCACAGCCATCGGGAGCAATTCGGGGTTCAGTGTCTTGCCCAAGGACACTCCGACATGCGTGCGGACTGGATGAGCCGGGGATCGAACCACCGGCCTTTTGATTAGTGGACGACCCGCTCTACCTCCTGAGGTAATTTGTTTATTAAGACAAACAGTTTCGGCCTGGTTCGGGCCTTCGTCAGTGTCAAGTGAAAAATACATTTACAAGGAAGTGCTTAAATAGCATTTTCACGGGTCTTTGTCTCCGCCTAGTGGTGTGGAGGCAGACCCAGGTACAATCTTCAGAGCAGTTTCACAAAGCATAAATCACATTCTAAGGAAAAGGAAAAAGGTTCACAGAACCTATTCAGCTCTCTGAATAAAAACCAAACATACAATAGCTCTACACAGCAATCACTGTACAGTATATTTCCACAACTTCCCGTATGTCTGTGTATCTTCAAAGCATGCCCACACCGCAGTGTGGATTGGGCTAAACATTTGCATGGAGGAGGGTTATGATTTGGTGAAGGTCTGGGCAGGTTTGAAACTCCTGGAACCACCTGGACATTTGTGAAAAGTCAATTTAATGACAAAACTTAAACCTATGCATGCAGAGACTTACGCACATCCACTAGTTGGTGCTGAGCTCAACTGTACTAAACAGGAAAATAAACGAAAAAAAGGGCTCGCAACACAATTTTAGATAGCTCCCGTGGCGGTCAACATTTATTAAGACAAACAGTTTGGGCCTGGTTCGGGCCTTCGTCAGTGTCAAGTGAAAAATACATTAACAAGGAAGTGCTTAAATAGCATTTTCATGGGTCTTTGTCTCCGCCTAGTGGTGTGGAGGCAAACCCAGGTACAATCTTCAGAGCAGTTTCACAAAGCATAAATCACATTCTAAGGAAAAGGAAAAAGGTTCACAGAACCTATTCAGCTCTCCGAATAAAAACCAAACATACAATAGCTCTACACAGCAATCACTGCACAGTATATTTCCACAACATATTTTAGAACATATTTTAGAACTGGACGCCATCAGTCAGCTCGGCCCTCTAAGTATCTCACAGAGAACATTCATCCATACATTCTTGTATCAAAAGGAAATAAAAGGCAAAAAACAACTGGGATATGAGTACAGCACAGAGGTCTCACAAGTAAGGCCTGACATCAAAGTCCTCATTGAGTCCAATAGGTGCCACGGTGCCCAAAAAGTCAATCCACCATAATTCTCTCTTTAGGAGGCGATTGTGGACAATCTTGGGGAAACATGGACAATTGCCTTATTTGCCTGACTTTGCTAGTAGTAAATACAGCAGTAAATGGTAAATGGACTATTTATGTAGAACCTTTCTAGTCTATCGACCAATCAAAGCACTTTACATTATACATTCAATGCATACAATGCCAGCTGCTGCGTGGCCAGGCATTGTGACATCATCAGTGACATCACAATTGCTCGAGTGACATCACTGATGATGTCATAGACATTGTGACATCACATTTGCATGAGTGTAACCAAAAACGTAACCAAAATTTCAGAACCCACTTACTCACTTTTATATAAAGGAGGATATAACCTTTATGAGTATTGGATGTCTGAATTGTTCTTGGTGTTTATACATTGTCAGTGCTGAAGCACATAGCTGCCTGTCAGTATATTTACCCATTTTATGCAACAATATTCTGAGTGACCCTCTCTCTCTCTCCCTCTCTCTCTCTCTCTCTCTCTCTCTCTCTCTGTCTGTGTGTCTCTCTCTCTCTCTCTCTCTCTCTCTCTCTCTCTCTCTCTCTCTCTCTCTCTCTCTCTCTGTCTGTGTGTCTCTCTCTCTCTCTCTCTCTCTCTCTGTCTGTGTGTGTCTCTCTCTCTCTCTCTCCCTCTCCCTCTCTCTCTCTCTCGCTCTCTCTCTCTCTCTGTCTGTGTCTCTCTCCCTCTCCCTCTCCCTCTCTCTCCCTCTCTCTGTCTGTGTGTCTATCTCTCTCTCTCTCCCTCTCCCTCTCTCTGTCTGTGTGTCTCTCTCTCTCTCTCTCTCTCCCTCTCTCTCTCTCTCTCTCCCTCTCCCTCTCTCTCTCTCTCTCTCTCTCTCTCCCTCTCTCTCTCTCTCTCTCTCTCACCATGGTGATTAGTGTTTCATGTCTGTCTCTGGGCCGGCCTCACGCCGTGCAGCTCTCCAGAACCCATCCTCATTAGTGCTTAATACACTGTCCTGTTGGCAAGGTCACCGTCGCCCTGGCAACGCTCTGTTGTCACCGTCGCCCCGGCAACACTCTGTTGTCACCATGATGCTGAGAATAATGATGAGGCCTATCTGCCCATCAGCCATCAGCAGCACAACATCCTGCTGAAGCCTCCGTTTTGGAGCGCTCTCAAAAATGACCAAGGAAATTACATTCCTCAAGGAAAGAGCAGAGAAGGAGGTGTGTGTGTGTGTGTGTGTGTGTGTGTGTGTGTGTGTGTGTGTGTGTGTGTGTGTGTGTGTGTGTGTGTGTGTGTGTGTGTGTGTGTGTGTGTGTGTGTGTGTGTGTTTGGTCAGGACCCCTTGTCTCAACTCACTTCTGACAATACAAACTAGGCCTGCACGATATGAGGAAAATCTGCAATGTGCGATAACATTGTTCAATATAGCGAATAGCGATGACGATACGACTTGCGATAAATAAACAGATATTAAAGTATGCATATTAGCTATACAGTTCCTATGTCTTTCTGCTTTAATAATGCTAACATAGACCCCAAACATAGCCTATGCCCACTGAATAAAGAAATTAAATACACACTGACTCTAGCTGAAACTACACACAGCGTGTTTGGGCTTTGGCAGAGGGGCGGAGCGCACTGTTGCAAGGGAAAGGTGTACGCTGGATTTACAACACAAGACAAAATGATCAGATGCTGAGTGGGAATGCATGACGCATGTAAATAAAACCACTTTTGTTATTCATTGCGTTTCAGGCAGTCTTTGTGATGTGTTTATTGCGCATGTTCATATTGCGATGACGATGAAAATACGATTCATTGTGCAGCCCTAATACAAACCTTATTCAGTATGGCTAGATTGCAGGGCTTGCTCCCATCTGTCCCTTTTGGCTTTTTTGTCTAACTTCACTGAGGCAGAAAAAGAGGTTTAACACAACCAACAATCACCAATCATGTTATTTCTGCCACCAGCTCTGCCTTGTTTTACCAAATCAGCTTTGTCGGCCATTTCTGGTTTCCCATCGTGACCAATTATCAGTGACATGGCCTCTCCTCCACCCAGAGCCTGCCTCCACCCAGAGCCTGCCTCCACCCAGAGCCTGCCTCCACCCAGAGCCTGCCTCCACCCAGAGCCTGCCTCCACCCAGAGCCTGCCTCCACCCAGAGCCTGCCGGGACACCACACACTCTGCAGTCCATCAGGTAGCATCAGGTGGAGAGACAGCGAGGAGAGGGATGATGCAAGAGAGGAGAGAGTGGTGAGTGTGTGTGTGTGCACACGCACACGTGTGTGTGTGTGTGTGTGTGTGTGTGTCTGTGTGTGTGTGTGTGTGTGTCTGTGTGTGTGTCTGTGTGTGTGTGTGTGTGTGTGTGTGTGTGTGTGTGTGTGTCTGTGTGTGTGTGTGTGTGTGTGTGTGTCTGTGTGTGTCTGTGTGTGTCTGTGTGTGTGTGTGTGTGTGTGTGTGTGTGTATGCGCGCACATGTGTCTGTGTGTGTGTGTGTGTGTGTGTGTGTGCTTGTCACATTTCAAAGTGCCTCTATGGGCTTACCTCACTGTAGAGACAGGCAGAGGAGCTGTGGAGGCAGTAATAAAGGCAGGAGAAGCCTCAATATCAATCTCCTCCAGCTCCTGGTGGGAGTCAACCTGTCACAACCTGTCATGACCCCCCCCCCACCGCCACACACACACACACATGCACACACACACACACACACACACACACACACACACACACACTTCTGTCTTCATCCTACCAAGCACACACCTCTCCATACGGTATCCCACACCGGGTTCACTGTGTCTAATGACTGCAGCCAGCAGTGGTCTTCCCACACAGGCTTCCTCTCTCACTGCTTCCCAGTCAGGACGCTTGATAGGCGGGCTTCTATATCGCTTCTACTTCCCAGTAAGGACCAGGGTGGGAATTACATGGAGGCCATGGCCTCCGCTGCCCGTCCCTCTGGCCGTGATGCCCTGAGATCTGAGGCCACCTTGGCAGTAGGGGTGTCAAAAATAATCGATTATAAGATGCATCGCGATGCGGACGTTCACAATTCTGCATCGATTCACAAATGTCAAAAATCAATTATTATTATTTGTATTTTTTTTAAATAATCGAATAAAATATAATGGAAGTACATGCAGTTGTTTATTTGGATCATAATACAATGCAATTCCAAATGCACTTTTATTTTAAAAGTAGCCACACAGTGAGAAAAAAGAAAGTGAGAAAAAATAGATCATGTATTGGGGAAAAAAAGTGATGCATCGATTTAAGATGCATCGAGATGCATCGATAATCGTTTTCAGATTCATTTATTTAAAGAATGGGACTTTACACATTAATGAACAGTACAGCCGTACAGTAAATATGCCAGGTTGTAGCCCAAGGGCTAGTTTCCACCTGTAGTCCCATGGCAGGTTGATGTAATCATGAAAGCGAAAGAAAAATTAATAATACAACAAAGATTAAAAGTACAGAAAGTTAGTAAAACCAAAAATGATTAAAACACACACAATTAATAGTACCAAAAAAATTAATAGTATAAAAGGTTAGTGAAACCTAAAATAAATAAAACACACAGAGCATGCAGCGAAACATGACAGATGATATGTTAAGTATGTTAATTGTGATCACATTGTTGGTTTGATCTGAGCCATATTTTCAACTGGCCTTTGAAGGTGGCGAGACTCGGGCATTCTCTAATCGAGGGAGGTAGATTATTCCAGAGAGTGCTTCCCATGAAGGATAGGGTCTTCTGACTAAAGGAAGTTTTTCTAAAGGGGACCTCACAGACCTTGTTCGTAATGGCCCGGGTGACACGGGTCAAGTTGGCGGTCGCACGATATTTGATAAAGTCAGCAAGAGGAGGCGGCGCCAGTCCATGTAGAACTTTGTATATTAGACAGGCAGAGGTGAAATTTCTAAAGTTCTCAAAACTTAGCATGCCATATTTACGTATGACATGGCAGTGGTGATGAGAAAAGGGTTTTTTATCTAGTATTTTCAGGGCTTTTTTATAAAGTAGTTCGGCTGGTTTGAGGATGGTTACTCCTGTCAGCGACCAGCTAGTTATACAATAATTCAGATGCGAAAGGATCATTGAGTGTAAAAATAAAAACGCAGCGTCTGTGGACAGACAGCTCCTTATTTGTCTGAAATTATACAGGTGGAATTTAATTTTTTTGGAGATCATTTTAATGTGATTGCTGAACGTTAAATTGGAGTCCAGCATCACGCCTAAGTATTTAAACTCGTTAACTACTGATAATTCCTCTGACCCCAGGAAAACATTGGAGCGCGAAAGTGCAATGTTTTTTTTAGAAAAGAACATACAAACAGTTTTTTTTGCATTCAGCACGAGACAAGATTTAGTTAGCCATGCCTGAATATGAGAGAGAGCTGAAGATAGGACACGTGCCGCCTCCACTGGGTTTTTAGCCCTTGTGAAAATAACTGTGTCGTCAGCATAAAGCTGGACATCTACATTAAAACAGTAATCTGGAAGATCATTAATGTACAGGGAAAAGAAAATTGGGCCCAAAATTGACCCTTGGGGGACCCCTACTGGACAGCTCAGGTAAGGGGAGCTGACACCGCCAACCACAGTGCACTGCTCCCGGTGAGACAAATATGATTCAACCCATTTAATGGCCTCAACAGAAAAATTGAAGCTGGACAATTTAGAGAGGAGCACACTGTGGTTGACGGTGTCGAATGCCCTCTTAAAATCGAGGAACACAGCTCCCACACAACCATCCCTGTCCAAGGAGCCTTTTATTTTCTCCAAGAGCAGGACCAAAGCAGAGTCAGTTGAGTGGTGTGGACGAAAACCAAACTGCATGGGGTGCAAGGGGGTCTGGCTCGTCTCAAGAAATTCTATAAGTTGTTTAGCGACCCATTTTTCAATGATTTTAGAGATTATCGGTAAAATACTGATGGGTCTGAAGTTGTTCATGTCAGATTTATCACCAGCTTTGTAGATTGGGGTAACTGAGGCCAGTTTCCATGCCTTTGGGACGGTTGAGTACTTAATGGATAAATTAACTAGATGCATAATAGGTGGCGCTAATGTCTCTTTATTTAATTTCAAGAAGCTGGTGTTAAGACCATAAACATCTTTAGCCTTAGAGCTGTTCAAAGCACTAATTATATCAATGACCTCAGGTACAGAAATTTCCTGGATGGTAAAAATTATCGAATCGTAGCCCTCTGAATCATAATGGAATGGAATCGTGAGGCCAGTGAAGATTCACAGCCCTACTTGGCAGTGCCCTGCTAGCTGCTACCAGCCTGCTGTTGTCAGTTGCTTTAAAAGCATCAGTGGTCTCAGTTTAATGTAGCTGCTCTATGTAAAGGATGTGTCATTGACTCATTTTAACACACAATCCAGAAAGATCTCTCTTCACGATGTCAATAGAGCGATGACCTTTATGTCCTGGCATGTGACCTTGTGCCCTAAAATAAATTGTGCCGCCAAAGGCCAGATGGCCTTGCTCCTAAAATGCCAAAATTCCCACTCTGGTAACTTAAAGTCCCTGGAAACCAGAAATATTTCTTTATTATTTAGCATTTTGAGTTCATCACATCACAGGAACCTATGTTAATAAGCCACCAGCCAAATTTGAACGATGATGAACGTCGCAAAGTATATAAATTTAGGTTTGACAGTCATGGCAAAAGTCATGAGAATCAATTATATTTTAGAGTGTATTTTCTCCCGCGGACTGTGTGGGCGTGTCCAGTCTGCAGCAGGTATTTTCCTCTCTCTCGGAGGAGGAGACCGAGGAGACCTGCTCGGAGGAGACGTGTGTGTGTGTGTGTGTTCGCGTGTTGCTCGGCGAACACACTCGCCGCTGCGCTGCGAGTGCACAGTGCTGTGTGTGTGTCAGTGTGTGTGTGCGCGCGTACGTGTGTGTGATTCCATTAAATCTTATGACGTGATAAGATCATGCATTTTAGCACCGCTCTCTTCAATGAGGAAATGGAAATCCAGACCTTGTAGAAAAGTGGCGATTTTAAGGCTTTGGGTTGAAAGTAATGGCTCATACTTTCTGAGCCACACAATTACTCACATAAGACCCTAAATAACATAGTTAGAATGTTTTTGCTGAAATAGGCAGGGTTGTCCTATTTCAGCCCAATTACACACTGTAGTTTAGCCATTGAGCCCTTGCTGAGCAAAGGGGCAGGTGCTTGTGCCCCCCCCCCCCCCCCTGCACGTGCCTGTTCTATTCTACTCCATTCTACGCCCTGCTATTCCATCCATGTTGCACACTACTTTATTCTATTCCAGGAAGACCAAACCTGCTCCCCTCACGCCTCAGCGCTCCAGGAAGATGACTGCTGGTGTGTGTGTGTGTGTGTGTGTGCGTGAGCATGCGTGTGTGTGTCTGTGTGTGTGTGTGCGTGTGTGTGTGTGGGGGGGGGTATGTGTGTGTCGGTGTGTGCGCGAGCGTGCGTGTGTCTGTGTGTGTGTGTGGGGGGGGGGGGGATGTATGTGTGTGTGTGTGTGTGTGCGTGTGCGTGCGTGCATGTGTCTGTGTGTGTGTGTGTGTGGGGGGGGGGGGGGATGTATGTGTGTGTGTGTGTGTGTGTACTGTGTGTGTGTGTGTGTGCGAGCAAGCGTGTGTGTGTGTGTGTGTGTGTGTTGGGGGGGTACTGCGATTGGAGGTGACAATTAATTTGCAGCATATAATGCAGCCTGTCTGTTTCCTGCAGGCTGTGGAATTTGAGGCGGAGGGGGAGGAGCCTCTGAGGACATAGGGGGAGGAGCCTCTGAGGGCACAGGGGGCGGAGCCTCTGAGGGCAGCAACAGTTTCACCAGCCGCACGTGATGGATGAGCAGGGTAATGAATCTCCTGGGCTCCTCCTCTCTCTCTCCTCACTTTCTTTTTGCCTCACCCTTCCTCTTTCTCTCTCTCTCTCTCTCTCTCTCTCTCTCTCACTCTCATGTGGTCTCTCTCCCTCTCTCTCTCTCTCTCTCTCTCTCATGCGGTCTCCCTCCATCTCTCTCTCTCTCTTTCTGAATGGGTCTCCAAGGCCTCTCTATTTTCTGCTCTCTCTACTCACTTTCTTGCACTCTCTCTTTGCCTTCTATCTCCCAATCTCCCTGTCACTCATGTGGTCCCTCTCTTTGCTCGCTCTCTCCACATCTCTCTCTCTCTCTCTAAATGGGTCTCTAAGGTCTCTCTTTCTATTTGCTGCTCTCTATAGAGGTATAGAGCAGCAGGGTAGTTCAGAGTCTCCTTTCGATACTCCTTTAAAGTGTGGGCCTGCAGGGTTCTGCAGCTCTGCACATTTACATTCATCTAATTAGCTGATAATTATATTGAGCCAGCTACTTATAATGACCGAGCCAGTTGGGCTGTGTTATTATGGCAAGAGTGATAATACCAATTATTTTCTGCTAATTATTGTGATCACAATTATTCATCACAATTCTTTGTGTGGGTTTCAGGAAACATTATTTTATTGCACTTTTGCCCGTCAACATTGTATGTTCTATTTTTTTTTTTTACTATTTTCTCAAAGTAGCAGCAGCTAGAATGTCTTGTTTTCACTATTACTTGTCTCATGTGTCTGAATGAACTACATTCAAATGATAAATATTTGCTACTTTATGACCATGGGTTCAGCTATACAGCCTGAGGGCAAACTGTCCAGAATCTGTTGTTTGTGATGGGGTTTCAGACCAAAGCGTCTCCTGATGAGACGATGATCCACTTTGAGTCTTAAACCTGAGAGTTAAAAAGTTGATGTTGATCTTTCTAGCGGCTCTGATGCCACCAAACATCTAAGATTGGATAACTCCACGTATTATCAATAGCATGTGACAGTTACATCACAGCCTAGAGATGAGTAAATGCTGGAAGCAATATTAGAACAGGGATGGCGAGAAGTAACTACGTTTACTCAAGTAGCCTACTGTACTGTACATGACTATTTCTATTTTAGTCAGCTCAGCCAGCAGGCGTTTGACAGATTGAGAGGGGGAGGAAAGTTCAACCTCAACCTAAACCAGCAGAAAGTTTTCACATATTATGTCACAGTAAAACAAGCATATGAAAACAGCACTTAGGCCAGGATGCTAAAGTGTTCTCGAAAAATAATGGCCGACCTCTCGCACCCAGATCATAACCTCTTTAAGCCCCTCCCCCTCGGCAGAAGACTGATGTCTGGAAGTACCAGAACCTCTCGTCACAGGAACAGCTTCTACCCAACTGCCATCCACAAGACCCGAAATATTTTGTCACTCCTACTTTACTTGTAGGCTTGCAGATCTTTTGCTAAATCTCACAGATGACTTTCTGTCTCATGGGGAAATGACACAGGTTAGTCTTGGAAGAACCAATGGGAGGAGGCTTGCTTGGCAGCAGGCTGGCCTGCTGAGACTGTCCTGTAACTGAAGGGTCGCATGTTCGATTCCCACTGCAGTCACTGTGCTATTGAGTCTCCCATGGCAACCTTCCCTACCATTTAACAGAGGCAGGATCTACACTCTTGACAGCTCCAGAAAAGATCGCCTAAGTGTGATATATGAGACAACGTTTGTCTTATTGATTTGATAAGTTGTTGTTCTTTGATTGTGTCTTGTCACACCGTGGAGAAAAATCCTTAAGAGTTCACTGGGGATCAAAACAGTCTGATGAAAAATGATGAGGGAGCATTGTGCACTTCATTAGCTTGACTTATTGGGTTTGTTGAAGGTCGGCCAGGATGGTGGCCATGTTCTCCTCATTAGAGAAGTGATGCTAGCAGCTCTGCAATTACAACCACGCCAACTTTCTACAAAGTGCTCCCGGATCCGTGCAGTGAGCCTCTGGTTTCTGATCGTACTTAACTGTGCTTGAGTGGACACTTGAGTAAAAGTACAGATATCTTACCAGAAAATGACTTTGAGATAAGTGAATGTCACTTATTACAATATTACTTGACTAAAAGTCTTATTCTCTGAAATGCACTGTACTAAAGTATCAAAAGTAATTTTCTGATATTAAATATAGTTGAAAGTATTGAAAGTAAAAGTACAAGTAAATGCTCTTAATGAAAAGGCAAGCAGAAGACATGTCTGGGCTTGAGTGGAACTCTCCTTCTTCTTCAGTTTATAGCGGATATAGCAGGCTGCTAAGCTACTGTACACAACAGACTGAGTCAACTCTGACCTGCCCCGGATGTGCTTCAGAAGAAGAAGCGAGAAGCGCTTCTGTTTGGTAACAGAAGAAGAACAGAAAACCACAGAAGAAGAACATAAGCACATCAGGGCAGGTCAGAGTTGACTCAGTCTGTTGTGTTGTGTTGTGTTGTGTAGCTTAGCAGCCTGCCTGCATAGCATATAGATATGAACTGATTTCAAGATTATGGATGATTCAATTCAATTGCCGCTCATATGGAATGAGGCTATATATCGATTACAAACAGCAGATAAAGAGGGAGGTGTTATCTTTGTGAACACTCGGACAGCAAACAGAGCAGGCTGTCGGCAGCACGGAGGTTCGTTACATAGATCATTAATGTTCTCATAATTATATAACAACCATAATGAACCACGACGTGACAGAAAATATGTTGTTTACAAATGTTGCCGTATCCCATTAAATACAAGCTATTTTCTTTTCCTTTTGACCTTATAGATTAGATTGCACTCAGTTTTGGCTGTTTTATGGGTGTTTTCTTACTTATAGACTAGTCGACTAGTCTGAATTAAAAATAAGTAGATTAGTCCTTCAGTGAAAGTAGTCACCACCTGATCCCTATAGTATCATTACATTGTTAGTAATATATGCAGATGGAAAGCCATTACCTTGTCTTCATGTTTTGCTGCATCGAGAGCGCTGAGTTTATTCCAGCACTTCCATATCAGAACAGATGTTGCTCGAATCGCATGGAGAGCCTTAACGAGCCTTAATGACTCATACCAGCTGGCAGGCGGAGTTTCTGCAGGCAGACAAACGGATATTTCTCAGTGTGGAAGGTAAGCTTATTCTGAGATTATAATGATACAAAGTGGGTTGAAAATCGGCAAATCCTCCCTTTAATCTAGCTATCAAAATGACGCCTCCCTCAAAACTACAACTGAGTTTTTTTGAATTTTTTTGAGAATTCTGTCCCAAAGGTTCTTCTGGTTGGTTAAGGTTAAGGTTTGGGTTAAGTAAGAAAAAACCTCTACACCATTTGAATTTGACTCAGGCCGGGACTCGAACGTCGGTCTCCGGTGTCAAGGCAAACCCTTCCCATCCATCCCGGCCACAACGGCAGTGTATTTCAGGCATCTAGTGTAGTGGTTCTCAAATGGGGGTCCGTGGCACTTTGCCAGGGGGTCCGCGAAAAGTTTTCAGGAAAATAAAAATAAACTTTTATTTTTTTATTTTATTTTTTGCAAAAGCTTCATAGTTCAATAAAAATAGTTTATGCTTTAAATCTAAAATGGTTCATGGATTACATTTTAATCTAACAAACCTATCAATTTAAAAGTCAAGCACGTTACCGTGGAAACAATTAAGCTGAGCCCAAAATCACAAATCAGAATGAGGGGGTCCCCGGTATATTTTCTATATTGTAACGGTTCCTTGGCTGAAAAACATTTGAGAACCTCTGATCTAGTGCCTATATCACCCCCTGCTGGTGCAGTACCTTCATACACTCTACTTTTCATGCCTTTTCATACTTTTCATGACAATGAGATGCTGGACCAGCGAGTCTATTACACACTTTGCCGTGATACCGTGTTGAAATATATATTAGGGATGGGCATCGAATTTCGAATTTTCGAATAATCGTTGTTATTATCAAGGTCGACTTTTATTATTGAAATTCGAAATTCAAAAAAAAAAAAAAAAAAAAAAAAAATTGAGTGAAATGTTGCATTGTCTCCCCTGATTCTAAGTACCGTATAGTCAAATCGCTTGGTTTGAGCAAGTAAAACAATTTTTATAAGCATTTTAAGCAAGGTTTATGGAAAAATGAATGGCGGATGAAATCCCATGAAGAGGGAGAGGGGGTGACTTTGGCACCCCTTTGGCACTCAGACCTGAGCCTACTAAATATTTAATGAACCACTCATGATTGTCAAAACTGTTTTTTATTTTCGAAAATGTCAATGTCATGTAACATGTTCTTTACTTCAGTGGTGCAATGCTTGTTTGAGCTAAAAATCCACAGCAGAAGCTTTTTATATTAATTAATAAAGCCGTAGACTTAGAATCAGGGGAGACAATGCAACATTTCACTCACAAAAAAATAAATAAATAAATAAATAAATTTTTAATTTTTTTTACATTTTCGAATTTCGAATTAAATTCGAATTTGGCCAGCGAATTTCGAATAGTGTTTTTGCTAGAAATGCCCATCCCTAATATATATATGACTAGTTTACAGTAATGAATAGTGATAGACTGTTTTGGATCAGAACAGACCTCAAAGGGGAGAAAGTGGGGATTGTCAGATGAATTGAAACATGTAGACTGTATTTGATGTCAGTATGTCACGACGGTTTGAACACAGAGAGTAACAGAGTGAACTAAGCTGTGTCGTGTTGTTCGTTCCAGCTCTCTCTTCTTCTCCTCTTCCGCGGCTCATTCTTCTCTGACACTCTCTGGTGCCTCGTGTGGCTGCTCCCCCAGAGACGCGGCGGTCGCTCCAGATGGGGCCAGGAGACTAATTATGATGCCACCAAAATAAACACATTCATCACCGCGTTCGTTTCCACCCAAAGTTCAAGTTCAGTACCACACAGTACAGCGTAAGAAGGACGAGGCGTTCAGTACCACACAGTTCAGTACCACACAGTACAGCGTCAGAAGGACGAGGCGTTCAGTACCACACAGTACAGCGTCAGAAGGACGAGGCGTAAAATACGTGTCGGCATGTGAATGTTTCATTGCAAAATCACAATCACTTGATATGCCAAGTGCAATTAAACGTACAGGAATTGGTCTTGGTGGCGTTGGAGCAGAGAAATATTGATAATTAATGTTGTAAGAAACACTGAAACATATGGTGCAGACAGCAGAGCCTCAAGGGGACACTGTAAGGATATACATCTACTTTTCTTTGCTAAGCTGGCTCTCTATACTGTTGATGGCACTACATTAAGGCTGGACTAGCAAAAAAGACGTGGAAAAACCCAGCTGTCTCATCAGCTTAAATCAGATCCACTGTGGCTAATTGCCTGCAGGGTGAATGCAAAGAAAGGGACTTGTAATGCAGTGATTGAATCATATATTTCAGAATAACAGTATTCTGAAATATTCAGAATATATATTCAGTATATATATAATAAAGACAAAACTATGAAATAACACAAATGGAATGATGTAGTGCAGTGTTCAACTAATGGAAAAAAAAACGATCTTATATTTTACATGATTTAAAGTAGCTGCCCTCTTTGTGTGTCTCGGGTTAGAAGCAAATAGTCAAGTCACACTTTGTTGAATATGGTTCAGAGTACAGCATCACAAAGTCTCACCAATAGTTCATTTACTGGTGTCACCATTACATGTGCTGTTAGGATGAACACAGATCCAAATACCTGACTCTTAGCCACCCATCTAATGTATGACATTGAATTATTCTGTCCTAAGCAACTTTGTTCTTTTGTCCTAAACAACTTTGTTCTTTTGTCCTAAACAACTTTGTTCTTTTGTCCTAAGTGACTCTTTTCTTCCAACATGTCAGCAGGTTTGTGTGTTTCAGTTGAACAGCATCAGAGCCGCTCTATTGATCAATGTCTTAATCATTTTACATTTACATTTGAGCCATTTTGCTGATGCTGGTCAAAAGACTTGGGTGCAGTTGTTGCCCTGTGTGTGTGTGTGTGTGTGTGTGTGTGTGTGTGTGTGGGGTGGGGGTGGGGGGGGTTTTGGGGTCTTCCCTCTCCTGCAGCTGCAGCACTTTTGCTGCATTCTAGTCTGTGATCTTTTTCATTCTTTAGTCTAAACCTACATTTAGCGTAAACATCACATCACATTACCGTACATCCATTATGCTACGGCCTTCCAGTGGGCTAATAGCAATGGTGAAATCAATTTCAACTTGAAACATCATCATTAGGCTACATGCAACCAATAGCAAGGGGAGAGCAAGAGCCACAGAGCCTCAACTACACCCCTGTAGTCCCACAGCGTCTAATGGCCCATTTCCACCGCAGGTAGTAGCGCAGTCCCTCTCCGCTCGACTCGATAAATGGTCTCATTCCACCGGTAAAAACCTGGATAGCCCGGGTTGAGTTGGGGTTGAGTCGTGCTACTTT
>NC_139652.1:2544010-2579483 GCF_964638095.1 Poromitra crassiceps
ATCCAGTCTGTATCTGGGGTGACATCAGAGAGGATCCAGTCTGTATCTGGGGTGACATCAGAGAGGATCCAGTCTGTATCTGGGGTGACTGGGGTCAGAGAGGATCCACTTTGCCTTCCTCCTGCAGCGCTGGCTGTAGAGGTCCTGGATGGCAGCTCAGACCTGCTGATGCGTTGTGCTGAGTTGACCTCCCTCTGCAGAGCTTTGCGCTGGAGGGCGGTGCAGCTGCCATACCAGGCCGTGATGCTGCCAGTCAGGATACTCTCTATAGTGCATCCATAGAAGTTGGTGAGTATCCTCATCCTGGAGTCCAAACTGAAGAGCCGCTGTCTTGCTGCCTTCACGACCACAGCTGTGTGGTGTGACCAGCTCAGATCCTCACTGATGTTGATCTCCAGACATCTGAAGTGGTTTGACCCTTTCCACCGCTGCTCCCTCCATGCCCCCTCTCCCTGATGTCTCCTGTAATCTACCATCAGCTCCTTGGTTTTGCTGACGTTGAGCAGAGGGTTGTCATATCCTGACTCCATGATGTCAGGGCTCTCACCTGTGCTCTGTAGGCCGACTCGTCTCCGTTTGTGATACAGCCGATGATGCTGGTGTCGTCAGTGAACTTCATGACTGTATTGGAGCAGTGTGTGGCCGCTGCTTAAAAGAACTGGTGTGCTCAACTCTCAGACTTTACAGGGCAATAATAGGTGCCGGCCCAAACATAACAAAAATAACAAATGAAGTCGTCAGCACTCACAAATAAGTGTGTATCACGTTTTAACGATGCACGGACCCGTTTCAGCCTCAGGCTTTGCTCAGCATTACCGAATAGAGAGAATAAACTGTCAAATAAAAGCTGTTGGAAAGAAAGCAGAGATTAGATTTGTGTTGCTGTGTTGTGTCCCCTGCTGAAGCACATCTTCACAGGCCCACACAGACACTGAATAAAACATGTCTGAGGACACCAGATCACCATGTTCCAACAGCCACCAGACCAGACGCACCATTGATGATCATACAAAGATAACCGCTTTTAGAGAGATGCTTCTTCTCCTTCTCTGGTAATGGCAGTTGTCTGGTTGAGGAAGATGTGAGGGATGTACAAATTAAATCTGGGGTTTAAAGTATAATGAAACACTTGATGGTGTTTAAGCTGTCGTTTGTAGGCTCTTCAGTGAATGCTGTTATTTCAAACGGCAAATTTGGCGTCTCAAATTTGTCACCGTGTGCTGCGCTCAAAGTTCAAATTGTTTCAACTTTGACCTATTTACCGCTGACCTTTGACCTCCTTACCGCTGACCTTTCTCCGCTCTACCTCGTGGTGAGAGAAGAGAAGTTCACTTCTCATGTGGAGGCAGCTTTGTTTAGTTGTGAATCCTCAGCATGCAGCAGTGTCACCAACACACAGCTTCCATACTGCTCACCTGGTGTAATCCTGTAATCCGTAAGTCTCCACAAGCCCTGAGATGCCAAGTTGACTTGAAAAGACATGGCTTCCTCAATGGCTTCCTTGTTTTGCTCAGGAGTACAAAAAAACTTGAACTGGCGATTTTTTACATTTGTTGTCTGCGCAGCCCCACCACACAACAGCTTTTAGCTATGTTTAATTCAAGGAAAATGACGCTGGTGTGTGGAAATGAACGGAGCTTTTCCCCCGTGATGGGCGTGGCCTATTTCATGCAGTATCTCTATACTGCATCAATTTCAAAGATTTCTGTTCACATGACTTATACATAAAAAAAAATGAAAATAAATTCTCCTTTTAAGTACGATTCCGCTGCAAGTGGCAGCAAGTGTCCATCTCTGCGGGCGAGGTCACAGAGGACTTTGAAGGGAGGATTAGAAGTATCTAACTGCAGCTGTGTCACTTCTGACAGGGGACGGGGGACGATCACACAGTCTCTCCAGGCCTGGAGGAAAAACCCCCCCCTCTCACAGCGCGCAACCTTGACGACCAAAAGGCGGCACGTCCGCAGCTCGCGCCACAGCCCGGAGAAGAGACCGTGTCTGGGCCAACGGAGAGCTCTCACCGCCAGCGGCCATCGGATCCCTGTCTCTCTTCTCTCTTCTCGCTCCGCGGGAAGTGTCACTGGCTCAGTACAAGGTGGGGGGAGAAGAGGAGAGGAGAGCGGCTCTAATAAGCCGGCCATCAGTGCCTTGAGCGAGTCGTTCTTCACAGTAATGACTTCTCTGGCGGTGCTCCGTTAGCCCACACACTCCACTCTCTCACTTACAGGCCCATGCTAGATATGCTAATGCAGAGTCGGGGACTATAGCCGAGGCTTAAGGTCGTCGGCGAAGCACTCGACACAGAAGCTGTTAACATCGCTGTTCTCCTGTTAGACTGATCGCTGTTCACTTTGAACAGTCACAAAGTGCACGGATAAAGAAAGTTCCACTTCAGCTGCATACACTGTAGTGACCTTCTAGGCCTACATTTTCTCAACTGTTTAGAATGGGCTTCGGAGAAAGCCTTACCAAAATGTCTCTGAGTGACATCATAATATGACATATTATGATACTTGACCTTATAAGTCATTATAAAAATGCTTTATAATGTGTCGTGATTATGATATAAAACGTTGTGAACAGCCTAAGTATAATTAAACGGTGCTAGAAGGAAATTCTAAGCATTATAAGTATGTTTATAATGCATTATAGACATGGGCTTCATAGAAAGTGTTACCGCGCTGCTTTTACTAATGTGAAGGATTTGAATATTTTTCCCACCACTGACTTGAAACACCAGCTAATATTATCCAGGCATTACTACAGCGCAGAGGAGAGTTAAGCGCAGCAACTCGAGGGCAAAAAAATCACTTGTCGTTTTTTGACAAGACGAGTCTAATTAATATGTTGCAGATAACGCTAGTTATCAGCCAATCACGGCACGTGCAGAAAAGCTAGACTGATAACGGGCTGAATTGTGCACACATAGCAGGGCCTTTGTATGAAAGACGATTAACTGAAAATTGATTTAATTATCACGCTCGCTCGAGCACAAACAACACAAAACACCCTGGAGATCATCATCCATGCTCTCTCTCTCTGCCTCTTCCTTTTCCACGACATCGGCTCGCGGGCTGCGTTCAACAAGGCGGGCGAACACGCATCACACAACATGGCAGCGGCTGAGCAGCGACGTGCAGCTTCAGTCACTTCCTCCCTGTGAGAAGAAGATATTTACACAAGTGCTACAGTTAATGTTATGACCCACAAGACGAAAAGGATAACAGTTGTCAAGAATCAGAATCAGAATCAGCTTTATTGGCCAAGTATATGTGCACATACAAGGACATGGGCTCCGGTTCGCTTAACTCTCAATGAACTCAGAGAAAAAGGAAAAATGTCTGCTCAGGCTAAAACAAACACCAATAACAAAGGATAATGAAACATTTACATCAGCTACCATACAATGCAATAATAATGAGTGTAGATTGAGAGCTGGGGTCTCAAGGTCATGTGCCATCCTATGATAAGTGTCAAAAGTGCTATTGATTAAGAAGTGAGAAATATAATATTATATAGTGTGAGTAATAAGTGCATTTATTTCCCGTTTTTAAATTGCACATCGGTACAGGATCAATGTATCATTTAACATTGGATCATTGCAGTATTGAGCAGTTATTGCACATTAAGTGGATTGCATACTGTAGCTCAGGTATGCATTATAAAATGTCTATATGTATATATTTATATTTAAGCAATAGATCACAACAGGCCGTGGTATATACTTATTAAACCACACCTATGGCGGAGGGTGAAAACACCTGTGTGGTATAATAAGCATATATCATGGGCTTTTATAAAACAGTTACCAAGTATATGGAAATATGAAAAGTATTATTATTATTATTATTATTATTATTATTATTATTATTATTATTATTATTATTATTATTATATTTAAATGTCTTAAATCACTGTTTGAAACAGCTCAACTCTCTCATAAATGGCCCCCTCAGCTCATTTCTGCCCCAATTTGCTTCACACAGTTTTCAGGACAGTGAGTGGCTCTAACTGTGGTATATTTATTGTGGTATATGCTAAATATGCCACAGCTGTGAGCCAATCAGATTGCTTGATTTGAGAGAGCCGTTTTACAAAGGTATATAATATATAAAATGTTAATCCCTGGTCATGACAATTGAGACCTGACCCGGGTCAACCCAAGGTGCATAACCAATCACTGACACACAGATAATCATGCTTAGAGATGAATGAGCAGGAACTCAAACACACAGGAAGTGAAAAATATGTTTCCAACCACTTCCTGCCGGCCTCAGAACACACTGATTTCCCATGGGGGGGGGGGGGGGGGGGGCTCACCGCAATGAGGGGCTTGTGGTCGATAGGCTGGAGGGAGGTGTGTGTGTGTGTGCGTGTTCTTTTGTGCGTGTTCTTGTGTGTGTGTGTGTGTGTGCGTGTGCGTGTGCGTGTGTGTGTGCGTGTGTTCTTTTGTGCGTGTTCGTGTGTGCGCTCGTGTGTGTGCGTGTTCGTGTGTGTGTGTGTGTGTGTGTGTGTGTGTGTGTGTGTGTGTGTTCTTTTGTGCGTGATCTTGTGTGTGTGTGTGCGTGTGTGTGCGTGTGCGTGTGTGTGTGTGCGTGTGTTCTTTTGTGCATGTGTGCGTGTTCTTGTGTGTGCGTGTGTGTGTGAAGGGGGTTACAGTGGATATCCAGAGCTGATCTCAGTCTCTGAGAGCACACATTATAAAGACACACGGTGGCATGAGTGTATCCATCTGCCTACAGTAAGTGTGCATGTGTCTCACACACACACACACACACACACACACACACACACACACACACACCTTTGATCTATTGATCCTCGTGTGTTCAGACTTAATATATCATAAATTAAATAATCAAAGCTACAGTCAGTCACACACACACACACACACACACACACACACACATACACACAGTGTCCCATGGTAGCAGCATTTTTCAGCACAGTGATCTGCCAACAAGCGACTAAAATGGTTTGACTCAAAAGCAGCGTCGTGGCCCCAAAACGCACGGTCGCCAAGTAATCCACACGGTCCCTATTACAAAAGCCAGCCTCTAAACGAGCCGTTTGGACGTCGCTAACTTTGTTCCGTGTCACAAAGTTTCGCTTATTCTTGTAAGAAATAATAGAATAATAAAGTGTTGTTTTTGTTTTCAAATCGGTGCAGCATCTCATGTTTCACTCTTGAAACAGCCAATCAGAACAGAGGGCTCGTTAATATTGACGAGCCTAAAGGGCAGTTTATAGTACAGTGATTTGGTTGGGGTTGCGACCGACCATGATCATCATGGTCATCGTGGCAACGACAACTGTTTATACTTCCAGCGACGGGAGATATGACATCGTTGCAATGATGGTTACACCCATCCCTACTACTTCTGACTTGAGGAGCTAGTGCAACGGTGTCTGTCTGATGTGAACCAAAGTGCCCTTCTGGGACATGTATTAAACTGATTGATTGATTGATTGATTGATTGATCCCGAAGACTTCATTTGTATTGAACTTTGACCCCATCACTGGCTCCGTTGCCTTGTTGGACTTTACAAAGAGCGAGAGGTCCTGAGTCTTATTCCTGAGGCTGCAGATATTGAGCCAAGACTAAACCTTTGGGTAGGTTATTGATAAGATTTAAGTGGGCAAATCTTAGACCTTTTGTCTGTAGTTTAATATACATGAAATAGTAAGAAGTAGTAAGAAAACAAAGAAAAAAAACAGAAGGTCCTCATAACTATGAGTCCTACATACCAGGCGCTCCCTAGGTGGGTGGGTCACAAGACGATTGTATTTTAGGTAGGCAATGTCCCCTCTGTTCCATACCTATTCTTCCTCCCTATTGTTTGTTTACAATGTTAGTGAAGAAGGAATTTACACTAAGTTACATTTTAGGCCGGCGGTGAGAGAGATTGTAAATGTTGTAGAGTTGTGTGGCACAGAAAGTCATAGAGGCGAGATGATTTTTATGAAGCCAAAATGGAATGTGCATCCAGCGTCATGCCTCTTTCTAGTAGAACAGTATATTCTACTCATAATATGCCCCTGCTCCACTCCAGGAACCAGCCAATCACATCCACCCTCGCGTTAAGCCTCAGAGTTCCTGTTCTCCCAGCAGACCTGGTTTGCCAACAGCACGCCTGTTAGCTTGTGGAACAATTAGCTCACGGAACAATTAGATTGTTCCAATGGTTAAACTCGTTTTAACGAGCAAAGATAGCTCTCCCATCCAAAATATTCACTTGGCTTCGGTTTGCTCACTAAGGAGGTATTGTTTTTTGTTGGCTGGTGGATCAGAAGCAGTTGGACTGAGGCTTACGCTGTGTGAACAGAACAATGATATGGCTGGCTGCAATGATCAGCATGTGCCTCTGTGCTCTAACAGAACATATGCCACGTTTGGAAGCTTTCATCCATACTGTCGTCACTACAGATGGATGTTTTTTCTGCGGTGAAGAACCTTCAAAACATCTCAAAAAGCCATATTCAGCCTTCAAACATTTTAACTTCTAACTATACTTGTTTCAGGAATGTTCACCACCTTTAGCACGTGACAAACTCACTTATACACACTTTACTTGTACACATACTATGTCACATACTATGGCATATTGGCCCCCAGGTGAAATTGAGATGGGTCGGGAAGGGAAGCGTGAATGCCCCCCAAAAAGTGGGCGTAGTCAAATGTTTGACTACGCCCACGTTGAGGTTCAGCACACTGTGCAATGAGGGGTAGGTGCACAGGTTGGGTTTAGGCATTGGTGGTCTTCTTGGCCAAACAAAGTGTGGCCAAACAAAGTGTAAACAGCGCCAGAAACAGCCAGGGGGCAGCGTCCGACAACAAACACACTGGCAGTGTATTTAAAGCCCCATTCAGTAAGTTTTCCAAGTTTTGCTATTGGGGAAACTGCGCCCTCTGGGTTCAATAGTATCGATAACGATATCGCCGTCCAAAGTCAACAAAACACAGCGCCAGAAAGCTCTATGTACATGTTGTGACATCGGGTACTCACCACGTGATGAAATAATAATCCATAGTTCCATGAAACATCATTTTCGTAGCAAATCCGAATCGAGTTACTTCCTTGTTTTCCTGAAGACAGCGCTTCCGCTGTACAGCGCATGCGCGCATCCTTTTCTTTTTTCTCAATCTTACTGATTGGGGCTTTAATGTGTGGGGGTTGATGTTTTTGAAGGGAACGTTTTCTATAAGGATTTTAAAAAAGTGCTTCTAATGATATAGTTGCATAGTATACCTTTAACGGTCCACCCATGGCGCCTTTCACGAAATCTGATTGGCTGGGCTGTTTTACGGAAGTTCGGCATGACGTCTGCTTAGTTAATTCATATGTGTATTTTTTGTCTTGGGGGCCGGGCGTTAACCACTTTTCAAGAGTTATATTGCAGACGTAGATGTATCGTATCTACAGCTGGCTACTTCCTGCCACCTTGCTCGGACCACACCCATCTTTGGACTTTGTCATTGTGATCTCCACACCTGTAAAGCTTCATGACTGCATCTTGCACAGTTGTGATGGTATTGTGTTGACAAAATCGGTCCGTAGACAGGTCCATAGACAGGTCCATAGACAGGTCCATAGACAGGTCCATAGACAGGTCCATAGACAGGCATAAACACCTGGCAAAGTTCTGCTTCTGTGGTAGTTCCCACTAGAGTTCTCAGTTTCAGCCCGAGCCCGACGGGACCCGATGGGCTCAGGCTGACAATTTATGATAAATGGTCGGGTCAGATCGGGTCAGGCTTGGTGTTATGACCCGGTCTAGGGGTTTGGATCACAACATAAACCAAACACAGACAACCATGAAAAAATTATGTGTGAGTTTATTTCCACACAGTAAAAAAAACATATGATGCTGGTTCGCTACGCTAATCAGCTAACAACAACAACAACAAGTTACCTGAAGACTAGGCCTTAGCCCATTCGTTTTAAAGTGTGTCAGCCGAAGCTGGAAGAAGCAGCAGCTATACAAAGGAATTGAACCCAGCACCACAACACATAAACATGACACTAGAATTAAAAACAAAACAAATAACCAAACAGAGTTGGTCAACAAAACAGGAGGAGAGAAGTGAGAGGAGTAGTAGCACAGCTCAGCTACTGCCTGCCTCTGCTTTGCCATCTTCAGACTGGAGCATATGAAGGAGACCGTGCCAATCAGCAACAGCCACAGCAGTTCTCAAGCTCCAATCTTCTCGCCAAGCCAACCAATCCAGACAGGAGATGACTCTGTAGGAGGACAGTCAAAGAAACTACAAAGACCAGAGTTCACACACTGACCAAAATGGCAACGATTGATTTAGATTTAGCAAAACTACTACAACACAATAAAATAACGGCGCCAGCCGTAACAGAAAAATAAAAAATAAAAATCTTTCCGGTAGGCTAGATTGACACTCTCTCTTTATTCTCTCTCCTTCTCTTCCATGCTTACACATGAACACATGCATGATGCACACATAGATTTCTGAGTTTCTGAGTCCGACGAGACCCGACCAAGCCCGACGGGCTCAGGCCGTCAGTTTTTGCTAATTGGTCGGGTTCGGTGGGGCTCAGGCTTCAACTTACTATAGGGCCGCATCGGATTTGAATGTTCAGGCCCGTTGAGAACTCTAGTTCCCATAATAGCTGTCTCTCTAACCACATTTTGCCTTGATCACACACACACACACACACACACACACACACACACACACACACACACACACACACACACACACACACAGACACACACAGACAGTGAAAACATATCAGCCACATGCTGTCAGGGCTCGTAACAAAGGGAGGGGTATTGATAGTGAGATTATAATCATAATGAACACTAACAAAGGGAGGGGTATTGATAGAGATTATAATCATAATGAACACTAAAAAAAATATTTCAACATCGATGTATTCATTTGCTCAATGTGAAGACATCAAAGCTTTGCACTTCAAAGTCCTGTTGTATTTATGCCGCAGTTAATTGGTGACACGTAATTTAACTTCAAATATGGCGTTCCTCACTTACTGTGCAGTGGAGTCGCTTCTATCAAGGGAGAGCTGTTCATATTAATTGGCTGTTTATTAACGAGGTATTCTGAGGCGATGCTTTGAATGTTTACTATCTGGATCACAGTGGAGCCATTCAAACAGCTGGAACTCCACCAAGGGCACCTTCTCGCCCAGCATGCTAATTCACATCCTGCTCCATCTGTACACACAGCGATGGTGAAGAAGCAGGACCAGGCAGAAGTTACTGACCAGGCAGAAGTTACTTACAGAAGTTTGCTGAAATAATTGAGAAGAGGGAAAGAAATTGAGCCTGCCAGCATCAGATGGTCCAGACTCAGCTCTCATCTCCGCTTCAGCAACAAGCCAAAGGAGGACATTTCCACTTTTGTTCATTAGATCATTTATTTGACCTTTATTTATACAGCGGTGACCCTTTGCAAGATCGCCCTGTTACAGTAAAACATTTATAAAATAAAGTTACACAATTACAGACAAGATAAAGAAACAATAAAAAACAGATGATAAAAACACATCAAGTAAAACATGAGCACTCCCTGTGTAAGGTATAGCCTCTAGTTAGGTATAGGAGCCAACATTTTACTCAGACACTGCATTGTGCTCTTGAAGTGCCTCAAGCTCCTCAACCTCCTTCATTTCCAGTTCCTTTATCAGTTCTCTTATCATCTCTGCGTCTCGTCTCGTCTTGGCCAAAAGACCTTCCTTGGTCTGCAGCTTCTTCTCAGCCTTCCCCACCTGGTTCTTCAAGTCCTGGATCTCCCGCTGATGTTTCTTATCGTTGATTTTGGAGATGATCCGGTGCTCTTCGCTCAGCATCCACTCCTTCATCCCCTGCTCACTGCAGAGGTCAAAGTAGTGGATTCTCTTGTCCTTCAGGCGTGTTGTCAACCTGTTGATCTCTAGCTCCTGTTCATCCCACTGTCCTTTCAGCTTCTCCAGACTGCGTTTCAACTGGATGTCATCAGAGTCTTGCTGTTGCAGCTGCTTGGTCAGCACAGCCACATCCTACTCCGTCCGCCAGTTGCTGCAGGCATCGGTCATGAGCAGAAGGTCATGGAGAGGAGACCACCTGCCACCGGCTGAAGGAGAAGACACAGTTTTGCAGAACCATGTCACTGGGCTTAACACTGGGGATGCTGAGAGCTCTGGCTTGTTTCTTAACCAGCTGTGAATTGACTTAAGGCCCAGGGCCAAGTTGATTAGCATGGCCATTCCAGGGCATCCACCTCCTTCCTGTAGGCCGTCTCATCACCATTGGAGATCAGCCCCACAACTGCTGCGTCGTCTGAAGTCTGTGTCACCACACAGTCGTGGGTGTAAAGGTCGTACCAGAAGGGGCTGGAGACACAGCCCTGAGGCGCTCCTATGCTGATGGTCAGTGGGGAGGAGGTGCGGTTGTCCACTCTCACCACCTGGCGGCGTTCTGTCAGAAAGTCCAGGATCCAGTCACACAGTGCTGTGTTCAGGCCCAGATCCCTGAGCTTGCTGACCAGCCTGGAGGGCACTATGGTGTTGAACGCTGAGCTGTAGTCCACGAACAGCATTCTCACATAGGTGTCCTTCTCCTCCAGGTGGGACAGGGCGGTGTGTAGCACGTGGGCGATGGTATCTGCTGTGCTCCTGTTGGGGCGGTATGCAAATTGTAGAGGGTCCTGGTTTGGGGGGGGAGTGTGGGGCGGATGTGTGATATAACCAGCTTCCCCAGGCACTTGCTGGCTATGGGAGCGAGGGCTATGGGAGTGAGGGCTATGGGAGTGAGGGCTATGGGAGTGAGGGCTATGGGAGCGAGGGCTATGGGAGCGAGGGCTATGGGAGCGAGGGCTATGGGAGTGAGGGCTATGGGAGTGAGGGCTATGGGAGTGAGGGCTATGGGAGTGAGGGTTATGGGAGCGAGGGCTATAGGAGTGAGGGCTATGGGAGTGAGGGCTATGCGGCGCCAGTCATTGAGGCTGGGTTAAGTGTAAAGGCAGGGTTGTCAGTCCTGTACCTTTAAAGACTAACTAGCCTACAGAATGGTTAATGCATTACTTTCTTATGACTATTTAGCATTGGCCCCATGTCCCATATACTCCAATTGTTTGACCCAGTCACATTGCAACTAGAAATATCGCGCGCTCATCTCTAGCTTTGTGCTCAGCTGCGCGTGCCGTGCAGTTTGGGCGCTGCACAGAGCGTGGAACCCTTCCACCCTATTATAGTAGTGAGATTACAACACAGTCACATAAGATGTTATGAAACGGCCACAAAAACTGGAACTTATAGGCTCATATATACTCATACTATTCCATATAGTACTCAGGCCCTATTTCATCAACATCTCTTCCTTAAGCAGTGCGAGCCTTCACTCCAACATGATGTTGATGTAGTCATGATTTTGACATGATTTCATCCAGAGACTGAAGCTGTACACCAGTGTTACTGTGAGTGCTGCTCACCCTGATCCAGAGACTGAAGCTACACCAGTGTTACTGTGAGTGCTGCTCACCCTGATCCAGAGACTGAAGCTACACCAGTGTTACTGTGAGTGCTGCTCACCCTGATCCAGAGACTGAAGCTACACCAGTGGACTGTGAGTGCTGCTCACCCTCATCCAGAGACTGAAGCTGTACACCAGTGGACTGTGAGTGCTGCTCACCCTCATCCAGAGACTGAAGCTGTACACCAGTGGACTGTGAGTGCTGCTCACCCTCATCCAGAGACTGAAGCTGTACACCAGTGTACTGTGAGTGCTGCTCACCCTCATCCAGAGACTGAAGCTGTACACCAGGGTACTGTGAGTGCTGTTCACCCTCATCCAGAGACTGAAGCTGTACACCAGTGTACTGTGAGTGCTGCTCACCCTCATCCAGAGACTGAAGCTGTACACCAGGGTACTGTGAGTGCTGCTCACCCTCATCCAGAGACTGAAGCTGTACACCAGGGTACTGTGAGTGCTGCTCACCCTCATTCAGAGACTGAAGCAGTACACCAGGGTACTGTGATGGACGCTCGTGAAATACCAGGATGGACCCACTGTCGGCAATCTAAATTCCAAATAACTTCAGTTAAAGGTCCCATTCCGTGCAAAAGCTGTTTTTACTTGTAAATGCATATATACTGCTGTCATCCCTCCCTGTAATGAGTGGTCACACGCTCAGAACTGCCACAGTTGGATTTGTCCCTATCCAGCGTCCCCCTGCAGTCTCCTCCAAGCCACACCCCCAAACGCTTCATTTGCCCAGAGGGGAATCTGGGGGAATTGGGACGTCACTAGCTTCCTCCTGCATACTGCGCGGGTCTCTCTCACACAAGCTACCTGCACCATTTAGTCTATAGCCACAAAATTAACACTTCTAGCTGGAGCGACGCCAAATGTACGTGATCCAGCAACTGCAGAGGTGCATTCGGTAAGTCTAGGCATTTTGAGATGTCCTCTTTAGCGTAGTACCGTTAAGTTAACGATAACTCGCAACCTAGCGTGCTGGTCCACAGACGCTAATCTGATTGGCCGCTGGGAGCCTGGGGCGGGCTCTCCCTCAGCGGCCAATGGGAACTGTTAGTTCTGAATATATTATAGAAACAGGCCATTCTTGGGAAGCGACGAGATGAGGAAGTGAGAACTCCGTCACAACAAACGGGGTTGCTATATTTTCGACAGATTAATCCAGAATCATGTTTTATGGACCAGAGACACACGTTTTTAAGAGGTTACAGCTGCACGAATTGGGACCTTTAATGACATTGCAGTGCAGAGGACACAGTATGACACAACAGACAGTTACAGATACATATCTCTCTAATATCTCTCTAACCTCAAATATGAGGTGTATAATATTTGTTGTGTTGCTGAATCAGCATCAAATTCACTTACTTTTTTTTTTACAAGCACAATAAATGGAACAGAATCGGTCTAGTGAGATGTGTGCATTGTGACGGTCTCATAAAAGGAGCACAAGCTGAATCAGAGCCTCCGTGTTTCTGACAGAACCAAGTTCAGACCACGCTCCTCTGGTCGGTGTCTCAGCGGTTAGCACTGTCGCCTCCCAGTAAGAAGGTCGTGGGTTTGAATCCCCCCCCATGGTCCGTTATGTGTGGCCATATTTTCCATATCATTGCACAGCGACGATGCTAGGGCAATTAACAGCCAGCCTTGGCACAGTTGGAGGCGTGTCCAAGAGCTTTCTTAATTTCACATGCACCTTCTGTGGAAATCAAACCCCATCCAATCATCAGCGAGCTCTCCGGCTGAGTCTGCCTGTGAGGAGCGCGCCCTTTGATCTGCTTCAAGGCCACTCATTCTGAATGAATCACGCATGTGGTTGGTGAAATGTGTGAAGCAGATTTGATGGTTGTCTCTTGATCAGTTGCTTGTTGAATGATAATAGAAAGGTGCTCGTCTTTCAAGGTGAGACAGGGAGACATCTTGGCTGAGGCCACGCCCCTCTCCTAGACCTTCCACTTTTAATTCAGAGCGAATTGATATCGTTTCTTGGCTCCCAGCTGACCGGACTCTCAGGAAGTGTATGGTGGAAAGTATAAACGCGCAAATCAAAACATATTAAACACAATTAGGTTATTTTCCTCACAAAATACGTGTTCACGAGCGTTCACTGGAAGAAAAAAAGAGGATAAAACTGCTATATGGTCACAGCCTAAGAGTAGAATGGACAGTTTCCCCTTGATACCTGAGTAAGCCCAAGTGTTGAGAATCCACAGTTGCCATTCACACTGGTTTACAGCATAAAGACCATTGACCCAGACAAAGGTCCAAACACTAATGGAATGTGTGTGTGTTTGTTATCCTCATTTCCATTTGTCTCTCTGACATCTTCATAAGTCTCAAGCCATGCTGTGCCTCACCTGCACTGTCTCTCTGACATCTTCATAAGCCTCAAGCCATGCTGTGCCTCACCTGCACTGTCTCTCTGACATCTTCATAAGTCTCAAGCCATGCTGTGCCTCACCTGCACTGTCTCTCTGACATCTTCATAAGTCTCAAGCCATGCTGTGCCTCACCTGCACTGTCTCTCTGACATCTTCATAAGTCTCAAGCCATGCTGTGCCTCACCTGCACTGTCTCTCTGACATCTTCATAAGTCTCAAGCCATGCTGTGCCTCACCTGCACTGTCTCTCTGACATCTTCATAAGTCCCAAGCCATGCTGTGCCTCACCTGCACTGTCTCTCTGACATCTTCATAAGCCCCAAGCCATGCTGTGCCTCACCTGCACTGTCTCTCTGACATCTTCATAAGTCTCAAGCCATGCTGTGCCTCACCTGCACTGTCTCTCTGACATCTTCATAAGTCTCAAGCCATGCTGTGCCTCACCTGCACTGTCTCTCTGACATCTTCATAAGTCTCAAGCCATGCTGTGCCTCACCTGCACTGTCTCTCTGACATCTTCATAAGCCCCAAGCCATGCTGTGCCTCACCTGCACTGTCTCTCTGACATCTTCATAAGTCTCAAGCCATGCTGTGCCTCACCTGCACTGTCTCTCTGACATCTTCATAAGTCTCAAGCCATGCTGTGCCTCACCTGCACTGTCTCTCTGACATCTTCATAAGTCTCAAGCCATGCTGTGCCTCACCTGCACTGTCTCTCTGACATCTTCATAAGTCTCAAGCCATGCTGTGCCTCACCTGCACTGTCTCTCTGACATCTTCATAAGTCTCAAGCCATGCTGTGCCTCACCTGCACTGTCTCTCTGACATCTTCATAAGCCCCAAGCCATGCTGTGCCTCACCTGCTGTGCCTCACCTGCTGTGCCTCACCTGCACTGTTTCTACATTCCATCTTTTAGCATTTATGCAACTAAAGCTAAACTCATAGGGTAGGATGGATGATTCTGTTTCTGAGAGCTTTCAGGCTTGGCAGCAAATTTGCTGGTAAGATTAAACTCACTCCTATAAAGTGGTTTGCCTCTGTGTGTGTGTGTGTGTGTGCGTGTGTGCTTGTGTGCTTGTGTGCACAATCCTGTACATCATTTTCAACTCCCCCCTTCTTGGAATAGAAGAGTTACTATCTCTTTCCTTTAATTAAAAGTCAACGACTGATTGTTTGTTTGCCCAAGATAGCGGTGGCGGTAAGAGGGCCCACTCTCATGGAGTTAAGAGGGCCCACTCTCATGGAGGTGCATTTTTCACTTAAATGGTCGGACAGAGAGGTTTCAGGATGGGAGCGCGAGTCTCAGCTTGAGCCAAGAGGCGAATCTGTTTCCCTCAGCCGGCTGCTGAGGGCGTGTAACCAAACCCAGCGGGGAGAGATTAACAATTGATACCCTGCTTTCTCCTCCATCGCTGTCCCTGATAATACACAGCAGCATAATGTCCCTGTCCCTGATAATACACAGCAGCATAATGTCCCTGTCCCTGATAATACACAGCAGCATAATGTCTCTGTCCCTGATAATACACAGCAGCATAATGTCTCTGTCCCTGATAATACACAGCAGCATAATGTCTCTGTCCCTGATAAT
This sequence comes from Poromitra crassiceps, assembly GCF_964638095.1. Lineage (NCBI taxonomy): Eukaryota > Metazoa > Chordata > Actinopteri > Beryciformes > Melamphaidae > Poromitra > Poromitra crassiceps. The sequence goes on from NC_139652.1 coordinate 2,559,493, forward strand.
ACACAGCAGCATAATGTCTCTGTCCCTGATAATACACAGCAGCATAATGTCCCTGTCCCTGATAATACACAGCAGCATAATGTCCCTGTCCCTGATAATACACAGCAGCATAATGTCCCTGTCCCTGATAATACACAGCAGCATAATGTCCCTGTCCCTGATAATACACAGCAGCATAATGTCCCTGTCCCTGATAATACACAGCAGCATAATGTCCCTGTCCCTGATAATACACAGCAGCATAATGTCTCTGTCCCTGATAATACACAGCAGCATAATGTCCCTGTCCCTGATAATACACAGCAGCATAATGTCCCTGTCCCTGATAATACACAGCAGCATAATGTCCCTGTCCCTGATAATACACAGCAGCATAATGTCCCTGTCCCTGATAATACACAGCAGCATAATGTCCCTGTCCCTGATAATACACAGCAGCATAATGTCTCTGTCCCTGATAATACACAGCAGCATAATGTCCCTGTCCCTGATAATACACAGCAGCATAATGTCTCTGATAATACACAGCAGCATAATGTCCCTGTCCCTGATAATACACAGCAGCATAATGTCTCTGATAATACACAGCAGCATAATGTCCCTGTCCCTGATAATACACAGCAGCATAATGTCCCTGTCCCTGATAATACACAGCAACATAATGTCCCTGTCCCTGATAATACACAGCAGCATAATGTCTCTGATAATACACAGCAACATAATGTCCCTGTCCCTGATAATACACAGCAGCATAATGTCTCTGTCCCTGATAATACACAGCAGCATAATGTCCCTGTCCCTGATAATACACAGCAGCATAATGTCCCTGTCCCTGATAATACACAGCAGCATAATGTCCCTGTCCCTGATAATACACAGCAACATAATGTCCCTGTCCCTGATAATACACAGCAGCATAATGTCCCTGTCCCTGATAATACACAGCAGCATAATGTCCCTGTCCCTGATAATACACAGCAGCATAATGTCCCTGTCCCTGATAATACACAGCAACATAATGTCCCTGTCCCTGATAATACACAGCAGCATAATGTCTCTGATAATACACAGCAGCATAATGTCCCTGTCCCTGATAATACACAGCAGCATAATGTCCCTGTCCCTGATAATACACAGCAACATAATGTCCCTGTCCCTGATAATACACAGCAGCATAATGTCCCTGTCCCTGATAATACACAGCAGCATAATGTCTCTGATAATACACAGCAGCATAATGTCCCTGTCCCTGATAATACACAGCAGCATAATGTCCCTGTCCCTGATAATACACAGCAACATAATGTCCCTGTCCCTGATAATACACAGCAGCATAATGTCTCTGATAATACACAGCAACATAATGTCCCTGTCCCTGATAATACACAGCAGCATAATGTCTCTGTCCCTGATAATACACAGCAGCATAATGTCCCTGTCCCTGATAATACACAGCAGCATAATGTCCCTGTCCCTGATAATACACAGCAGCATAATGTCCCTGTCCCTGATAATACACAGCAGCATAATGTCCCTGTCCCTGATAATACACAGCAGCATAATGTCCCTGTCCCTGATAATACACAGCAGCATAATGGCTGTAGCCCCCCTTCTTATCTGCCTCTTGGCGCGTGGTGCCTGAAGGGCTGTTTACAGCTCTGGAAGCCAGTATGATAATAGACCAATAACTCAATATCAGTGATGTACAGGCACGCTGGAACTAGGGGTGCTTCGGGGGCCGTGGCACCCCCTCCTGGCGGGGAGCTGTAACCGCAAGACAAAAGAGTTGACTTAAAGTGTAACTAAGCCTCAAAACACTTTTTTCAGCTTTTAACCAATATATATGACTTTTGGGGGGTGGTGTGTGAACATTTCTGGTCAAAATTTCCACATTTGAGACCAAACTGCTACCATTGTACCATTTGTATATCATTTTCAGCCACATAAGTGCCCTCTATGGGTTCAAGCCTGCTTTTGTTTGCCCTCAAAAAATGCCCAAAATGTGGTACAACCTGACGTCACGATGAACCAAAGACTATGGGATTTCAAGATATAGTAACTCTCCCACTCCCCCTGTACCCTTTCCCGGCTCCTCCCAACTCCAAGCCTATTCATAGTATTCCCATGATGTCACAAGCATTTTCCTACCAATATGGCGCTACAATACACACAGCTCATTGGCTGTTTGTGTCACTTGACCTGTTAATCACCTGTTAATTGATTACAATCGCCTGTTATTTTCTTACCAAGATGGCCGTGTGGTGATGTAACACAATACTATCAATAAACGCCACTATAATCATAAAAGGAAGGACATGGCATTGTGTTGCTGTAAATCATTCCCAACCCTTTTCATATTAAGGAGCCCTAATTTAGTTCACATTGGGGCAATGGACCCCCATGATGAGATTTGGTCTCTCGGATGCAAATCTGTTTTTTTTTTTTTTTTTTTATGTAGCCTAGATATGATTTTGTCCAGAATTCCATATTAGGTTGAGAGATAACAGAGAATCCTGGAATCCTCTCAAGGACCGCTGGTGGTCCCCGGACCCCACATTGAGAACCACTCAACCACTTTGACTGTGCAGAGAGAGAGAATAGAGAGAGGAGGATTATTCCATGGACCTCTCTCCATCACAGGGCAGGTCAAATGGAGCCTCTCTCCATCACAGGGCAGGTCAAATGGAGCCTCTCTCCATCACAGGGCAGGTCAAATGGACCTCTCTCCATCACAGGGCAGGTCAAATGGACCTCTCTCCATCACAGGGCAGGTCAAATGGAGCCTCTCTCCATCACAGGGCAGGTCAAATGGAGCCTCTCTCCATCACAGGGCAGGTCAAATGGAGCCTCTCTCCATCACAGGGCAGGTCAAATGAACCTCTCTCCATCACAGGGCAGGTCAAATGGAGCCTCTCTCCATCACAGGGCAGGTCAAATGAACCTCTCTCCATCACAGGGCAGGTCAAATGAACCTCTCTCCATCACAGGGCAGGTCAAATGGAGCCTCTCTCCATCACAGGGCAGGTCAAATGGACCTCTCTCCATCACAGGGCAGGTCAAATGAACCTCTCTCCATCACAGGGCAGGTCAAATGAACCTCTCTCCATCACAGGGCAGGTCAAATGAACCTCTCTCCATCACAGGGCAGGTCAAATGAACCTCTCTCCATCACAGGGCAGGTCAAATGAACCTCTCTCCATCACAGGGCAGGTCAAATGAACCTCTCTCCATCACAGGGCAGGTCAAATGAACCTCTCTCCATCACAGGGCAGGTCAAATGGACCTCTCTCCATCACAGGACAGGTCAAATGAACCTCTCTCCATCACAGGGCAGGTCAAATGAACCTCTCTCCATCACAGGGCAGGTCAAATGAACCTCTCTCCATCACAGGGCAGGTCACAGGGGGCATGGTGGCGCAGTCGGTAGCGCTGTCGCCTCACAGTTAGAAGGTCCTGAGTTCGATTCTCGCCTGGGACACTGTGAGCGCTGTGGTTGTGTTCCCCCACCATATCTTCAGTGCCTACTGCCCAGGTGGGTTATCTTTTCGTAAGGGCCTTTCTGTCTGTGTGGAGTTTGCATGTTCTCCCCGTGCTCCCCCAGGGGGTTCCTCCGTATATACCCCCCCCCCCCCCCCCCCACTAAAAACATGCAGAAGATCAGATCGTCACTGGTCGGATGACGATGACGAACAACATCCGAAGTTGGTCCCTGGGCGCTGTACGAGAAAGCGACCACTGCTCCTGGCCTGCCCCTCGGAGGAAAGGACATGCCTGGATGGGTTAAATGCAGAGGACACTTTTCACCGGCCACCATCAGCATGAGTGTGTTGTGGCCACATGCATGTATTGTGGTGTTCGTGTGACAATAAAAGACGGGGCTTGTCCGTTACGAGAGAGTCAAATGGATGACTCTTCAAAAATGTGCGGTCACATGACAAAGTTTGTCGATGTTTGCCTACAAGGGCTGGATCAACTTCCCCACAGGCTCAAATCACCCCGCTCTCCCGTATAGAGTCAAAACAGAGCTATCAGCACAGCAACTAGCTCCCTGGTTACCATAACAGTTGTCATAGCAACCAACAAAACGCAGGAGCGTCCGTGCTCTATTGGAGCTGTAAGCCAATCTTCATTCACACCAACGTATGGCAGGAAGGACACACAGATGTTCAGTCAATTAGACGAGCAGCTTGGTCTAAAAGTAGATCCATGCACAGACCAATAAGAAGGTGCTTCTCCTGAGTGATGCCGCCGTAGAACGGTGGTTCCCAAACTGGGGTACATGGAGGCACTACAGTGGGTCCTTGAGAGGGAAATGGAAAAATCTAAGAATAAATCGTGCAAATAAATGAAAGGTTAAAATAAATCCGCTCAAGAGGCACTAATTGCAACTCTTTCACTCCATCTCTTATTTTGTAATGTTATATTCTTCAAAAGGTGCGTCATCATTCATTCATTGCATCATTATGATAGTTTTCTCTTGCAGTTTTCTAAGCAAAATGTTGTAGTCAGGTAAAAGGGGTACTTGGATTCAGAAATCAGGGAAAGGGGGTACTGAAGCCAAAAAAGTTTGAGAACCGCACTGCACAGAAGAACCATCTCTGGTTCCACAAAGAACCTTTCAGACCCAGGTGCTTCAGCCCTCATCAGACAGAGCTTTGTTTGAGCAGCTTTTTGTCATCGTTTTCAATGAGAGTGAAGCGTTTTCCTTGCTGCTTTGAGTGCTTTGAGTTTTTCCTGCTCTGCTCTGAAAGAAACCTTCAATTTTCTTTCTTTCTTCATTTTGCTTTTTTCTTCAGATTAATTGAGAGGTTAGGTTAGGCTAAGGACAGCCATTTGGTGGTTGCCTAGTAACAATTAAAAAACTGAAAAAAGCAAGCTGCTCTTTTTTTTAAATAGGCTTCAACAAAAAAAGGCAGCTCTGTCTGATCGGGGCCATTATGTAATAACACGACAAGATGTAATAGGCTACATGTTAATTTCCTTACATACTGTAATAACAGCTGTATGTTCTAATAATCTGCCGCATTTTGGAGTAAACCGCCTGATTTTCAGTAGAAACAGCATCAAGCGTCTGGGTTTATCTTAACGTGATAAATTATCTTTGTTTTCAGTAGAAACAGCATCAAGCGTCTGGGTTTATCTTAACGTGATAAAAGATCTTTGTTTTCAGTAGAAACAGAAGCATCAAGCATCTGGGTTTATCTTAACATGATAAAAGATCTTTGTTTTCAGTAGAAACAGAAGCATCAAGCATCTGGGTTTATCTTAACATGATAAAAGATCTTTGTTTTCAGTAGAAACAGAAGCATCAAGCATCTGGGTTTATCTTAACATGATAAAAGATCTTTGTTTTCAGTAGAAACAGCATCAAGCGTCTGGGTTTATCTTAACGTGATAAAAGATCTTTGTTTTCAGTAGAAACAGAAGCATCAAGCATCTGGGTTCATCTTAACATGATAAAAGATCTTTGTTTTCAGTAGAAACAGAAGCATCAAGCATCTGGGTTTATCTTAACATGATAAAAGATCTTTGTTTTCAGTAGAAACAGCATTAAGCGTCTGGGTTTATCTTAACGTGATAAAAGATCTTTGTTTTCAGTAGAAACAGAAGCATCGAGCGTCTGGGTTTATCTTAACGTGATAAAAGATCTTTGTTTTCAGTAGAAACAGAAGCATCGAGCGTCTGGGTTTATCTTAACGTGATAAAAGATCTTTGTTTTCAGTAGAAACAGCATTAAGTGGCTGGGTTTGATGAAGACAAATGAAAAGCACAAAGCAGATTGGATCTGTCCTATTACAGGAAATACTCAGAGCGTGTCTTGTATCCACATTCTTTATTATTGTTTTCACAGCCATTTTCATTTTATGCAAATGATATGACAACCGTCGACTAATGGCGCTTGCCGAGCGCAGCTCTCAGCCTGTGATGTCATTAGTTGTAGCTCATTCATAAAAAAGTGAATTGCCTGCAGTCAATTGTTTGAATCGTGTTTCATGTTTCCCTTTTAAAAAATTATGCGTTTAATATATAAAGCTGCAGCTATTTAGTCAAATCTCTCCCCACATGCACGCATGGATGGACACACACACATACACACACGCACGCACGCACACACACACACACACACACACACACACACACACACACACTCACACACACACATAAATATTGGATGATATATGTCATTAAACTGAACATCTGTGGCACAAATGTTGCCTTCCATGCCTCCATGCTTACACATTATTTATTCCATGCCTCCACGCTAACACATTATTTACACTTTCTGTCACAGCTTTATTTAGTCTGGAAATTGAAGAGCTTCTCGAAATGAGACATAAACCATTTGAAAAAATGCTGCATGAAAATGAATACTGCGTGGGAGAATATAAGTCATAAAAGATGTTGGTCTCTGTTAGCTAATTTCACCATTCATGACAACTGGGGGTGATTTATATATATATATATATATATATATATATATATATATATATATATATATATAAGCAATATAGCACTCGAGCTGCGTGTGTTGTGGCATATATCCCGCTGCTCAGCAGTTATCCCACTCGGCCGGTTTCCAAGTATGATAATATAATAATAATAATAATCCTATAAGTCCGACTGGCATGGCATTCTGATAGAGTCAGTTGAAACACTACTGTAAGGCGGGACCTCTAGCAAGAAGATAGACGTGTGGGTGATTTGATTGGATCGTTCTGGAGACTGAAGTTGACATTGGCCAATCCTGGCGCTTGCTGAGAAGCTGAGAGCTTTCTGCAAAGCCCGACACCAACTAACGTTACGTCTTATTTAGAAATGCGGGGTTAACAGCCTTTTTTTTGCAAAGAAGACATTAGCCCGCGTCTATTCTTGTACAAAACATAATTTTCTGCGAAGTATTAGTAAAGTTATAAGCGAAGATCGATTCACAAGGATCTGACAGCTGTCTCCGCCATTTTGTTTTTTCTACATTGTCATTTGAGGTAACCAAAGGCTTTTAGTAAGAGAGTTGCGTCTCATAACCCATGGCCATGGGTTATGAGAGTGGGTTACGGTATTTATACGATGGCTCTGAACCAATCAGATTGCTTGATTTGAGAGAGCCATTTTATAAATATATATATATATATATATATATATATTAGGGCTGTGGCGATTCACTTATCTCCCGATTCGATACTATCACGATTCTTGGGTGCCGATTCGATTTATATTGCGATTCTTAAGTATTGCGATTCTACGATTATTGCGATTCGATATTACGATTTATTGCGATTGGTTTATTTTTTCTTTTCTTTTTTCAGTTTGTTTGCTTTTTTACACTAGATTAGAACATGGGAAAAGTTGAATCATACACTAGAGACTGTATATTATATATCATGAGTAGGGCTGGGCGATATAGTTAAAAACAGGGGCGGACTGGGATCATAATTCAGGCCGGGCATTAGATACCAAGCAGGCCAGGCCGATATGGGCCGACGCGCGTGAAATTTGGGCCGTTTGAAGCCCAATTTGGGCCGTTTGACTGGCCTGTGAGTGAGTGGCAGTGAGTGGCCTGACTGCAAGCATCATGGACCAATAGCAGCTCTTCTCATTGATCATGGACCAATAGCAGCTCTTCTCATTGATCATGGACCAATAGCAGCTCTTCTCATTGATCATGGACCAATAGCAGCTCTTCTCATTGATCATGGACCAATAGCAGCTCTTCTCATTGATCATGGACCAATAGCAGCTCTTCTCATTGATCATGGACCAATAGCAGCTCTTCTCATTGATCATGGACCAATAGCAGCTCTTCTCATTGATCATGGACCAATAGCAGCTCTTCTCATCCAAGATGGCGATGTTCAAAATGCCAAACTCGAGGCTTCAAAACGGGAGTCCACAAACCTGGTGATATCACGGTGTGTGTGTGTGTGTGTGTGTGTGTGTGTGTGTGTGTGTGTGTGTGTGTGTGTGTGTGTGTGTGTGTGTGTGTGTGTGTGTGTGTGTGTGTGTGTGTGTGTGTGTGTGTGTGTGTGTGTGTGTGTGTGTGTGTGTGTGTGTGTCTACGTCAACAGCATCAGACACCAAGGTCAAGTCAAGTCAAGTTTATTTGTATAGCCCTAATTCACAAGCATGTCCCAGAGGGCTTCACAGAAAATATGTCTAGCTAATTCTAGCTGACACAACAGTAGCAAATTACAGAATAAATATAACACATTAAACAATTGATAGAGAAAATTGTCAGATGCTTCACAGCATCAGACACCAAGGTGAAATGCTTCGACTTTGGAATAGCCTGGTGAGAATGTCTGATCAGAGACTCACTAAAAATATATTTAATTGGGACGTCGCCCATAGACATCCCTGGGGAAATGAATTGAAATCCCTATTTTATTCGCATGATTTGGCATTTATCTTTCATAACAGGTTATTTTGTGACACCCGAGAGACTACGAGTAATATGTTTGTTTTGTATAAAGATAAATGGTCGGTCGACCTATGGTATAAACCAAAACTAAGATCCTATCGTCTCATAAGAGACAGTTACTGTGAAGTTTGATTTGAACAGATGAAAAAGATATCTGTGTGCTCGGTTACGCTCGGGAACTCTTCCCTCAGCACTAGAGACTGGTAGGTTTAATGCTGCCCCTGAAGAAGATACTCTGTATATGTGAATTAAGTGAAATTGAAAACGAGATTCATTTCTTGTTCTACTGTACTGCTTTATGATGAGGCAAGGGACGTACTCTTTAGTCAATTGTCCTCTTTGTTATGCTAGTCTACAACTCTCCCCAGATCACATGTGTCGGAGGAAGCATGGTGCTAGTCTACAACTCTCCCCAGATCCTCTTTGTTATGCTAGTCTACAACTCTCCCCAGATCGCCAGAGTGGGTGGAGCAACGAGCAGGACAGCAGGGGGAATTCACTAAGCACAACTGGGGAGAAAAATCTGAGAAAAAAAAGTGATGCCAACGTTCCTGTGAGGATGCCTGTCTGTGCTGATCAGAGTGTAGATATGATGCCTGTCTGTGCTGATCAGAGTGTAGTTATGATGCCTGTCTGTGCTGATCACAGAGTGTAGTTATGATGCCTGTCTGTGCTGATCAGAGTGTAGTTATGATGCCTGTCTGTGCTGATGATCAGAGAGTGTAGTTATGATGCCTGTCTGTGCTGATCAGAGTGTAGTTATGATGCCTGTCTGTGCTGATCAGAGTGTAGTTATGATTCCTGTCTGTGCTGATCAGAGTGTAGTTATGATGCCTGTCTGTGCTGATCAGAGTGTAGATATGATGCCTGTCTGTGCTGATCAGAGTGTAGTTATGATGCCTGTCTGTGCTGATCAGAGAGTGTAGTTATGATGCCTGTCTGTGCTGATCAGAGAGTGTAGTTATGATGCCTGTCTGTGCTGATCAGAGTGTAGTTATGCCTGTCTGTGCTGATCAGAGTGTAGTTATGATGTCTGTCTGTGCTGATCAGAGTGTAGTTATGATGTCTGTCTGTGCTGATCAGAGTGTAGTTATGATGTCTGTCTGTGCTGATCAGAGTGTAGATATGATGCCTGTCTGTGCTGATCAGAGAGTGTAGTTATGATGCCTGTCTGTGCTGATCACAGAGTGTAGATATGATGCCTGTCATGTGCTGATCAGAGTGTAGTTATGATGCCTGTCTGTGCTGATCAGAGTGTAGATATGATGCCTGTCTGTGCTGATCAGAGAGTGTAGTTATGATGCCTGTCTGTGCTGATCACAGAGTGTAGATATGATGCCTGTCATGTGCTGATCAGAGTGTAGTTATGATGCCTGTCTGTGCTGATCAGAGTGTAGATATGATGCCTGTCTGTGCTGATCAGAGTGTAGATATGATGTCTGTCTGTGCTGATCAGAGTGTAGTTATGATGCCTGTCTGTGCTGATCAGAGTGTAGTTATGATGCCTGTCTGTGCTGATCACAGAGTGTAGATATGATGCCTGTCATGTGCTGATCAGAGTGTAGTTATGATGCCTGTCTGTGCTGATCAGAGTGTAGTTATGATGCCTGTCTGTGCTGATCAGAGTGTAGATATGATGCCTGTCTGTGCTGATCAGAGTGTAGATATGATGCCTGTCTGTGCTGATCACAGAGCGTAGTTATGATGCCTGTCTGTGCTGATCAGAGTGTAGTTATGATGCCTGTCTGTGCTGATCAGAGTGTAGATATGATGCCTGTCTGTGCTGATCACAGAGTGTAGATATGATGCCTGTCTGTGCTGATCAGAGTGTAGATATGATGCCTGTCTGTGCTGATCACAGAGCGTAGTTATGGAACTCATTTCCTCCTTGAACATGTACAAAGTTAGGGCCAGTTTCTTCTTCTTCTCTTCCTTTGAGGTTGGAGGGCTGTGGGGCTTTATTACAGACTCAGCTATTTAAAGGTTGTGGACCAGATGTGCGCATGCCTAATGTGGCCTCATTAGACCTCAGCAGAGTTTGAAGTCATTTAACTCTATTTTTGAAAAAGACGATTTTTCACGCGTTAACATCTCGTCCATAATCTGATTCAGTCAGACAATAAAGGATGAAAAGGTCATTTTGCTCAGATGGATTCATAAGTGCAAAGTTAGAGCGAGGGGCGGGCGAGAGTCAAAATGACTGGATGAGTCAATGAAAGCTTGCAGACTGTTTGTTGACTGTGGACGCCATCGCACTGGTGTAAATATCAGTGGTGCCTCTGGTGCAGTGTACCAGGGCTAACAGGTTAGCACTAGGTATGGAATGTGTTTATTTACTGTACTATTTTATTCATGACATCACTGATCATGTCACAATGCATGATATGACATCACTGATGATGTCATAATGGAAGAAGATATGATGTGACTGAATCACATGATAGAGTGTGACGTGTTGTGTAGTCTGTAGCTGGTCACAGAGTGACAGCAAACACTGGGTGCTGTTTCAATACGCTGTAGTTTACAAGATGGACGTTGCAGTCGCCACCAACATCATTGCTGCAAAGGCAGCTGAGGTTCGGGCCAATCGGGTCAACTGGCAGTCCTATCTCCAGAGTCAGATGATTTCAGCAGAGGACTGTGACTTCATCAAGAGGTTTGAGGTGGCTCACTCTGAGGACAAAGACGCCATTCTGACCAATGAAGGACATCAGTGTGCGAAGACCTTTGTGAATCTGATGGCTCACATCTCCAAGGAGCAGTGCATCCTGACTCTGATTGACGACACTCTACAGGAGAACCGTCAGAGGGTGAACATCTTCTTTGACTACGCCAAGGAGACAAAGAACACCGCCTGGTCCTATTTCTTTCCGATGCTGAATCGTCAAGACCTCTTCACCGTCCACATGGCTGCAAGGATCATCGCCAAACTGGCTGCTTGGGGATGCAAACTGATGGAGAGAAGTGACCTGAACTACTACTTTAACTGGATCAAAACCCAACTCAGTTCACAGAACCTACATGGTAGAGGTCCAGAAGCAGGCTCAGGAGCAGGGACTATTTCCCCAAGTGAAAGCTGTCAGTATGTCCAGTTTGTGGCTAGATGCCTTCAGCTGATGATGCGGGTCAATGAGTATAGGTTTGCCTGGGTGGAGGCTGATGGCGTGAATTGCATCATGGCTGTGCTTAGCGACAAGTGTGGCTTTCAGCTTCAGTACCAGATGATCTTCTGCGTTTGGCTGCTGGCCTTCAGTCCACTGCTCTGTGAGCAGTTGCGGTGCTACAACGTGGTGCCGGCCCTCTCCGACATCATCCAGGATTCTGTCAAGGAGAAGGTCACCCGCATGGTCTTGGCTGTGTTCCGGAATCTCCTGGAGAAGTCTGCAGAGCGCGAGACGCGTCAGGAGTATGCCTTCGCTATGATTCAGTGCAAGGTGCTGAAGCAGCTGGAGAACCTCGGCCAACAGAAGTATGACGACGAGGACATGACTGAGGATATCAAGTTCCTGTTGAAGAGGCTGGGAGAGAGTGTGAAGGACGTCAGCTCCTTCGACGCATTTAGCTCAGAACTGAAGTCGGGCCATCTGAAGTGGAGCCCCGTGCACAAGTCGGAGAAGTTCTGGCGTGAGAACGCTGTCCGCCTGAACGAGAAGAACCATGAGCTCCTCAAGATCTTAACGAGGCTGTTGGAGGTGTCTGACGAGCCTCAGGTTATAGCGGTGGCGGCCCATGATGTTGGAGAGTACGTGCGGCACTGCCCACGTGGCAAACGAGTGATTGAGCAACTCGGCGGAAAGGAGCTGGTGATGAATCATATGTACCATGAGGACCAACTAGTCCGTTACAATGCCCTGTTGGCTGTGCAGAAACTCATGATGGTCCATCCACAAGTGGGATTACCTGCGGAAATAACTCGGCCCTCTGATCCTCTGAGTGCGTTCTTTAAGATCTAAAGTTGTGTAATATAAAATATAATAATAAAATAAAATAATCTGCGATTCCATGCTTGCTTTTTTACCCCTTTCACCAGACCGTGTCACAATTGTCTGAAGAAAAAATATTTCCTTGCCAATCTCACAATTATGTCATACCACTGACTCCACCATCGGTATACTGTATATTAATAAACATGCTAAAACGAGTAGAGTAATGTTACGGCACTGACTGCACGATCGGTATATTAATAAACATGCTAGGAGAGTAATGTTACGGCGCTGACTGCACGATCGGTATATTAATAAACATGCTAAAACGAGTAGAGTAATGTTACGGCACTGACTGCACCATCTGTATATTAATAAACATGCTAAAAGGAGAGTAATGTTATGGCACTGACTGCACCATCGGTATATTAATAAACATGCTAGGAGAGTAATGTTATGGCACTGACTCCACCATCGGTATATTAATAAACATGCTAGGAGAGTAATGTTATGGCACTGACTGCACCATCGGTATATTAATAAACATGCTAGGAGAGTAATGTTATGGCACTGACTCCACCATCGGTATATTAATAAACATGCTAGGAGAGTAATGTTACGGCGCTGACTGCACCATCGGTATATTAATAAACATGCTAAAACGAAAGTAGTTATGTTACGGCACTGACTGCACCATCGGTATATTAATAAACATGCTAAAAGGAGAGTAATGTTACGGCACTGACTGCACCATCGGTATATTAATAAACATGCTAAAAGGAGAGTAATGTTATGGCACTGACTGCACCATCTGTATATTAATAAACATGCTAAAAGGAGAGTAATGTTATGGCACTGACTGCACCATCGGTATATTAATAAACATGCTAGGAGAGTAATGTTATGGCACTGACTGCACCATCGGTATATTAATAAACATGCTAAAAGGAGAGTAATGTTATGGCACTGACTCCACCATCGGTATATTAATAAACATGCTAGGAGAGTAATGTTACGGCGCTGACTGCACCATCGGTATATTAATAAACATGCTAAAACGAAAGTAGTTATGTTACGGCACTGACTGCACAATCGGTATATTAATAAACATGCTAAAAGGAGAGTAATGTTACGGCACTGACTGCACCATCGGTATATTAATAAACATGCTAAAAGGAGAGTAATGTTATGGCACTGACTCCACCATCTGTATATATTAATAAACATGCTAAAACGAGTAGAGTAATGTTACGGCACTGACTGCACCATCGGTATATATTAATAAACAGGCTAAAAGGACAGTAATGTTACGGCGCTGACTGCACCATCGTTATATTAATAAACATGCTAAAACGAGTAGAGTAATGTTACGGCACTGACTGCATTGGTATATTAATAAACATGCTAAAAGGAGAGTAATGTTACAGCACTGACTGCACCATCGGTATATATTAATAAACATGCTAAAACGAGTAGAGTAATGTTACGGCACTGACTGTACCATCGTTATATTAATAAACATGCTAGGAGAGTAATGTTACGGCACTGACTGCACCATCGGTATATTAATAAACATGCTAAAACGAAAGTAGTTATGTTACGGCACTGACTGCACCATCTGTATATATTAATAAACATGCTAAAACGAGTAGAGTAATGTTACGGCACTGACTGTACTATCGTTATATTAATAAACATGCTAGGAGAGTAATGTTACGGCGCTGACTGCACGATCGCTATATTAATAAACATGCTAAAACGAAAGTAGTTATGTTACGGCACTGACTGCACCATCGGTATATATTAATAAACATGCTAAAACGAGTAGAGTAATGTTACGGCACTGACTGCACCATCGGTATATATTAATAAACATGCTAAAACGAGTAGAGTAATGTTACGGCACTGACTGCACCATCGGTATATATTAATAAACATGCTAAAAGGAGAGTAATGTTACAGCACTGACTGCACCATCGGTATATATTAATAAACATGCTAAAACGAGTAGAGTAATGTTACGGCACTGACTGCACCATCGGTATATTAATAAACATGCTAAAAGGAGAGTAATGTTACGGCACTGACTGCACCATCGGTATATATTAATAAACATGCTAAAAGGAGAGTTATGTTACAGCACTGACTGCACCATCAGTATATTAATAAACATGCTAAAAGGAGAGTAGAGTAATGTTATGGCACTGACTGCACCATCGGTATATTAATAAACATGCTAAAAGGAGAGTAATGTTACGGCACTGACTGCACCATCGGTATATTAATAAACATGCTAAAAGGAGAGTAATGTTACGGCACTGACTGCACCATCGGTATATTAATAAACATGCTAAAAGGAGAGTAATGTTATGGCACTGACTCCACCATCGGTATATTAATAAACATGCTAAAAGGAGAGTAATGTTATGGCACTGACTCCACCATCGGTATATTAATAAACATGCTAAAAGGAGAGTAATGTTATGGCACTGACTGCACCATCGGTATATTAATAAACATGCTAAAAGGAGAGTAATGTTATGGCACTGACTGCACCATCGGTATATTAATAAACATGCTAAAAGGAGAGTAGAGTAATGTTACGGCACTGACTGCACCATCGGTATATTAATAAACATGCTAAAAGGAGAGTAGAGTAATGTTATGGCACTGACTGCACCATCGGTATATTAATAAACATGCTAAAAGGAGAGTAGAGTAATGTTACGGCACTGACTGCACCATCGGTATATTAATAAACATGCTAAAAGGAGAGTAATGTTATGGCACTGACTGCACCATCGGTATATTAATAAACATGCTAAAAGGAGAGTAATGTTACGGCACTGACTGCACCATCGGTATATTAATAAACATGCTAAAAGGAGAGTAATGTTACGGCACTGACTGCACCATCGGTATATTAATAAACATGCTAAAAGGAGAGTAATGTTACGGCACTGACTGCACCATCGGTATATTAATAAACATGCTAAAAGGAGAGTAATGTTATGGCACTGACTCCACCATCGGTATATTAATAAACATGCTAAAAGGAGAGTAATGTTATGGCACTGACTCCACCATCGGTATATTAATAAACATGCTAAAAGGAGAGTAATGTTATGGCACTGACTGCACCATCGGTATATTAATAAACATGCTAAAAGGAGAGTAATGTCACGGCACTGACTGCACCATCGGTATATTAATAAACATGCTAAAAGGAGAGTAATGTTATGGCACTGACTGCACCATCGGTATATTAATAAACATGCTAAAAGGAGAGTAATGTTATGGCACTGACTCCACCATCGGTATATTAATAAACATGCTAAAAGGAGAGTAATGTTATGGCACTGACTGCACCATCGGGATATTAATAAACATGTTAAAAGGACAGTAATGTTATGGCACTGACTGCACCATCGGTATATTAATAAACATGCTAAAAGGAGAGTAATGTTATGGCACTGACTGCACCATCGGTATATTAATAAACATGCTAAAAGGAGAGTAATGTTATGGCACTGACTGCACCATCGGTATATTAATAAACATGCTAAAAGGAGAGTAGAGTTATGGCACTGACTCCACCATCGGTATATTAATAAACATGCTAAAAGGAGAGTAATGTTATGGCACTGACTGCACCATCGGTATATTAATAAGCATGCTAAAAGGAGTAGAGGATCCAACAAAATCTCACTGTACCTCTGAAAGTCTGTCTGTTTAAAGTGCTGAGTGAGGAGGACAGCTCAGCCCTAACAAACGGGGGGGACTATAATAAAGTATGAGACAGCAATCAACAACCACCAATGTGAATAAAACACCACAAGTTTATTCAGGAAAGCATTCATTCATATTGTGTTTTCCCCTCACAGACACAGCCTCTCATCATCATAACTCACCTCAGTCTGAGGCTTACTCTGAATGTACAGCACAAACATATGTATTTATTAAAAGATGCTAAACTCAATTCTGCAAATTAAACTCTCTCCCTATCTCTCTCTCCCAATTAAATTCATATTATCAGATTAACCCTTTCCCCGCCATTGACGTAATTATCACATCAATCCGTAATTTCATAATGCTGCTGCTACTGCCCAGGAGCAACGGTTACTGTCCACCAAAACCAGCAAGCAGAGAAAAGCAGCAATCTCCCTCCAGGAAAAAGTGACTGGTGACAGTCACTCAAAGCTGAAGGATTTTTTTTCACCAGACACCGGTAAACAAATCACTTCTGTCGGGTAGATTAGTAATCTGGTTTGTGAGCTCTCACATCGTGTTCAGCGCCCAGACCTCCAGACGAGAGTGTGACTCGCACGTCCCCCCTCTGAGTCTCTGAGTGTGAGAGAATCTCTCCCACGCTCCGCTGGTACAAAATGCATTTTTCTTGGCTTTCTGGGGGCAGACGGGTGAAAACTACCTACATTCAAGTGTCGATAGGCAGAAACAATTTCTACTATGAAACTATGAAAACAATTATTCTGAGATATTCCGTGTTTACATAGTCATAGAATAAACTATTCTGTGGCTTCTTGGAAGATTAGTGAAAAACTCAGAACCCCTGGTGGGGAAAGTGTTAAGCAGGACGAACAAACCCTGTCTTCCTTTGTCACAGACACCAGACACACCATTGCATGCTCACACGTGCACTGCAGCCAACACGCACGCACGCACGCACGCACACACACACACACACACACACACACACACACACACACACACACACACACACACACACACACACATGCTCAGAGGCGCTGTGGAATTTGAACATTTTCCCCATCCTGGCTCGTCCTCCTCCATGGTTCAGGCCAGGAGCAGTGGGCAGCTGCAGTGAAGCGCCCGGGGACCAACTTCTTCCAACCGCTGCTGGTCAGACCACACACACAACATACACATACACCAAATACATAATACCATTAGAGCAAGACACATTGCTCATTTCCATAATCATCGTCAGACAAGTCAATTAAACATAAGTAAAAGTAGTAACTTCTTTTTAACATATTTTTTTTAAAGATGAAAAGGACTGTGACATTGCAACATGGCAATCAAATACAGTATGCATAAGAGTAGGGACATCAAAATTGACTTCAAATAAAAAAGAAAATCTTTGCTTTTGCTGTTGAAAGAAATATACAGAGATGTAAAGATCAACTTAAAATAAAAATAGAAAAATGTGCAGTTAAAAATATAAATAAGTGGCAGTGTAAACACTGCATCATCTCTCTCTCTCTCTCTGACACAAACACACACACACTCAACCACATATGCGCACCCGCACGCGCGCGCGCACGCACGCGCACGCAGACACACACACACACACACACACACACACATACACAAACAGAAACACACGCACACACACACACACACACACACACACACACACACACACACACTCCCTACGTATCCTTCTCTTCAGGTCCATCCTCTCTCACCTTGCTTGTATTTATTTTGCCACCAGACTTTCTTGTTCCTCCTGCGGCCTTTCTGCATGTGCTGTATATATGCGTGCGTGTGTGTGTGTGAGTGCGCGTGCGTGCGTGCGTGTGTGTGTGCGGGTGCGTGCGTGCGCGTGCGTGACGTGTGTGTGTGCGTGTGTGCGCGTGTGTGTGTGTGCGTGTGTGCGCGCGCTCTGGTATGCACAGAGAGCATCAGCTCTGTCTCAAGCAGCATCTCTCTCTGTCTCCCTGCTCGCTCTCTTGGATATCGACCCACTAACCCGTTTAGAGGAGCTGCCGTGCGCGTAAAGCGCTCTGCATGGAGCCCACAGCGTGAGGGGTTTGGACATGTCGTAAAGCGCTCTGCATGGAGCCCACAGCGTGAGGGATTTGGACATGTCGTAAAGCGCTCTGCATGGAGCCCACAGCGTGAGGGGTTTGGACATGTCGTAAAGCGCTCTGCATGGAGCCCACAGCGTGAGGGCTTTGGACATGTCGTAAAGCGCTCTGCATGGAGCCCACAGCGTGAGGGGTTTGGACATGTCGTAAAGCACTCTGCATGGAGCCCACAGCGTGAGGGCTTTGGACATGTCGTAAAGCACTCTGCATGGAGCCCACAGCGTGAGGGCTTTGGACATGTCGTAAAGCGCTCTGCATGGAGCCCACAGCGTGAGGGGTTTGGACATGTCGTAAAACGCTCTGCATGGAGCCCACAGCGTGAGGGCTTTGGACATGTCGTAAAGCGCTCTGCATGGAGCCCACAGCGTGAGGGCTTTGGACATGTCGTAAAGCGCTCTGCATGGAGCCCACAGCGTGAGGGGTTTGGACATGTCGTAAAGCGCTCTGCATGGAGCCCACAGCGTGAGGGCTTTGGACATGTCGTAAAGTGCTGTGCATGGAGCCCACAGCGTGAGGGCTTTGGACATGTCGTAAAGCGCTCTGCATGGAGCCCACAGCGTGAGGGGTTTGGACATGTCGTAAAGCGCTCTGCATGGAGCCCACAGCGTGAGGGGTTTGGACATGTCGTAAAGCGCTCTGCATGGAGCCCACAGCGTGAGGGGTTTGGACATGTCGTAAAGCCCTCTGCATGGAGCCCACAGCGTGAGGGCTTTGGACATGTCGTAAAGCGCTCTGCATGGAGCCCACAGCGTGAGGGCTTTGGACATGTCGTAAAGCGCTCTGCATGGAGCCCACAGCGTGAGGGGTTTGGACATGTCGTAAAGCGCTCTGCATGGAGCCCACAGCGTGAGGGGTTCGGACATGTCGTAAAGCGCTCTGCATGGAGCCCACAGCGTGAGGGGTTTGGACATGTCGTAAAGCGCTCTGCATGGAGCCCACAGCGTGAGGGGTTCGGACATGTCGTAAAGCGCTCTGCATGGAGCCCACAGCGTGAGGGGTTCGGACATGTCGTAAAGCGCTCTGCATGGAGCCCACAGCGTGAGGGGTTTGGACATGTCGTAAAGCGCTCTGCATGGAGCCCACAGCGTGAGGGGTTCGGACATGTCGTAAAGCGCTCTGCATGGAGCCCACAGCGTGAGGGCTTTGGACATGTCGTAAAGCGCTCTGCATGGAGCCCACAGCGTGAGGGCTTTGGACATGTCGTAAAGCGCTCTGCATGGAGCCCACAGCGTGAGGGGTTTGGACATGTCGTAAAGCGCTCTGCATGGAGCCCACAGCGTGAGGGGTTTGGACATGTCGTAAAGCGCTCTGCATGGAGCCCACAGCGCGAGGGCTTTGGACATGTCGTAAAGCGCTCTGCATGGAGCCCACAGTGTGAGGGGTTTGGACATGTCGTAAAGCGCTCTGCATGGAGCCCACAGCGTGAGGGGTTTGGACATGTCGTAAAGCGCTCTGCATGGAGCCCACAGTGTGAGGGGTTTGGACATGTCGTAAAGCGCTCTGCATGGAGCCCACAGCGTGAGGGGTTTGGACATGTCGCGTGGAGCACGTGTGACAGCGCCCAGCGACAAGTGAATTTATTCCTCTGATTTATTGTTTGTTTATTTATCTCCAGAGCCTGCACGCTGTGCTGGGCCGCCGTGCCGCGGGCTGTCGGGCGTCACTACGCCGCGATGAAGCTGCTCGTGCCGCAGGTTTGAGGCAGGTGCTGCAGAGTTGATATGTGCATCTGTTTTCTCTCTCTCTCCCTCCCTCTCTCTCTATCTCTCTCTCTCTCTCTCTCTCTCTCCCTCTCTCTCT
>NC_139652.1:2584683-2602183 GCF_964638095.1 Poromitra crassiceps
GCTGTCCTTATTGGGTGGTGTCAGGCGGAGGTCACAGCTGTCCTTATTGGGTGGTGTCAGGTGGAGGTCACAGCTGTCCTTATTGGGTGGTGTCAGGCGGAGGTCACAGCTGTCCTTATTGGGTGGTGTCAGGCGGAGGTCACAGCTGTCCTTATTGGGTGGTGTCAGGCGGAGGTCACAGCTGTCCTTATTGGGTGGTGTCAGGCGGAGGTCACAGCTGTCCTTATTGGGCGGTGTCAGGCGGAGGTCACAGCTGTCCTTATTGGGCGGTGTCAGGCGGAGGTCACAGCTGTCCTTATTGGGTGGTGTCAGGTGGAGGTCACAGCTGTCCTTATTGGGCGGTGTCAGGCGGAGGTCACAGCTGTCCTTATTGGGTGGTGTCAGGCGGAGGTCACAGCTGTCCTTATTGGGTGGTGTCAGGCAGAGGTCACAGCTGTCCTTATTGGGTGGTGTCAGGCTGAGGTCACAGCTGTCCTTATTGGGTGGTGTCAGGCTGAGGTCACAGCTGTCCTTATTGGGTGGTGTCAGGCTGAGGTCACAGCTGTCCTTATTGGGTGGTGTCAGGCGGAGGTCACAGCTGTCCTTATTGGGTGGTGTCAGGCTGAGGTCACAGCTGTCCTTATTGGGTGGTGTCAGGCAGAGGTCACAGCTGTCCTTATTGGGTGGTGTCAGGCAGAGGTCACAGCTGTCCTTATTGGGTGGTGTCAGGCGGAGGTCACAGCTGTCCTTATTGGGTGGTGTCAGGCTGAGGTCACAGCTGTCCTTATTGGGTGGTGTCAGGCAGAGGTCACAGCTGTCCTTATTGGGTGGTGTCAGGCAGAGGTCACAGCTGTCCTTATTGGGCGGTGTCAGGCGGAGGTCACAGCTGTCCTTATTGGGTGGTGTCAGGCGGAGGTCACAGCTGTCCTTATTGGGTGGTGTCAGGCGGAGGTCACAGCTGTCCTTATTGGGCGGTGTCAGGCGGAGGTCACAGCTGTCCTTATTGGGCGGTGTCAGGCGGAGGTCACAGCTGTCCTTATTGGGTGGTGTCAGGCGGAGGTCACAGCTGTCCTTATTGGGTGGTGTCAGGTGGAGGTCACAGCTGTCCTTATTGGGTGGTGTCAGGTGGAGGTCACAGCTGTCCTTATTGGGCGGTGTCAGGCGGAAGTCACAGCTGTCCTTATTGGGTGGTGTCAGGCGGAGGTCACAGCTGTCCTTATTGGGTGGTGTCAGGTGGAGGTCACAGCTGTCCTTATTGGGTGGTGTCAGGTGGAGGTCACAGCTGTCCTTATTGGGTGGTGTCAGGTGGAGGTCACAGCTGTCCTTATTGGGTGGTGTCAGGCGGAAGTCACAGCTGTCCTTATTGGGTGGTGTCAGGCGGAGGTCACAGCTGTCCTTATTGGGTGGTGTCAGGCGGAAGTCACAGCTGTCCTTATTGGGTGGTGTCAGGCGGAGGTCACAGCTGTCCTTATTGGGTGGTGTCAGGTGGAGGTCACAGCTGTCCTTATTGGGTGGTGTCAGGCGGAGGTCACAGCTGTCCTTATTGGGTGGTGTCAGGCAGAGGTCACAGCTGTCCTTATTGGGTGGTGTCAGGCAGAGGTCACAGCTGTCCTTATTGGGCGGTGTCAGGCGGAGGTCACAGCTGTCCTTATTGGGTGGTGTCAGGTGGAGGTCACAGCTGTCCTTATTGGGTGGTGTCAGGTGGAGGTCACAGCTGTCCTTATTGGGTGGTGTCAGGTGGAGGTCACAGCTGTCCTTATTGGGTGGTGTCAGGTGGAGGTCACAGCTGTCCTTATTGGGTGGTGTCAGGCGGAAGTCACAGCTGTCCTTATTGGGTGGTGTCAGGTGGAGGTCACAGCTGTCCTTATTGGGTGGTGTCAGGTGGAGGTCACAGCTGTCCTTATTGGGTGGTGTCAGGTGGAGGTCACAGCTGTCCTTATTGGGGTCTCTGACGTGGCGCTCTCCCGCCGCAGGTTACAGAGTCAAACAGAGGGGCGCTTGTTCCCGTTACTCCGCGTCCCGGCTCCCTCCACGGGCTGCCACAGCAGGGTGGAGCTTCAGCCACCAGCACACCACAGAAAGACGACACTGAGTATTTTTACATGGCAGCTAGGTCTGTATTGTACGTTTGTATTTTTATTTGTATTTTTTGCACATAGCACTGGTGCCACAGAGGTTGACAGTTTTTAGCACAGGCCACAAAATTGTAGCACCCATGATCATGTATAAAAACAACTGAAGTAGTGAAACTGCATCACTTAACCCTAAAACACTAACGTCAATTAAAATCACCCCTTCACTAACGTCGGGTATATTTCACCCGATATAATATACCCCATAGAAAAATACTTCCCATCAAAATATATTAAACTACAACAATACATGGCAAATATATTAAACATGCCAAATTGAGGTACTCTTCTTTTATTTTTCCCTATACAATGTCACAAAAAACAGAAAAAAGGTATCATGGGGGAACCCTATAAAAAAGCTGTAAAATGTGTGAAAAATTATGGAATCTTTAACAAAGAATTTAAAAAAAATTATAATAATGGAGCTGGGAACTCCTTTGTCCACCCGTTCCTGTGAGCCTTGTCTGGTGAAGGCATTATATATATATATACATGTATATATATAAAATGTATTGTCTAAGTATTTACCCTCAATCACTAACGTCGGGTGAAAATCACCCAAACCCGTGCCTGTAGAAATAAGCACGGATGGGAGCAGGGAAACTCGCCTACCTTTGATGACGTCAGTGAGCAGCCTGAAGGTACCTAAGGACCCGCCCACCTCAGACAGCAACAACACAATGAAAATCACATGACCACAATTGTGTGGGTGAAAATCACCTGATGTTAGTGTTCTAGGGTAGCTACAGGTCTGTGACTGGAAAAGGGCATTCATGTTGCATACAGGGCACACAAAATCCAAACCTTAACAAGAAATGTTTCTTGCAAACATTTTCTTCGTTTGCCCTTAACACTTTCAGTGCCACGGCCCTTGGGCAAAAGGTTGCTTGCTGTGCCACATAGGCCGCAATGCATTGTAATATAGCCATATCATTTTTTGTGTTCCTCTTATATGGACAACCAATAGCCTCAATGAAACTTTGAACCCTTCTGTTTCATTTAAAAAAAAAAGTTTGTTTATAAACCATTTCCATTTTGGAAATACACCCCTCTGAAAAAGAGTGTTTTCGACCGAAAAAAGCAGGGTGAAATTAGTTTCTGAGATAATCACATCTTTATGTTAGAAAGGGCGACAGAATGAATTCTGCTTTGAGTTGAACAAAATGCTATAGCTAAAATGAAAGGTTAGAATGTCTAGTTCACCTGCGGGAAAAAGTATGTCAAAAGAATGTGTTGTTTTTTTTCTACAAATTTTAGTTTACAGCTTGGTCTAACATCAAAATGTTCACTTTCATGGGGTCATGCTGGATAATGAAGTCCATATTTCCACAAAGAAAGAAGATATCAACTTTTATTTTTTATTTTTATGAAACTACACATTGAAAGCTTTCATTTGATGTGTAACATAATAACAATATTCAAAACACAACATGTCCTGCACTGTTTTATCTTCTTCACATGGACCTTCAAAATATTTGGAAATCAAGACAACTTTATGTAAACATAGGCCAAATAATGAATTCTCCTTTGAGTTGAACAAAATGCTATAGCTGGAATGAAAGGTTAGAATGTCTAGTTTACCTGCGGGAAAAAGTGTGTGAAAAGACGACAGCCCACCGGACTATAAACAATAGACCTCATCTACTTTTTTTTTTTTTTTTTTTTTTTTTTTGGGGTTGGGGGGGTGAGGTGGGGGAGGGAGTGGGGAGAGGATGAAACTGTCACTGGGAATGATACTCGAAGTAGCAGGGGTACAGGCAGAGAGGGAGGTAGTCACATTTGGGGCAAACGTATTTAGTCTCTTTTCTGACTCCTTTCTCTGCGCAGTGCACACATCGCCTGTAGGCCTTGTCCTTCGTGGGTGGCACCTCGATTGGCTGTGGGACATGTCCCTCGAAGTCCACAGTCGCGGAAGCGGAAGCGGACCGTTTCCGCGGGTGGATGGGCGTGGCTTGGCGAGGAGGAGGTTGGTCACCTGCCGCCGGAGGAGGAGGGGGGGGGGGGACAGATGCCTCCGTCCAGGACTTGATCACCGACAGGGTGAAGTCTTTGAGCGTTTTGCAGCTGGCCGTTGGGTTGCGGTTTCTGTAAAGGATGAAGGCATTGCTGATCGCAATCTCAATCAGGTACGCCACGAATTTGGAGCTCCATTTCGCCGTCTTCCTGATGAATGGGTAATAGCTGATCTTCTGATCTAGCCGATCTACACCATTCATGTACTGGTTGTAGGCCACGACGCATGCTGGTTTTTGTTGGGGGACTCTCTCACTTTGGCCTTTCTGTCTCACCTCTACGGTCTTCATGTCATCCGTGTGGAAGGTGGTGATCATCCTCACGATCCGCTTGTCTCGCCACGCCAGGACCATCACTGCGTCATTGTGGAGAGCGCGTCGTTCACCGACTGCCAGATCCGACATGCTGACCTGCCGGATTGACGGTGGTTCTCCCCTGTTCACACGGAGTGTGCCGGCTGAGTCTATGTGGAGGCTGAGGAGAAGTCGACACATGGACTCACTGTTGTAGAAGTTGTCCATGTAGAGGCGGTGGCCAAAACCCTCAAGGCCGTCGACCAGGAAGCGCACGGTGTCCTGCAGTGTGTTGCTTGTTCCACAGTAGGGCTTCATGGAGTAGCAATAGCCGTTTTCAGAATCGCAGAGTATGTAGCTCTTGATCCCGTACTTGACTGGTTTTGCCGGGTTGTACACCTTGAACCGCAGTCTCCCGCGCCAGAGAAGCATGCCTTCGTCCACACTGATGTTCTGTGAGGGCCGGTACATCTCCCTGAATTTGCAGAGCAGCAGGTCCAGGACGAGACGCACTTTGTGCAGCGGGTCGCTGCCATCGACCTCCCGGTTGTCACTGAAATGAATAAAGCGCCAGATTATCTGGTACCTGTTCCGTGGCATTGTTCTTCTGAAGTAGGGCGTTTCAAGTGCATGTTCAAGAGACCAGTATTCCGCGATGCTGGGTTTCTTTATGAGGCCGGTGAGGAAGAGCAAACCCAAAAACCGCTTCAGCTCTACCACCGTCAGCGGAACCCAGGCATTTGCCCTGGAGAAGGGGAGACGCAGCTGATGGAGGACAGCAATGCACTGTTGTGCATAAGTGTTTGTCTGCTCAACAATGAGCTGCAGCAGCTCCTCGCAGAGGTAGAGCTCCACGAAGTCGACAGGCTGGTCGGACTGGATGGATGCTGCCGCGTTGCTAGGACCTGCCACTCCCGTGAACGGCAAGCTCTTGGGGCTCCAGTCACCCGTTTCCCGCCAGCTTGGCGGGTCCTCCTGATGGCGAGTCTTGCCAGCTGAATAAAAATAAAATAAAATAAAAATAATATGAAATAAAAGGTTTTTCTTCAGACAATTGTGATATGTAAACAAGCTGTCTTTTTGACAAAATCCAATAATTAGAAGCCTTGTGTTGACAAAAATAAACTGAATAAAAAAGGTTCCCACCTCTTTTGCGCCCAACTGCACTTGAAGAAGGTGGTGGTGGTGGTGGTGGTGGTGGATCCTCCGACTCTTCTGTCGTAAAAGTGAATTTATAAAAATATGAAATTGAAATTTCTTGAAGGAAAAAAGTTTATGTTTTCATTCACTATCAGATTGAATTGGAATTCTAAAATGGCATTGATCTCACCTTCATCACTGGAGTGCAAACGTGCAACACGTGGGAAGCTGGAGGAAGCCCCTTGGTTTTCGTCATCCTCACTGTCCTCCAACTCTGAAATTGTATATTTTACATGGTATTAGAATAGGCTAAATAATTCAGGATTGTTATTCTTACCAAGCTTTTATTTACGAAAATAAATGGCTGAATAATAAAAGGTGTGTGTGCGTGTGTGTGTTTATTTTTTTTACATTTGTACCTCTACTTTTCAAGAAGCCAGTCTGCCAAGATCTACCAGTCCAGTTTCAACATTGCAAATGCACACACGTATACTACACAGACACAGTTTCCAGCCTGCATAGTAAAGTCGCCACAACACACTCCCTCTTTGTTTGTTTGTCTGTCTGTCTCTCTCTCTCTCTCTCTCCCGATCTACTGGTTGGGCATCACTGCTATATACTGTAAGTCACTTTTAGTAGGCTACTTTTTGCTCTCCTATGAAGATGATGATGATACATTGTTCTGTTTGTCCTGAAATGTAGATTTAGCTGTATACCTGACACATGAATTTCCTGCAAAGGATCAATAATAACGTATATATATCTAGGTTCTTACCTCTAGAAGACGACGCCACGGGCAACTCAGGAGTCTCCTCCTCCTCCTCATCTGTATCCAAAGTGAGAGTTTATAAAAATATGATATATATGATTGAAGGAAAAAAGTGTTTTCAATATCAGATGATCGTAAATCGATCTCACCATCGCTGGAGTCCAAAAAGGCACCACTCGGTGCAGGCGGTTGCCAGTCTGAATCCCTAGTATCGTCATGTTCAGAGGAAGAGACCGGCTCGTCGGAGTCCGTCTCCGGGAGACCTCTCGACTCAACAGCGCGGTCCAGGGCCTGCTGTAATGTGAGCTGCCCGAAGGCAGGCTGGGGACGCTTGCGCCTGGGCATCCCTACAGCTAAGCTAGCTCTAGACTAGCCAACTAGCCAACTAAACACACACACACACACACACACACACACACACACACACACACACACACACACACACACACAACACACAACACACAGAGACAGACACAGACAGACAGAGACGCACAAACACGTATTTTTTTGTTTTTTTTGTTTTTTTTTTTACACACACTACACTAACTAATAACTATACGCTAACGCTACTACTGCTGCCTGCTAAACTAATCGACCTAACGCTATCACAAACACTCACACACACACGCGGCCCTCACACACACACCTCAAACACCCAAGCACTCACCTGAAATACACCAAACGCTCAACACTCACCACAATCTCACAAACTAATCTATCTGATGCTATCAATCTATCTATCTACCTATCTGATCTAAATATACCGCTAATAACTATCTAATGCTCAATGCTATTTCTCAATGCTAATTCTCAATGCTATCTATCGTATGCTACCATCTGCTATCACCAAGGGACTGAAGCGATTTCCCAAACTCAGTCAAGACAAAGGAGTCGGGGGGGGCGGCGCGCTCTGATCGCGTCCATTTTTTAAGGTGGCGCCGTGAGATCCATTGAAGGAAATTATGTTGACAGGCTGCGTACGACCTTAAGCTGCACAAATATGGAAAAATATGATTTTGGATTTCTTGACGCCATATGGCGTCGCTGGCACTGTACGGTAAATTTCTCTTGACGCCATATGGCGTCGCTGGCACTGAATGTGTTAATGGTAAATTGCAGGGACATAACAATAGTATCAAACATCAATATATATATATATATATATATATATATATATATATATATATATATATATATATATATATATATACACACACACACAGTATATGGCTACACTTCAAATGAGGGTTGTTCATTGAATTTAATGAATGAATGAATAGAAAAGGGGGCAATGTTTTCAGTCTCTTGCCTTTCACCACTGTCCTTATTCCACTGAAATACAATATGAAACATAACAGGCGATCAAATGGTCCACAGCATGTGTATTTTAAAACATGAACTACGTAAATGAATGAATAAATTAATTTGATCTGTATGAGAATATCAGACTGAAGGCAACACTTCAGACCAGGACAGCCCTCTCATCATCACTGAGGATGAAGCACAGCGCCGGTCGTTCGTGCGGATCGACCCACGCAAGGCGGCCGGCCTGGGACGGCATCCCCGGACGCGTCCTCAAGGTCTGCGCCCACCAGCTGGCAGAGGGTTTTCACAGACATCTTTAACCAGTCCCTCTCCCTCTGGACTGTCCCCTCCTGCTTCAAATCTGCAACCATCATCACAGACAGACAGACAGACACACACAGACAGACAGACAGACAGACAGACAGACAGACAGACAGACACAGACACACACAGACAGACAGACAGACAGACAGACACAGGCAGACACACACAGACAGACAGACACAGACAGACAGACACAGGCAGACAGACAGACACAGACAGACAGACACAGGCAGACAGACAGACACAGACAGACAGACACAGACAGACACAGGCAGTACCTGCACATTACAACCCAGTCGCTAGAATAAAACATTGGCATTGGACATGTCCGCACAGCAGGAATACATACAGTACAATCTCAACGTAAATATGAAACAAAATGGTGGTTCATTTGAAAACCTTTCCAATGTTTAACACAAATAAAACAACTTTAACAATTTTGGTTATGTTTAAGCAAACAACTTGGTTACGGTTTGGGTTAAATAACAAAAAGGTTGATGTGTGGTATAGTGTAAATGTAAATGTTGAGGAGGCGAACACAACTCTGCGGTGTGAAAGACAAGTGTTGTTTATGGCGCCCTGCATCCACCCCGACCGCAACGCCCTTACTGGCCACCGCGCTACTCCATGAGCAGACTATAACGACGACATACCTAAATGTGACGTGCAACATATTTTTGGTTCAGAAACGTTGATAGATGCGTCTGTGCAGAAACATAAAATGCATGTTATTGTGGCGAGTCTGGTGGCCAGGCTGTATCTCAGCATCTCTTCCAGGCTGTATGAACATCTCTCCACTCAGCGTCTCTTCCAGGCTGTAAGAACATCTCTCCACTCAGCATCTCTTCCAGGCTGTATGAATATCTCCACTCAGCATATCTTCCAGGCTGTATGAATATCTCTCCACTCAGCATCTCTTCCAGGCTGTACTGTATGAATATCTCTCCACTCAGCGTCTCTTCCAGGCTGTATGAATATCTCTCCACTCAGCATCTCTTCCAGGCTGTACTGTATGAATATCTCTCCACTCAGCGTCTCTTCCAGGAAATGAAAGGCGCTGGTTGAGGATGTGTAATCAGCTCATAAAGGAGAGCGAGAGCCTGATTTTATTTTATGATTTGCCCTTATTGCCTTATGGCCTCTCCTCCCTGCTCACTCATCCACACACGCACTGGCACTGTGATAAATCGCTAACCTCCCTGCATCCTCCCCACACAACCTCCCTGCATCCTCCCCACACAACCTCACTGCATCCTCCCCACACAACCTCCCTGCATCCTCCCCACACAACCTCACTGCATCCTCCCCACACAACCTCACTGCATCCTCCCCACACAACCTCACTGCATCCTCTCCACACAACCTCACTGCATCCTCCCCACACAACCTCACTGCATTCTCCCCACACAACCTCACTGCAGTCTCCCCACACAACCTCACTGCATCCCCCCACACAACCTCACTGCATCCTCCCCACACAACCTCACTGCATTCTCCCCACACAACCTCACTGCATTCTCCCCACACAACCTCACTGCAGTCTCCCCACACAACCTCACTGCATCCTCCCCACACAACCTCACTGCAGTCTCCCCACACAACCTCACTGCATCCTCCCCACACAACCTCACTGCAGTCTCCCCACACAACCTCACTGCATCCTCCCCACACAACCTCACTGCAGTCTCCCCACACAACCTCACTGCAGTCTCCCCACACAACCTCACTGCATCCTCCTCCCCACGTCCCCAACCTCACTGCATCCCCCCACACCCCCAACCTCACTGCATCCTCCATAACCTCACTGTATCATCCCCAAACCTCACTGCATTCTCCCCACACAACCTCACTGCATCCTCCCACACAACCTCACTGCATCCTCCCCACACAACCTCACTGCATCCTCCCCACACAACCTCACTGCATCCTCCCCACACAACCTCACTGCAGTCTCCCCACACAACCTCACTGCAGTCTCCCACACAACCTCACTGCATCCTCCCCACACAACCTCACTGCATCCTCCCCACACAACCTCACTGCATCCTCCCCACACAACCTCACTGCATCCTCCCACACAACCTCACTGCATCCTCCCCACACAACCTCACTGCATCCTCCCCACACAACCTCACTGCATCCTCCCCACACAACCTCACTGCATCCTCCCCACACAACCTCACTGCATCCTCCATAACCTCACTGTATCATCCCCAAACCTCACTGCATTCTCCCCAACCTCACTGCATCCTCCCCACACAACCTCACTGCATCCTCCCCAGTCCCCATACAACCTCATCGCATCCTCCCCAACCTCACTGCATCCTCCATAACCTCACTGCATCCTCCCCAACCTCACTGCATCCCAGTCATAGTCATAAGACATCTCACACATGCAGAAATGGAGACGCACATATATAGGAGATCTCTTCACCCCAGTGGCATTGAGGATTTCTCTCCTTTTGCTGAAACCTTGGACAGTGCATCATATTCCATAACAATTGATAACAGTCTCCCAGTCAGACTATGTATGTATATGTATATATATATATATATATATATATATATATATATATATATATATATATATATATATATATATTTATAAAACGGCTCTCTCAAATCAAGCAATCTGATTGGTTCACAGCCATTGTGGTTGCCATGGCAACTCTCTTACTAAAAGCCTTTGGTTACCTCAAATGACAATGTAGAAAAAACAAATGGCGGAGACAGCTGTCAGATCCTTGTGAATCGATCTTCGCTTATAACTTTACTAATACTTCGCAGAAAATTATGTTTTGTACAAGAATAGACGCGGGCTAATGTCTTCTTTGCAAAAAAAAGGCTGTTAACCCCGCATTTAACCCCGTAACGTTAGTTGGTGTCGGGCTTTGCAGAACGCACTCAGCTTCTCAGCAAGCGCCAGGATTGGCCAATGTCAACTTCAGTCTCCAGAACGATCCAATCAAATCACCCGCACGTCTATCTTCTTGCTAGAGGTCCCGCCTTACAGTAGTGTTTCAACTGACTCTATCAGAATACCATGCCAGTCGGACTTATAGTATTATTATTATATTTATATTATCATACTTGGAAACCGTTTTATAAAAGCAATATAGCACTCGAGCAGTGTGTGTTGTGGCATATATCCCGGCCTCGTGGGATAACAGTTTATCAGCAGGATATATTCACCACAACACACTGGCTCTCATGCTATATTGCTTAAATCTAGACTGCACCGACGCACACATTTACAAGAGATCATCCCATTCCTCTCCCCCCCTCTTTTACTGCCTTGCAGTATAAAGCGTATGTCAAATTGTGACATCGCCGCTGAATATTTCGGACTCTGTATGTATGACACATCAGATGTGTACATTGAGATTCAGTCCTCTGACAATAAAGTTTGTCAGAGTTTGTATGGCTTTAAAATATACTTTCATAAGACATCTTTCTGGCTCTTGGCTTCATTCAATTTGGTTTATATTAGCTGTTATATATATTATATAGCAGATGAGGGATGATGCAGCTCTATAACAGATGTGTTGACAGCGAACATATTTGTATTTGCACAGGAAGGGAAGAAGTGGAAATACCAAATATGGAGAGGCAGCTGAGCAGCAGGGCTCGCTGCACGGAGGTTACTATAGTTCATGGCATCATAGGTGAGTGAAGGAAACTACTATAGTAATACGACAGTTGCTTTGGGCTTTGGAATGTAACCGCTGTGAAACAATCAGAATGTAACCGCTGTGAAACAATCAGAAAATAACATTCTATTCCTCTGATTCAACAGCTTTGTTCTCGCAACGCTCTCTCTCTCTTTATTCACTCTCTATCTTGCTCGACCAGCACACTCTTTGAATGCTGCTGTGTTTACAGACAGCAGACTGTCTGTCAGTTGGGTTTCTACTTTAGAAAGCATCTCGTTTTTCCCCACTGAAGCAGAGAACAAGCCAGATGTGATATTATGCTTCAATACAAACTTGATATTGTTTCCTCGCCATTATTACACTGTCATTTTTCTATCAGCTGATGCCCATCCGCAGCACTTAGACACAACACTCACATTGCTTGTTGTTTGCACTCGCCAATTAGCAAAACCATTGAAGCCGTTTTAATTACCCCCGCCCGTGTCATGAACAACGCAGGCTGACAACTCTGGCCTCTATTTTAAACATAGTTCCCGATCTGAGAATTGACGTATATAGAAGTGTGCGTTGACTCAAATGAGTCCTGAACAATTTAAATGTCAACTCAGAGAGCTATTAAACCCGGAGAGCACATATTTATAGTCCGGTTCCCCTCTGGAAGTAGCTGCTGCATGCAGGGGATGAGCATTTGTGACTCACTGATTTGAGACATATTTTTCATGTTTTGCAGGGGAGGAAAAATCCTTCCTGCAAAAGGCAATCATGCTGAGTTGACTTAACTTTAACTAAACTGTTTTTGGAGTGTTGCATTTTTTAATGTATTTTTCTTGGCTTTTTGTATGTTGCCTTCTTATAACCAGACTCATTTTACATTTTAATTCTAGACATTTTGTTCATTTGGTTAATCTTGGATCCCCATTAGCTGCTGCACAAACAGCCACTGCTCATCCTGCTGGGCTTCACACATAAATATCACACAGAATTACATTACATTACATTACATATATATATATATATATATATATGAACCTGTGCTCTTAAAGCAGCTACGAGCAAGATTTTCAATTGTTATTAAACAGTCTAAATTTAATATCGATGTCTCACATCTTACCTCTAATAGTAGACGAGACCAACGCCGAGTAGTCTTGCTTGAAAGCCGAGTGAATCGGCCAGTGTTGTCTTGATGATTATAGTCTGTGTGCGGGCCGGGGCTGATCAGGAAGTGAAATGAAACGGTTTGCCGCAGCCACTTCGGCCATAACCACAAAATGACTTTCAAACAAACTGTTAGAACATAACGAGAGATGTTCGCGAGAGCAGAAAGTAGCGAGGACAGCTGTTTTGGGTCTGTTGCTACGGCCGTAAACCATTTCGCTCTGCCTAGCAACAGACCCAAAACAAGAAGGACGGCTTTCCTCGCTACATCAAAAGGCTTTCTACTCTCGCAAACATCTCTTGTTATATTCTAACAGTTTGGTCTCATCTACTATTAGAGGTAAGATGTGAGGCATCGATATTACATTTTTGACTGTTTAATAACAACCGAAAATCTTTAATATCTCACCTGAATTAGCTCAAATTATGTTACAGGATAATCAGTGCGAGTTTGAGGCACTTTCTCCTGGACTGAGTAGCCACACGTGGCCACAACCCTTATGTAGCGCACGGGCACACGCCGCTGCTGCTACAGGGCCGCAGACGCCTCCCAAGCCCAGAGAGAGGCTCCGTCTCTCACTAACGTAAACATTATTCTCCTCACAGGGTTTGGTTCTTAGTGCAACGAGATCTCGTAAACTTACAGTAAGAATTTTAATAATATAAAAAAGTAGGCTACAAGTAGTCTACACAAAAAAGCTACTCAATTACAGTACTGTAACTGTACTGTAATAAATGTAATTAGTGACTTGATGTTGATTGAAAGTTACGCATCGCTTTATTCTGAATATGGATGATTTTAAAATAATACAAATTATTTACAAGTTGTAAAGAAAAGTTTGACCATTATTCACATGGGTGTAAATTTCACACCCATGTGAATAATTGGTAAAACTTTCAAAACTTCTGGCCCCTGTGAGTTTTAAAATGTGTTATATCTCTTAAAACAACCAACAACAACAACAACAACAACAACAACTATAATTTCCTCTTTAAATATTGGGGATCCACTCTTTTAAAGTCGCTTTTATGGACTTCAGTTCCCTGCGCTTTACAGCTATTTGAATGTGGCCCTCTGACTCAGTCATTCTGTCACAGTGCATGTCACCTCTGACTCAGTCATTCTGTCACAGTGCATGTCACCTCTGACTCAGTCATTCTGTCACAGTGCATGTCACTTCTGCTTTAGGAATGAAAGGTCAAATGTAATGAACCTGGAGTCCGCCTTATCATATTCACGTTTTGCCCGATTTCATTTAAACAAACGTAAAAAAAACAGAAGATGCAGAGCACTGCACACTGACACTGACACACACACACACACACACACACACACACACACACACACACGCATGCACACACACACACACACTTGCGCGCGCGCGCTTGAAGGCACGAACACACGCACACACACACACACACATACAGTATTGTCTCTCCTCTCTGCAGTGAAACACTTTATGCAAATGTATTTAAAAAAAATCCACATCAGAGAGCATCTGTTGCAGATGGCTGCCAACAAAAACACACTGATCTGCAGTTTTGATGTTGCAACCTTGTCTCACGGCAGCTCGCGTTGGCAGGCATAAAAATTGTATCTGTACATTTGTTTATTAATAATAATAATAATAATAGTAAAAAAAATGGAGGCGCCTTTCAAAACACCCAAGGTCGCCGTACAGTGCATAAAAGAACGTAACATTTTGAACAGGTGGGTTTTGAGGTGGGATTTGAATGTGGGGCAACACAGAGCGAGGCGCGGGGCAACACAGAGCCTCGCGGGGCAACACAGAGTGCTTGTGCTTCTGGTGTAAATGGCAAGGCTCCTGCTCGACGCTTCTGTGAAGCACTGCTTCTGAGATGCTTTTGGTGTGAACCAAGCGTAAGTGATGCCAGGCCTATCTGAATGTCACACACGTCACTTCCAGCTGAAATACGTAATCGTGCCGTCACGGAAATTTTAACAAAACTTGTCCGTGTACACGACTTAATTAAGCAACGTGAATGCCACAACATGAACAGCTGTGAGACTGGATTGGATGATCTGTATCTATTTTTACTTACTATTTTTACTATCACAAGTTTTTTCTGCTCTTTTATGCATTGAATCTAATGACTCGTGAAAATTGTGTTGTTACTACTGAAGCCGTTTTTTTTGTTTAGATTATTTGTTGGGCATGTTCACCTTTTATTTTTTTAGACAGGACAGTAGGCAGACAGGAAAGGTGTGGAGAGAGAGGGGATGACATGCGGAAAAGGACCTCGGGTCAGATTCGAACCCGCGTCGGCCGCAGGAAGGACCGGGCCTCTGTCGTACGCGTGCTACCATGGCTGAGCCACCAGAAATCACCTACTGAAGCCTTTTCTGTTTGGACCTGGAGGAGTGGTTTTACTAAGTGACTTTGCATTATTCCTTCCTGTTTATTCTGGGATTCGAACCTGAAACTGTCCTATGTTGATTTTGGAGTCGGTAAAAGACGACATGTTTGGGTCCAGAATTTGAACGGCGTTACAGAGACCTGATGTTCTACACACACACACACACACACACACACACACACACACTACACATCTATGGATTGTAGAAACATACAATGCCAACATTTTATTCTGGCGACCAGGCTGTGTGCACACACACACACACACACACACAAACACATGCACACACACACATACACACATGCACACACACACACACACACACACACACACACACACACATGCACACACAAACACGTGCACGCGCGCACACACACACATGCGCGCGCGTGTGCGCACACACACACACACACACACACACACACACACACACACACACACACACACACACACCCTACAAAGGACACATACATTAAAAGTGATAAACTAATAATTAAAACTAATAAAGCAAGTATGCAGCACCTGCAACAAATCACACGAATCAACAACGGTGTTCAGTTGCAGCTCCAATTAAATCATCGCACCCAATCGACAATATAATGAACCGGTTTCATTAAAATCAGTTCACTCTGTTTCTTAATTGTTCTAACAACTCACTTTTATTCTCTTGCTTTCAATTGTTTTAATACCGATTAGCTGGTTTTAGATTGTGTTAGGTGTGACAGTGGGAAGTGGGGTCATGGGTTACAGCAGGAAGATATAAATCACACGCACGCACACACATGCACACACACACACACATGCACACACACACACACACACACATGCACACGCACGAACACACACATGCACACACATGCACACACACATGGGTTTTGGGGTATTTACATAGACTTGCATGTAGGGATGGGTATCGTTAAGTAATTGACGACACTGCTACTCTTATCAGTACTGAAACAAGTGGGACTGGGTTATAGGTTCATTGTAGCTGCAGCTTTAGCAAAAAAGTTTGGGTGTGTTTTTATTATTCATTCAAATATCCAGCATTATTATACATATAACTGAGACCATGTCCATCAGACAGAGCTGAAAAGAAGGTGGAGAGGGGGTCTTCCATTCCTTCAGAATGAGTCTCTTGGCGACAGTCTGTGTCAGAGACTGTTGCACAGCCGTGTCCACCTTATTTCTAGCTGCCATGATGCCTGATGGGTGCTTCTTCCGCTTCCGGTGTAATAGACTGTTTTACAGTCTATGGTTTTAACTTGACAAAAAAAACGTCTATGAGGATTTTACCCTTTTACAGCAGAGCCATTCTGCTCTACAGCCGTGTCGTTCGGGTGCTGGGATAACGTAATGCATTGTGGGTAGTCGGCTACTAACTGTGGCTAATGTTAGCGGCTAGCTAGCTATGTTACATGGCAGTAAAACGCCACCAAATTGATTTAACTTTTAACCATTTCGAGTAACACATTTCGAGTTTCCATACGCACCTCCAGCGTAAGGAAATGGCAAGCGGCAACAATGAGTCACGTTAAACCGGACCTTGTACCCACGATTCTTTTTTACAGTAGGGCATTCAAAAATAAGGTGTATAGGGAGGAGCAGAGAGGATTCCGAGCAGCCGAAGATGGCGAGTTCCGCCTCCGGCTGAAGGGTTATTTTGTAGGCCTCTGTGGTGTGAATGCAGATTGAGGCGGACTTGGGTTTCTTCAGGTATAAATTAATACACTTTAATTACCTATTAAAATAGAATCTAAAAGAGGGGAAAGGGTAGTGGAACAAAATTGATGGCATTAAAAGTGTTTAGCGGCTTAGTCTGTGTGGTCTGGCTGGATATCCCCTGTGATGCATGCAGGCTCACAGGTGGGCTGAGTTAAGTAGCAATCAGTGTGGTGGCCTGTTGACTGACAGACAGGCTCCTCCTCCTGGCATGTTGACTGACAGGCAGGCTCCTCCTGGCATGTTGACTGACAGGCAGGCTCCTCCTCCTGGCATGTTGACTGACAGGCAGACTCCTCC
This sequence comes from Poromitra crassiceps, assembly GCF_964638095.1. Lineage (NCBI taxonomy): Eukaryota > Metazoa > Chordata > Actinopteri > Beryciformes > Melamphaidae > Poromitra > Poromitra crassiceps. The sequence goes on from NC_139652.1 coordinate 2,601,845, forward strand.
TCCTGGCATGTTGACTGACAGGCAGACTCCTCCTCCTGGCATGTTGACTGACAGGCAGGCTCCTCCTCCTGGCATGTTGACTGACAGGCAGGCTCCTCCTCCTGGCCTGTTGACTGACAGGCAGACTCCTCCTCCTGGCCTGTCAGTCACTGGTCTGAATCTGATGCAAATCCACCTATATAAAATGCAACAGCCTTAGAGTACCAGTCAAATATTTTAGCCCAGAATCGGGATAGAGAAGGGCAAAACCAAAAGGTAATGGGACAGTGTGCCCTCTGACACCGGGCTCCGCACCTATCACATAGTGGTGAGATCCTGTGCAACTTATGCTTAGAATAA
>NC_139652.1:2609683-2642183 GCF_964638095.1 Poromitra crassiceps
GTTGTGTTGTTGCAGGGTGGTTGCAGCCTGGTTGTGTGTTGTTGCAGGGTGGTTGCAGCCTGGTTGTGTGTTGTTGCAGGGTGGTTGCAGCCTGGTTGTTGTGTTGTTGCAGGGTGGTTGCAGCCAGGTTGTGTGTCATTGCAGGGTGGTTGCAGACTTGTTGTTGTGTTGTTGCAGGGTGGTTGCAGCCAGGTTGTGTGTCGTTGCAGGGTGGTTGCAGACTTGTTGTTATGTTGTTGCAGGGTGGTTGCAGCCTGGTTGTTGTGTTGTTGAAGGGTGGTTGCAGCCTGGTTGTTGTGTTGTTGAAGGGTGGTTGCAGACTTGTTGTTGTGTTGTTGCAGGGAGGTTGCAGCCTGGTTGTTGTGGTGTTGCAGGGTGGTTGCAGACTTGTTATGTTGTTGCAGGGTGGTTGTTGTGGTGTTGAAGGGTGGTTGCAGACTTGTTATGTTGTTGCAGGGTGGTTGTTGTGGTGTTGAAGGGTGGTTGCAGACTTGTTATGTTGTTGCAGGGTGGTTGTTGTGGTGTTGAAGGGTGGTTGCAGACTTGTTGTTGTGTTGTTGCAGGGTGGCTGCAGCCAGGTTGTGTGTTGTTGCAGGGTGGTTGCAGACTTGTTGTTGTGTTGTTGCAGGGTGGTTGTTGTGGTGTTGAAGGGTGGTTGCAGACTTGTTGTTGTGTTGTTGCAGGGTGGTTGTTGCCTGGTTGTTGTGGTGTTGAAGGGTGGTTGCAGACTTGTTGTTGTGTTGTTGCAGGGTGGTTGTTGCCTGCATGGTTGTTGTGGTGTTGAAGGGTGGTTGCAGACTTGTTGTTGTGTTGTTGCAGGGTGGTTGCAGCCTCGTTGTTGCCTGGTTGCAGGGTGGTTGCAGACTTGTTGTTGTGTTGTTGCAGGGTGGTTGCAGCCTCGTTGTTGCCTGGTTGCAGGGTGGTTGCAGCCTGGTTGTTACCTGTTGTCGCATGGTTGCAGGGTGGTTGCAGCCTGGTTGTTTCCTGTTGTCGCATGGTTGCAGGGTGGTTGCAGCCTGGTTGTTTCCTGGAAATCCAATATGCTGACATCTCGGCCCTACCAGAGTTTCACCTGCAGGTTAAAGAGGAACCTTTATCATGTTAAAACCTATTAAATCCTTCAGAAACTCTCTGACCTCGGTGTTTATCCGTGTGTGCATGGGTGTGTGCACGTGCGTGCGTGCGTGTGTCTGTCTGTGTGTGTGTGTGTGTGTGTGTGTGTGTGTGTGTGTGCGTACGTGTGCCTCTCTGTCTGAATTTGTAGAAGTCAGGTTGCTTCTAATGCAGAGCTGATTGGAGCTCTTCAGTACAGGTGGAAACATCGCTCTGACATTTCCAACACATCAGCCTCCTGCTGCCGTGACTCAGACAGGTTTGTCTTCACAGCTCCAAAGCAAACAGAGTTCAAGCAAAGACGGTATTGAAGCAAAGAGACGAATCTCTGCTGCTTTTCTGACAACAGCGCTGCCGCCATTCTGGCATGAAAAGGCCTCCTTGTACAGACAGCCATTCAGAGGCAGAGTAGGGCGAGTTGTTACCGTTAACGAAAACAGGGTGTGAAAAGAACATTTTGGTTCATTGAAAAAATAATAAAAAGAAGTAGGTTTGATCAAAAAAAGTGATAACTAACTGCAACGGTGTTGTGTGTTTATGAAACGAACTAAGATAAACTAAAATTAGAGAGAAAATGTCTTTAGTTTAAGTTAGTCTTTTTCAATTGACAAGAACACTCTGACACATCATACTGCCACATCTTACTCTGCCTTTTGTGGGTGGTTGTTAATCTGTCCTATACAGTAAGTGATTTTTTTATGGTATGTTTTTTGAGTTTTTGCTACACAATACTTTTTCTGGCCTTTTTTTTAATCTCCTGATCAAACCAAGCAATAACATTAATGAGGGCCCTCGCACTGGAACACTGAAAATAAATGGAACTACACCTGCTTTACTTCCTGCTTTTACCACCTCAAAACGGATGCTGTGAAATGGGTCCAGCTACAGCCTCCAGCCCCATCCCATGGTGTAACTTGACCAGGTGTGTCCGTGTGCGTTCCATGATACACACAAGAGTCCCAGGTGGTTTACATCTAACACACATGGGGCCTATCTAGCAAGGGCAAGGGCAAGCATTATCTTTGCTAGTTTCTAGCACTCAAAATGACATTTTTTCTTTCTCTTTTAATCACCACTGGGTCAGTCCATCAAAGGACCTGTTTCAGTGACCCAGTGGTAAAAAAAGAAAGAACAATTTTGAGTGCTAGAAATAGCTAAATTATGCTTGCCCTTGCTCTGCCCTTGCACTGCCCTTGCTCTGCCCTTGCTCTGCCCTTGCTCTGCCCTTGCACTGCCCTTGCACTGCCCTTGCACTGCCCTTGCACTGCGACAGAGCGCTGATAGACAATGTGTTACGCCGTCGGAGTGAGAAGGCTGCACCAAAGGTGACCAAGAGTTCAGCTGGAGGAGAAGCTTCAGACCACACAGAGGGCACTGAGAGACAGTCTAACTGAGCCTGGAGCTATACACACAGCCCGAGGACACACACACACACACACACACACACACACACACACACACACACACACACACACACAGAGACACACACACACACACACACACACACACACACACAGTGGTGGTGTGTAATATAGGCAGCTGGGGGCAGAGAGCTGCAGGTGAACATCAAATCCCAGCGTCGCTTCTTAATCTGCTCTGAACCATTCACTGCCTCTGACATGACAGCAGGCCACGTGGGAGAGAGACAATGACAGAGGGAGAGAGAGAGAATGAAGAAAAGAGAGGAGAGAGAGAGAGAGAGAGCCAGTTCAGTTTACAAAAATGAGTCTAAATGCAGCTCTGTGTGATTCAAAAAGATGTATTTCGCCCTCCCGAATTCCCATTGCTATACTCCTCCTTATGCTATGGGGTCTCCACCCTGCACCCTGTACGAAGCCTGATGGCAGAAAAGCTGGCAACTTCCAACTGCTTCACTTTCCACACCCGCTGGCCAAAAGGGTGTGTGACAATGGGTGCGTCCAATCACAAAAAGGTGCCTAACTTCCAAATGGATTCATGTAACACCACAAATGGTTGTATATGTTTATTATGTAATAATGCTTTTAGTGCGTGGGTAGAGACACAACCTTGAAACAATGTGTGGTGCTCAGCCCACCTGCCCTGTAGTTGTTACAGGAATCAGATGTTTTTTTGAATGCAGCTTTGGTCTTGGTGCTGAGAAGTAGGCCTATGTTCATATCTGCTGTAGGCCATGTTCTCAGTATCCACATGGGCAAACCTGCAGTTTGCAGACGTGATTTAACTTTAACTTTTAAGTATGAAATCTCCAGCAGCTGTCAGTTAGCTCAAACATTTGAAAAGGAAAGGGGTGATTTTGAACGAGTCGTCTTTGCACTGAGTGTGAAAGTAAAGTGGCAGCTCTTTAGCACAGATTAGCATGCTGGACATCTCAAGCAGCAGCCAACGCTCGCTGTCATAAGTTACAGCAACTAGAGGTGATAAAAAAAATCTGTTGGACTGCATTTCTATTTAATCACTTTATTTTTTACTGCCTCTGTGTAATCGGTGGCTGCTGCTGTCACCAGCCCATATTTCCTTTTTGTCACCAAGCCGTTAGCTCGCTCTCACCTCGTCAGCAGAATGAGGTTTGGATCAGAACCTCATGGTGTCACTTCTTAGCACAAAAAGGGGTACCCAGTACCCCTTTTTTACCAATGTTTTGTCATTTAGCATCATGCAGGGTCGTTATGTGAAGGAGACACGACTATGGGAGCAGTGTGACAATTAAACGCTGGATAGTAAGGACGTTGTGGTCGGGGTGGAGGATGGGCATACACTATATACGTTTGCCATTAGATGCCGATGACTGGCTTGGTTTGGTTTATTTCGGATCAAGAATGCATAAAAACCATTACAAATTTACAATACAGTAGTAAAAAAAAGTACACAATATGTAAATCGAAAGTAAAATGATCCAAGGATAGCCCAGTAAAGCAGCTTAAAGTTACAAACTAGAAGCCTGCTTATTTCCACTGGGGTCCTTAAAATCGACCGGAATGGATTTGGCAGATCGGGTACCCAAAAATAACGTGAAAGTTTCAGGTACTTTGGACCAGCAAAATATGGTATAATGCTTATTACTTATTACTGTTACTATCGTCTTAATTAAAATTGGCTAAGTGGTGTCTGTCTGGGTGTCTGTGCGGTGTTGATGTGATGTCACTCAGGGCAGTTGTGTGTGTGTGTGTGTTTGTGTGCATTTGCTATTGCGCAATTGTGATGACATTCAAGCAGTTGTGATGTCATCAGTGATGTCACTCGAGCAACTGTGATCTTATCTTCTTTATTAGTTAAAATTGGCTAAAAGCTCGTTTATAGTTACTGCGGAGTGTCCGGTGTTCGCGGTGCAGAGGGTCTGTCCGCCGATTGCGGAGCTCCCTAGGGGCTCTGCTCCGTGCTCCTCTCAAAAAATGAAACTCAGCGGAGACGTCCACAAATGGTGCAGTCAATTCCGAGGCTATGATTGCCTAATGGTTGCTATGGTTGGTTAGGGAAGTAGCCTACTTCCAGAAACTGACGAACTGCCATAAAACACCACAGAAGAAGAAGTAGGGAGAAGAGGATGGCTAAGTGGGCTCTGTCTGTGGTGGTGTCAAGGGGAACAGGTAGTTTCTCCAGTCTCCACCCTATTTCTACTGTATTTATTTTCAAATAATGCCAATGTTTTTTCTTCCTTGTGAAAAATACATTTTTTTTTTTTGGAGATCCAGCGACGAAATGAAGGTAAAAAAGTGATGTAACTTCAGGAGTCTGTCTCCATGGCAGCACACTGCATTTTCAGGTGAGGAACATTTCTAAAGGTCAGTCTGAGAGAGAGCGCGCCCCCCCCTGGATTAAGTTACTGTGCTGTGTCTCTGATCTAATGCCATCATGGTTGAGCTTTGATTTGTCCTGTACTTGGCAAATAGCATCGATCTGGACTCCAGACCGTCCGGAGAACATCAGAGGCGAAGGAAGCCGCTTCTGAGAATAGAAATGGCGGCATGGTGGATCAGTGGTTAGCACTGTCGCCTCACAGCGTCACAGCATGAGTTTGCATGTTCTCCCCGTGTTTGTGTGGGTGCCCTCCGGGAGATCCGGTTTCCTCCCACAGTCTAAACATATGCTGTGATGATGCTATGTAAAGCCCTTTGAGACACTAGGCATCTGGCACGCTACGCTCCCTCGATTATAGGCTCACCTGCTGCGCGGGCTCGCTAGCTCAGCCGATGCGCGGCCTCGCCCGCCCTGCAGCTCGCATATGCATCTTGGCTGCTCCGTGGCCTCGCCTGCTCTATTGGCATAATGATCCTTGTCTTCTTCTTCTAATGGCTTTCCGGCAGACAGAATGCATTGCGGCACGTTGCTGCCTCTCACAGTTGGATGGTCTCACTCTAGACCTGGTTCTTCTTCTCCTTTCAAGTTTGCAGTGTTTCTCACACCTCCTCAATCTTGGCTGTTGTCTCATGTTCCTCCTCCGCTCCTCATCCCTTCTGCATGAGCAACGCGCCTTCACCTTCGTGAAGGGCTCCCCCATTAATAGAGATTTCAGCCGAGGGGCAGAAGTCACTTGCTTATATAAGATGATTTATGACATCACTGATGATGTCACCATGCCTATGACATCATCAGTGATGTCATAAGATGAGTTTGCTCTTATGACATCATCAGTGGGACAAAAATTTAAACAGAGAACACACAGACAACAGAGATAGATAGATAGATAGATAGATAGATAGATAGATAGATAGATAGATAGATAGATAGATAGATGCTTGTGATCAGGGGCTATAAACTGAACTGGACTGGACTGAAATGGAACCGGGAAGTTTCAGCAAGACAATCTGATTGATCGGCTTTCAAATGAAAGAAAAACAATGTTGACTCTTTTGCTAAGCAGGGATTTAGTTAGCAATCTTCAGTTTCTCCTGAGGATCAATTATATTCTATTTACTTCATTTAACCGAATTTTATTGAGTGTTGCAATATACGTACAGTACATTATCGATCCACTGTCTTGACGAGGGCGGGTTCAAACACAGAGTGCTTTCCCGTTTTCTGTCTCCATCATCACTAGCAGCCATGTTTTGTGTTGTTTGAGTAGACTATGCAAGGTACTGTGAGGAACACCACGTTTCATTGGCTGGTTCGTGGCAGTTGGTCATAAGCTTTGAGGAGACGTTTTTCATTGAGAGAAATTCCTTTCTTGTGATTTCAATGTGCACGCACTGTGGCATTTTTAGACCCTTTTTAAATTTCATCTGAGCACCCCTAAAAATACTAAACATCCACATGAATCCGTAGGCACCACTCATGTCAGGCTAGCTCGCTGGAAAGCAGGTGTAACATAGCTCCAAAGTCGGCCAAGTTTTTTGACAAATGTAAATGTGCATGACTACTCAAATGGGTCTCTTGACCTCTCACATCAACATATCTGAATGAAATTGGACTAATTGGAACCGCATGAGTCTTAGCTTTACAGCCATGTCTGACATATGTCAGCTACATACAGTAGGTATGAGCTCCAGGGGTCCTAAAGACAAAGTGATTTGCATGCAGTGAACACATGTTATTCTTGCCTTTGTGTTTCCTTATCTCTGCACACTGTGGCACCAAAACGGTCATGGAATTGTAGAAATTGGGTATGACTACAAAGCTAAGACTCTTGTGAAACTAAAGAGCCCAATTGCATTCATGTGTGATGAAATGTGGCCTCATAATAACCATTTCAATGTGATTTTTTTTTTTAACTTGTTTGTTAAACTCTCAAGTCTAGACCCAGAATGTGGACACTTAAAAATGTATGGGATGTCCAGGTACATTTTCAGAAAATAGTGCTGGTCATTTTTTTTTTGACATTGTCAAAATCACACAAATCTCCAATTTTCTAAAGTTATTGATACAGCATCACAGCATTATGTTTTGTTTTTCATGGTCATGAGGTCTTCAGGTCATGTTTTGGGGAGATTTTAACTGATGCATTTTTTTTTTAATGAATTGTTTCTTTCTGATAGCATTGTGCTTTATGGTATATTTACAGAACATTATGGTCAGTGCATTGAAGCATTGGAACAAATCCTCCTTGAAAGACATTGCGCGCGGCCCAGCACGTAACAGGATGTGAGCTGCCAGATCTGCATGAACTGTATAACCAGCGGTGCCTCAGGAGGTACCTGAAGATCATCAAAGACACAAACCATCCCCACAACAGCCTGTTCTCCCTGTTACCCTCAGGGAGACGATACAGGGTCCCAAAAGCACGAACAAATCGCTTGAGGGACAGTTTCTTCTCACAGGCCATGAGACTCCTTAACATACACAAATAGTGTAGTAGCTGTACTGTACCGTACTGTAGCTGCTACCATTACGTATGTCTAATGTTTAATTGTATGTTTAATTAGGTATATGCTATTTGCACCTGTGCAAACAGAACGTCGACTATGTTTAAGTATGTCTAAAGTATGCACATGACATGTGCACCTATGTGCAGTGAATATGCCACTGTCTTTGACTTGTCTTATCACTCTACTGCCTTATTGTTGTGTCTCTTGCTGTTTTTGCACTCATATGCCCTGTTATATTTGCACTATGTTGTAAACGGAGTCCACAGCACAAGAATTTCACATGTGATACTTGTACCATGGAGTGACAATAAAAAAATCTTGAATCTTGAACATCAGTAGAGCTTTCTGTCAGAAAAGCTCATGTGCCGGCCGTCTCTCTCTGACTGCAGTGCAGGGAGGGGCAGGTGAGGACAGAGGGAATGACCTCACCTCATTGGTGGATCTTCTTCTTCACGTGTTTTAGGAAAACAAGGAAGACTTTGCATGCTGAGTGGCTTGTTAAGGTGGATGTGTGTGTGGTGCAGCCTATAAAACAGACGGTTGACTCTCCCAATTTAGAGCAATTTCTAGCAATTTTCAAATGCTAATGGAAAATAATGAGCGATGATAGGTGCATTTCCCGGATGTCCCGCCTAAAGGCAGGAGATCCGCTCGTATTTCTCCAATCACCTGCATCAGTTCCCCCCACTTCCTTTGTCCATGTCTGTGGACGTGAATTACAGACTGTTTATGGTGCATTGGCAGAATGTAGAAGAGACAGTCTGACTTGATGATGCCACCTGGCAGCTCTGAAGCTCAACTGAATAACAGGATCCAATAGGAAGGTGACACGCTGCAGAGGGGGGGTCACCCTGTTACCATGGTGACGCCACTACTCTCGCTTACTTTGTGGTGCCCGCTCGCTATCGAGGGGTGGGGGCAGGCCTCACTGTCCTCGCCCTCAAAGGAAGTGACCTCGCCGGCTTCCTGTGTGAGGCGTGTATGACAGGAAGTGCCCTCGCCAGCTTCCTGTATAAGGCATGTGTGACAGGAAGTGCCCTCACCAGCTTCCTGTATAAGGTGTGTGTGACAGGAAGTGCCCTCGCCAGCTTCCTGTATAAGGCATGTGTGACAGGAAGTGCCCTCGCCAGCTTCCTGTGTGAGGTGTGTGACAGGAAGTGCCCTCGCCAGCTTCCTGTGTGAGGCATGTGTGACAGGAAGTGACCTCACCGGCTTCCTGTGTGAGGCATGTGTGACAGGAAGTGCCCTCGCCAGCTTCCTGTATAAGGCATGTGTGACAGGAAGTGACCTCACCGGCTTCCTGTGTGAGGCATGTGTGACAGGAAGTGCCCTCACCAGCTTCCTGTATAAGGTGTGTGTGACAGGAAGTGACCTCACCGGCTTCCTGTGTGAGGTGTGTGTGACAGGAAGTGCCCTCACCAGCTTCCTGTATAAGGTGTGTGTGACAGGAAGTGACCTCACCAGCTTCCTGTATAAGGTGTGTGTGACAGGAAGTGCCCTCGTCGGCTTCCTGTGTGAGGTGTGTGTGACAGGAAGTGACCTCTCATGGCTTCCGGTATAAGGTGTGTGTGACAGGAAGTGCCCTCGCCGGCTTCCTGTATAAGGTGTGTGTGACAGGAAGTGACCTCTCATGGCTTCCTGTATAAGGTGTGTGTGACAGGAAGTGACCTCTCATGGCTTCCTGTATAAGGTGTGTGTGACAGGAAGTGACCTCTCATGGCTTCCTGTGTGAGGTGTGTGTGACAGGAAGTGACCTCTCATGGCTTCCTGTATAAGGTGTGTGTGACAGGAAGTGCCCTCGCCGGCTTCCTGAATAAGGTGTGTGTGACAGGAAGTGATCTCTCTGGCTTCCTGTATAAGGTGTGTGTGTGACAGGAAGTGATCTCTCTGGCTTCCTGTATAAGGTGTGTGTGACAGGAAGTGATCTCTCTGGCTTCCTGTATAAGGTGTGTGTGACAGGAAGTGACCTCTCATGGCTTCCTGTATAAGGTGTGTGTGACAGGAAGTGCCCTCGTCGGCTTCCTGTATAAGGCGTGTGTGACAGGAAGTGACCTCGCCGGCTTCCTGTATAAGGTGTGTGTGACAGGAAGTGACCTCTCATGGCTTCCTGTATAAGGTGTGTGTGACAGGAAGTGACCTCGCCGGCTTCCTGTATAAGGCGTGTGTGACAGGAAGTGACCTCGCCGGCTTCCTGTATAAGGCGTGTGTGACAGGAAGTGACCTCTCATGGCTTCCTGTGTGAGGTGTGTGTGACAGGAAGTGACCTCTCATGGCTTCCTGTGTGAGGTGTGTGTGACAGGAAGTGACCTCTCATGGCTTCCTGTGTGAGGTGTGTGTGACAGGAAGTGACCTCTCATGGCTTCCTGTATAAGGTGTGTGTGACAGGAAGTAGTCAGCTTCCTGTGTGAGGTGTGTGTGACAGGAAGTGCCCTCGTCGGCTTCCTGTATAAGGTGTGTGTGACAGGAAGTGCCTTTACCGGCTTCCTGTGTGAGGGATGTGCGTCATAACATAACGCACGTAAGTGCCCAAACGGCAACAACAATAATGCCTACACAAAAGATAACAACACACAGGATGATGACAATGGCAGGTCGACATATACAGTTATACTGTAAGACATGATAACGGTCAGTATCCACTTCGGCTACCGATAATAGCAGATATTGAACAATACCTCGCTAACTGCTTGGCCCTTCTCTTAGGGAGACCAGCCATCTGAAGGCCTCTCACAACCAGCTTATGTACGTGACCCAGGCTGCCAAATATGAAAACTATAAGTTTACAATTGTAGCCCAGCTGTGAAATGGTCTGCTCCAGCTGTTGATATTTCAGTATCTTGGTTAGAAAGTCTCCTCTAGGCTGTGGTCAAAGGTACAGCCAACCTCACAAACACCTCTCTGTGATTTTCATTGACAACATCAGGGGCCGGTTGCACCAACTGGTCTTACACTGGTCTTAAGCTAAGTTGGTCGTAACTTTACGACCTAACAGCTACGCCGGTTGCACCAAGACGACTTAAGCCTTATTTTCACTAAGACCAGGCGTAACTCCTACGCCTCGTCAGGAGGAGGCGTAGCAGAGATCTCCGCGGAGACCTTTTTGACCGTCATCGTCGTAACACCGCCAGTTCGCCGTCTTTGAAAGCACGACGTTAGATTATAACTAACTAGTTGTGTGGCTTAGCCTTCCCAAATGTTGCCGTTACTTTTTTAGAATGTAATACATAGAATTGGGAACGTTACATTCAATTTCATTCAGACTCCCTGACACTAATCGCCGCCGCCATTTTCCCCCGGGGCTTCCACAGGAGGAGGGGGGTGGGAGGAGGGAGGGTGTAGTGACGCACATACAGTAGTGGGTGACGGCGCGAGGCACATGTGGGCCAATCAGAGGGCATTCCCCGACAATTCACATGAACGCGCATTGCTACGACCAGCATAGTTAAGACCAGACGTAAGCCGTGTTGGTGCAACAGGCGTAAATCCACTCTAAAGGCTGGTCTTAACTAAGACCGACGTAGGAGTTACAACCAGGCATAGTTAAGACCACTTGGTGCAACCGGCCCCAGGAGTGTTAGCTGGAATATTAGAGAACACATCTGAATCATCACTACACAGACTGAACATGCTCGGCTTCACAATAGAATGTTTAAAAAGCCATGTGGAAGACCTGAAAGTATAGAAGTGGTATTTTTTTATATCAGATATCCACTAATGTAAAGCCTCCATACACACACACACACACGCACGCACGCACGCACACACAGACACAACACACACACACACACACACAGACACGCACGCACGCACGCACACACAGACACAACAGAACACAACACACGCACGCACGCACGCACACACAGACACAACACAACACAACACACGCACGCACACACAGACACAACACAACACACGCACGCACACACACACACACACACACACACGCACACACACACACACACACACACACACACACACACACACACACACACACACACACACACACACAGAGAGAGAGAGAGCAGGATTATCCTTCAATAAACAAGACAGCTGCATTTTCAGTACAAATTGAGCAACCCCAAAAATAATTGTGCAGTGATTTGATCTTGGCTTCCAGACATTTTTAATCAGATAATCTTGCTGGTTTCAATCTATTTCAGTCATTTGTTAAAACCACTCAAATGATCTGCCAGTGCAGTAAGATCATTTCACACACGTAAAAATAAGTAGGCATTCGGTTGCAGACCTCCAACCTGTAAGTTTTGTGCTGTAACGTGAATCTGTTTGGCAGTTAGGTGCCACCTCCCTTTTTGGCCAGTGGGCGTGGAAAGTTAAGCAGTTCTAAGTTGGACGATCGCCTGCTTTTCTGCCAAGTTTTGTGCAAATTACTCCGTTCAGAACTTTGTGAGATAGGCTGCCGACAAATGGACGAACAGACAGACAAACGGGCGGAAATAATACCTTCCGGACAACTCCCCTGGCAGAGATCCTAAATAACACAAATAAGTAGCCTAACTGAGCCTCTGTCCTCTGCTGCCCCCTCTCTACTGCACCCTCTCTACTGCCCCCTCTCTGCTGCACCCTCTCTACTGCCCCCTCTCTGCTGCACCCTCTCTGCTGCACCTCTCTGCTGCCTCCTCTCTACTGCACCCTCTCTGCTGCACCTCTCTGCTGCCTCCTCTCTACTGCACCCTCTCTGCTGCACCTCTCTGCTGCCTCCTCTCTACTGCACCCTCTCTGCTGCCCCCTCTCTGCTGCCTCCTCTCTACTGCCCCCTCTCTACTGCACCCTCTCTGCTGCACCCTCTCTGCTGCCTCCTCTCTACTGCCCCCTCTCTACTGCCCCCTCTCTGCTGCACCCTCTCTGCTGCACCCTCTCTACTGCCCCCTCTCTGCTGCCCCCTCTCTACTGCCCCCTCTCTACTGCCCCCTCTCTGCTGCACCCTCTCTACTGCCCCCTCTCTGCTGCCCCCTCTCTGCTGCCCCCTCTCTGCTGCCCCCTCTCTACTGCCCCCTCTCTACTGTCCCCTCTCTGCTGCCCCCTCTCTACTGCCCCCTCTCTGCTGCCCCCTCTCTACTGCACCCTCTCTGCTGCACCCTCTCTACTGCACCCTCTCTGCTGCCCCCTCTCTGCTGCCCCCTCTCTGCTGCCCCCTCTCTACTGCCCCCTCTCTACTGTCCCCTCTCTGCTGCCCCCTCTCTACTGCCCCCTCTCTGCTGCCCCCTCTCTGCTGCACCCTCTCTACTGCCCCCTCTCTACTGCCTCCTCTCTGCTGCACCCTCTCTACTGGCCCCTCTCTACTGCCCCCTCTCTACTGCACCCTCTCTGCTGCCCCCTCTCTACTGCACCCTCTCTACTGCCCCCTCTCTACTGCCCCCTCTCTACTGCACCCTCTCTGCTGCACCCTCTCTACTGCCCCCTCTCTACTGCACCCTCTCTACTGCCCCCTCTCTACTGCCCCCTCTCTACTGCACCCTCTCTGCTGCCCCCTCTCTACTGCACCCTCTCTGCTGCACCCTCTCTACTGCACCCTCTCTGCTGCCCCCTCTCTACTGCACCCTCTCTGCTGCCCCCTCTCTGCTGCACCCTCTCTGCTGCCCCCTCTCTACTGCACCCTCTCTACTGCCCCCTCTCTGCTGCCCCTCTCTGCTGCCCGCTCTCTGCTGCCCCCTCTCCTCTTAACATTCAGCACTAACTGAACCTGACAGATCATCAATCATCTCAGGAGGAGAGGACATCTCTTCTCAGCCTTTCATCGCTCAATTCCTCCTCTGTCTTTGTTTAAATGAAGCACATGACATGATCCTGATAACAGAGATGTGATAACGCAGATACCAACTGGCTTTATTTTAATACAAACGATGAACAAAAGTGGAAGTGTTTCTACAGAGCCCAGGAGTGGCCATCGAGAGAGAAATAATTTGTGGCCACGATTTACTGTAATGTAATATAATTTACTGTAATGTAATATGATTTACTGTAATGTAATATAATTTACTGTAATGTAATATAATTTACTGTAATGTAATATGATTTACTGTAATGTAATATAATTTACTGTAATGTAATATGATTTACTGTAATGTAATATAATTTACTGTAATGTAATATAATTTACTGTAATGTAATATGATTTACTGTAATGTAATATGATTTACTGTAATGTAATATGATTTACTGTAATGTAATATAATTTACTGTAATGTAATATGATTTACTGTAATGTAATATAATTTACTGTAATGTAATATGATTTAATGTAATGTGTGCACAAATGGACTAAAATGTACACATGTTACAGTAAATCAAATGGACTCAATATCACTTTTGTCGTCCAATAGCCACCCCCAGGCTCTGCATGTTTCTGTTGCTGTGGAAGCCGGCTGTGGGCTCTCCAGCCACCTGGCGTTCACCTCCGGCTCCTCTGCCCAAATCAGTCCACAGCGAGCGGATCGATCGGTTGGCCTTTGTGGAGCGGGGAGTCAAGAGAGGCCAAGAGCCTTCTCTCAAATCCCTCAACTCTCCCGCATCCGTCACGGAAACTCCATCAAAGTTGCCCTCTGTGTTTTGATTGGGATCTCTTTCCATCAGGTTGAAGGCTCCCAGCCCCCTGCGGGACAGATTATTGCTGATGCTTTCCCCCCATCGATTAGCTTTCCACAGCGCTGTCTGTCAGCGGCTCTGCTCTCATGTGAGAGGGAGGCTGTGGTGGGGGGAGGGGGGAGTGAGAGGGAGGCTGTGGTGGGGGGAGGGAGATATCAACACAGGCCCTCGCTGTCAGGTCTCATCCTTCGTCTGGGAGCCACGCGGGGGATGGACCTGTCTGAGCCGTGACAGGTAGTCTGGGAGCCACACGGGGGATGGACCTGTCCGAGCCGTGACAGGTAGTCTGGGAGCCACACGGGGGATGGACCTGTCCGAGCCGTGACAGGTAGTCTGGGAGCCACACGGGGGATGGACCTGTCTGAGCCGTGACAGGTAGTCTGGGAGCCACACGGGGGATGGACCTGTCTGAGCCGTGACAGGTAGTCTGGGAGCCACGCGGGGGATGGACCTGTCTGAGCCGTGACAGGTAGTCTGGGAGCCACACGGGGGATGGACCTGTCCGAGCCCTGACAGGTAGTCTGGGAGCCACGCGGGGGATGGACCTGTCTGAGCCGTGACAGGTAGTCTGGGAGCCACACGGGGGATGGACCTGTCTGAGCCGTGACAGGTAGTCTGGGAGCCACACGGGGGATGGACCTGTCCGAGCCGTGACAGGTAGTCTGGGAGCCACGCGGGGGATGGACCTGTCTGAGCCGTGACAGGTAGTCTGGGAGCCACGCGGGGGATGGACCTGTCTGAGCCGTGACAGGTAGTCTGGGAGCCACGTGGGGGATGGACCTGTCTGAGCCGTGGCAGGTAGTCTGGGAGCCACGCAGGGGATGGACCTGTCTGAGCCGTGACAGGTAGTCTGGGAGCCATGCGGGGGATGGACCTGTCTGAGCCGTGACAGGTAGTCTGGGAGCCACGAGGGGGATGGACCTGTCTGAGCCGTGACAGGTAGTCTGGGAGCCACACGGGGGATGGACCTGTCTGAGCCGTGACAGGTAGTCTGGGAGCCACACGGGGGATGGACCTGTCCGAGCCGTGACAGGTAGTCTGGGAGCCACGCGGGGGATGGACCTGTCTGAGCCGTGACAGGTAGTCTGGGAGCCACGCGGGGGATGGACCTGTCTGAGCCGTGACAGGTAGTCTGGGAGCCACGTGGGGGATGGACCTGTCTGAGCCGTGGCAGGTAGTCTGGGAGCCACGCAGGGGATGGACCTGTCTGAGCCGTGACAGGTAGTCTGGGAGCCATGCGGGGGATGGACCTGTCTGAGCCGTGACAGGTAGTCTGGGAGCCACGAGGGGGATGGAGCCGTGACAGATTGCGCTGCAGAGGTCTGTGTTTGGCTCCAAATCAGTCTGACAGGGTTCCTACACAGGTCAGGTCTGGAAAAGTATTAAACATGAATTTGTTTATTTCCAGGTCTTAAATAGTTTGGCAATTTGGGGGAGGGGGTGGGGGTGGGGGGGGGGGGGTTTCTGGAAAACTTTTTGTTGATGTGAAGAATATGTTCAGATAGAGGGATGCTCTTATTAGCCAGCCGCTGTCAGCATGCATGATATCAAATACCCTCCACCAAAATCACATCCAGTCAAGAACATAGGGTCTGCACCAAAATCACATCCAGTCAAGAACATAGGGTCTGCACCAAAATCACATCCAGTCAAGAACATAGGGTCTGCACCAAAATCACATCCAGTCAAGAACATAGGGTCTGCACCAAAATCACATCCAGTCAAGAACATTTAGGTCTCCACCAAAATCACATCCAGTCAAGAACATAGGGTCTGCACCAAAATCACATCCAGTCAAGAACATAGGGTCTGCACCAAAATCACATCCAGTCAAGAACATAGGGTCTGCACCAAAATCACATCCAGTCAAGAACATAGGGTCTGCACCAAAATCACATCCAGTCAAGAACATAGGGTCTGCACCAAAATCATATCCAGTCAAGAACATAGGGTCTGCACCAAAATCACATCCAGTCAAGAACATAGGGTCTGCACCAAAATCACATCCAGTCAAGAACATAGGGTCTGCACCAAAATCACATCCAGTCAAGAACATAGGGTCTGCACCAAAATCACATCCAGTCAAGAACATAGGGTCTGCACCACAATCATATCCAGTCAAGAACATAGGGTCTGCACCAACATCACATCCAGTCAAGAACGTAGGGTCTGCACCAAAATCACATCCAGTCAAGAACATAGGGTCTGCACCACAATCATATCCAGTCAAGAACATAGGGTCTGCACCAACATCACATCCAGTCAAGAACATAGGGTCTGCACCACAATCATATCCAGTCAAGAACATAGGGTCTGCACCAACATCACATCCAGTCAAGAACATAGGAGAGAATGGATTTTTTAAATGGAAAGCATGTAGCAACCGTGCCAATCATCTCACATTTGTGGCTGTGAAGAACAATCTTCATCTATACAGTTAGCAGGGGCAAGTCATCTATCTGCATAAATCATATTGAACACCGGACAAAATCTTCAAAACTAATCAAGGTATGGAAAAAGTATGGACCTTTTTTTATTGAAAAACAAAAACAACAGCAGCAGAGACTCAAACCACAGACTGTGCAGTTGCCAGTTTGTCACCATGTGTTTGTTGGGAATCCAAAGTGGTTTCCTTTTGCAGAGTCAGCTTAATGCTGGAATTATGCTTCCCGCATCGGCGAGGACCGCGAGTCTCTGTGCGGAAAAAAGTGATGTCAAATCAGTCGACACGCCCCTCCGCAAGGCTCCTGTGCGGACGGTTTTCACCTGGCCGTGCACACCCCGATTCCCAGCCTTAAACAGTAATAAACGATATCAGCCCTTATAGCCAATCCTGAAACTGTGTGTGCTGTCTGCAGATTGAGAGATAATGATATAAACCAATATCCACACAGCAGCCATGTTATGTTTTCTCCTCTTTTCTAAAAACTTGTCACGTTCTGCTCCTGCACAAAGCTCGCCCCGGTCCGTTCAGCAGCTTCATGCACATTTTTTTTTACTGAATTTTCTCCCAGCAGCTCCCAAATGAACATGCTTTTTTTGATGTATTGCTAAGCCCTCCTCACTCCGAGCATCTTATCTCTAGATTTGTTTGACAACTGCAACATGGCGTCTACTGAGAGGATTAGAGAAGCGTGGCAGGGGGAACTTGGTATTGATTTATCTGACATTATATGGGAAAGGAGTCTGTCTGTGGTACAACTCTGCTCAGTTAATAGCAGACACCAGCTGATCCAATTTAAAGTCACTCTGTCTTCACTACTCCAAGCATAAACTACACAAGATCTTCCCTTCTGTCTCTCCACTGTGTGACAGGTGTCAGGTGTCAGAGGGCACACTATCTCATGCCTTCTGGTTCTGCCCTTCATTAACAGGATTCTGGGCCAAAATATTTGATTGGTCATCATCAGCAACCAGGATATTGTATGTTTTGGTGAGGGGTTCCTATATGAACGAAGCCCCCCGGGAGGCACGGGGAGAACATGCAAACTCCACACAGAAAGGCCCTTTTGACGACCCCACCCAGGCGGTGGGCACTCGAGGACATGCGGACGGGCACGCACTCCTTCAGCGCCCACAGCGTCCCAGGTGGGAATCGAATCCAGGACCTTCTAGCTGTGAGGCGACAGCGCTTACGACTGCACCCCCCCCCCCTAAAAAAAGGAACTTGAGGTTTGCCATCTTAACAAAAGTCCATAACGTTAGCTATCATCAAAAGCCTTTCTACTTCTGCTTTCTGAATACACGTTACACAGGAGGACCACGTGACTGCTCCACTGGAGTCTGTTGAATATGCAGCAGCTGCCCGGCATGAGGGACGCTGAGGGCTCCTACTGACTGAGGACTTTCATGTGCAGAGAAGAAAGAGTGAAGCAGGACTCTCATGTTTACGACATGGAGATGTGCTCTGCATGCGCTGCGCTGGCAAAACACCTCTAGATGGAGAAATCACTTCAATCACCATGAAACGTATTTAGATCCACGAGAAGAAGCTGCACATAGTCAATTACAATGGGACGTGTTGCTTTAAAACGTGGTTTCTGCAGAAACGAGCCGGGGTTCTGCTGCTCCGTCCGATGGGAGGATCCAAACAGAGCCGCCAGGAGAGATAAGAGCTGGAGACCAGGAGAGATAAGAGCTGGAGACCAGGAGAGATAAGAGCTGGAGACCAGGAGAGATAAGAGCTGGAGACCAGGAGACCAGGAGAGATAAGAGCTGGAGACCAGGAGAGATAAGAGCTGGAGACCAGGAGACCAGGAGAGATAAGAGCTGGAGACCAGGAGACCAGGAGAGATAAGAGCAGGAGACCAGGAGAGATAAGAGCTGGAGACCAGGAGAGATAAGAGCTGGAGACCAGGAGAGATAAGAGCTGGAGACCAGGAGACCAGGAGAGATAAGAGCTGGAGACCAGGAGAGATAAGAGCTGGAGACCAGGAGAGATATGAGCTGGAGACCAGGAGAGATAAGAGCTGGAGACCAGGAGAGATATGAGCTGGAGACCAGGAGACCAGGAGAGATAAGAGCTGGAGACCAGGAGAGATAAGAGCTGGAGACCAGGAGAGATAAGAGCTGGAGACCAGGAGAGATAAGAGCTGGAGACCAGGAGAGATAAGAGCTGGAGACCAGGAGACCAGGAGAGATAAGAGCTGGAGACCAGGAGAGATAAGAGCTGGAGACCAGGAGACCAGGAGAGATAAGAGCTGGAGACCAGGAGAGATATGAGCTGGAGACCAGGAGACCAGGAGAGATAAGAGCTGGAGACCAGGAGAGATAAGAGCTGGAGACCAGGAGAGATAAGAGCTGGAGACCAGGAGAGATAAGAGCTGGAGACCAGGAGAGATAAGAGCTGGAGACCAGGAGAGATAAGAGCTGGAGACCAGGAGAGATAAGAGCTGGAGACCAGGAGAGATAAGAGCTGGAGACCAGGAGAGATAAGAGCTGGAGACCAGGAGCCGCCAATTCTTTTAGCGGCAGTGAGATTTCTCACTCCGGCGGCATCAAATACCGTCGGTTTGTCACGCATCTTTTGTGTTGAATGTTGACCAGCACACGGGACCCGTATGCGTCAGTATGAGACGCACCTGTTTGGAGGCTGGAGGAAGGGGACTGGTAAAGGTAAAGTAAAGGTAAAGTCCCACTGATTGTCACACACCTGAGTGTGCAAAATTTGTTCTCCGCATTTGACCCATCCCCTGGGGGAGCGGTGAGCGGCAGCGTGCGCCGCGCTCGGGAATCATTTGGTGATCTAACCCCCCAATTCCAACCCTTTGATGCTGAGTGCCAAGCAGGGAGGCAAATGCGTCCCATTTTTATAGTCTTTGGTATGACTCGGCTGGGGATCGAACTCACAACCTCCCGGTCTCAGGGCGGACACTCAGACCACAAGGCCACTGAGCTGGATCAGGGGCGTTGGGGTAAGGCGGCCCTATCGTCGCAAAAGCGGTAATTTTGCGTTTGTATTCTCCCTGCCGCGCTATTACCTCTATGGGAGACTGTCGTATAACATCGCTTTGAAGAAACGAAAAGAAGAAGACCTCTATGCCTGTTATAGTTGTACTGGACATGCATGGGGTAGGCGTGCCACATGCCAAACCAGGCGACCACCTGGCCGCCCGCCCGACCCACCACCCGACCGACTGACCGTCAAACCTGTTTTAAATAGCCGCTGGCCGCTCGGCAGAGCAGTACAATAATACCATGACAACTGCAGCGGCAAACGGCCAGCCTCCACACACACACACCACACACACACGCACGCACGCACGCACACACACACACCACACACACACACACGCACACACACACACACACACACACACTCCTCAGATCTCTCGCTTGGTTTGTATTCAGAGACGAAGTGAATAATAATGGTTGGTGTGCAGTATTTAATGATTCTTTAATGTCATTGATGAAGTTAGTGCGGTTTATAACAGTCATCCGTCTGCAGCGTGACGCTGCGCTCAGATCAGATTTAATTAAGCAGACATCTGTAGTGAAATGAGATATGATCCAGCGTTTGAAAAGCGACACCTACTTTAACAATATGACTGATGTGACAAAAGCAGCTTCTGTAATGACAGAGGCTAATTCAAGTCTTCAGTTAATAAAAGGATGAGCTGTTAAAGAGTGGAACGTCTTCACTGACCTTCAGGTGACGAATCTGCAGCCGGAGCCACAGAGCTCCTGAGTGCATTAATCTTGTATCAGTCCTGCATTAGTTCACCCCCCCCCCCCCCTTTAATTCTACTGAGTGTAGGGGGAAATAAAGTTTTGCCCCCTGGTGGCTAATTACGTTTTCCAAAACAAGTAACAGAGAAGTGCAGGGATGCAAACTACACTCCTTTTTCTTTTCATCAGATTATTTGTTCTTCTTTCGGTTTTTCTCCCCAATTGTACTTCGTTAGTTAGTTACTTAGTTACTTAGTTAGTTATACTTTATTGTCCCCGGGGGTGAATTCGTCATGGGTATATGGTTCACGTTTTCTTTGTCTAAAACAATTACATAAATCACATGACATAAGGTAGAAGCATTTGGCATGGCAGTGCATTTAAGGCTTCATACAAGACCAAAACAGACAATATAACAAGGACCTTTTACAATGACAACGTGGAGGCGCTAAGACAACTAATATGACTCTGGGACAGACTAATATGACTCTGGGACAGACTAATATGACTGGGACAGACTAATACGACTCTGGGACAGACTAATATGACTCTGGGACAGACTAATGTGACTCTGGGACAGACTAATAGGACTGGGACAGACTAATATGACTCTGGGACAGACTAATATGACTCTGGGACAGACTAATATGACTCTGGGACAGACTAATATGACTCTGGGACAGACTAATATGACTCTGGGACAGACTAATATGACTCTGGGACAGACTAATATGACTGGGACAGACTAATATGACTCTGGGACAGACTAATGTCACTCTGGGACAGACTAATAGGACTGGGACAGACTAATATGACTCTGGGACAGACTAATATGACTCTGGGACAGACTAATATGACTCTGGGACAGACTAATATGACTCTGGTCCAAAACAGACTCTGGTCCAAACAGACTGTCTGTCCCACGTGTGAGGTCCAAACGGCAGCCTTTTCTTTCTATGGAACAGGCTCCAGGACACTTTAAAATAGGAGCAATTGATTTCTCTGGAGTCATTTCGAGGTTTCCAAAGATGACAACATAGAAAAAGACGAGACCTTTTTGCAAGTGAAGCTGCATTTCTGACTCCTTATTTCTGTTCCTTTATGAACAAAATAAGATTTGGAGATTGGATAGATGACGTGTTTGCTCTCTGTGTGTGTGTGTGTGTGTGTGTGTGTGTGTGTGTGTGTGTGTGTGTGTGTGTGTGTGTGTGTGTGTGTGTGTGTGTGTGTGTGTGTGTGTGTGTGTGTGTGTGTGTGTGTGTGTGAGTGAGTGAGTGTGAGTGTGTGTGTGTGTGTGTGTGTGTGTGTGTTTGCTCTCAGTTGGTCAGACAGGCAGCCAGCCGACAGCGGCCCACTCGCTCCCCCGCTGTCAATCACTGCCGGCCAGCCGACACGCTGCTAGCCTTCACATCCACAACTGTGTGTGTGTGTGTGCGTGTCCGTGTGTGTGTGCGTGCGTGTGTGCGTGCGTGTGTGTGTGTGTGTGTGTGTGGTGTGTGCATGTGTGTGCGTACGTGTGTATGTGCGTCCATGTGTGTGTGTGTCCGTGCGTGTGTGTGTATGTGCGTGCATGTGTGTGTGTCCGTGCGTGTGTGTGTGCGTGTGTCTTTGCGTGTGTGCGTGCATGTCTGTGTGTGTGTGTATGTGCACGCGTACATGTGTGTGTGTGTGTGTGTGGGCGTGTGCGTGCATGTGTGTGTGCATGTGTGTGTGCGTCCGTGCGTGTGTTTGTATGTGTGTGTGTGTGTGCGTGCGTGTGTGTGTGTGTGCACGCGTGCGTGTGTGTCTGACTCTATTCACACTGCAGCTCAAATTGCAACTGCAAAGTTGACATACAAAATTTAAGGTGGAGTTGTAAAATGGGTCTGATCCGAGCAGCCAACTCTTTGATCTCTCCCTGTGTTGACAGGAATCAACACTGTAATAAGCTCTTTGCTTTCTCAGCGTCAGGGAGACGACAGAACGTTGGCCGATGGTGTCATGTGACTTTAATAACGCCTGGGTCAGGGCTGCTGCAAGCCATCCTGGGCCATGTGACCAGATATAAGGGAGGGGCCGCGGACACCATGTGACCAGATATAAGGGAGGGGCCGCGGACACCAGAAGCAGAGCAGCGCTTTACTCTGCTAACGCCCCTTCACTTATGCATTGGTGAGCTGAGTCTCTATAGAAAACAATGAATCATTTACACACTCAAAGTAAATAACACAGTAATTAGAGCATAACGTAAATAGTTCCACGTTGCAGAACCGGCACACAAGATCTCAGTCGAGAGAGAACGTAAAAATAGACATCGCCGGGTACGTCGCTGTAATAATTGATGGTGGCGAGGCTCCTTTGCCAACATCTGGAATATGTAAATGTAGCTTTACAACAATACATCATCTTAAGAGAAACATCCACTTAGAGGAGGATTGCATCTAACAACATGTCTTTAAAGTTTGACTGCATTAGAAACAACACGGAGGTTTGAACAGAAAGTAGAGCACACTGTGGAGGCAAGACACGTTTACATTTCATACACAGACACCATTCAGATTGCTTTAGATAAAATGGGTAAAAAGAAGAGAGCATACCGTATTAAAATATCAGATCCAAAGGTCATAGTGCAAAAATAATTAGCATATATTTTGCTTTGTGAGTGAATTAATGTGCATATTTTAAATTATGCACTTTTGTGAATGAATTCTGTAAGTGCCCCCCATCATAAGGCAAGTTCATTTGTACAGCACATTTCATACACAGAGGCATTTCAAAGTGCTTTACATAAAGTAGATAAAAGATAAGAGCATAGAGAAATATAAATGATTACAGATATATTACCTTACCTGTTTGCAGCGGTAAGAGTCTAACAAGTCAAATGAAAGCTGGTATTAGTCTGATCCCTCTACGACCAAAACTCACTGAACTAGCAGCCGAAGAAAAACACCGATACAATTCATATACAGTAAAAGAAAAGGCAAAATGCAAATAATTAAATCAAGTAAAATAGAAAGATAATTTTTACCTCCAAAGGAAACATTGAATAAAGTGGCGTTAATTCTAGTCACTCTCACACTGGTGACACTGTCAACCAGTATGATTAAGTGGGCATGTCTTACCTCTGCAATCACAACTTAAAATACCTTATAGAAAAGATGAAAATATGTAGGCTATATAGCGCTATATGGTAACTGTCCTTAAGTTTCTGACCCTGCAGTGGAAAGTGGAAGCTGTGGGTCTGCTCTCACTGAAATGCATGTCAGAAACAGAAATAAAGGTAGGCTAAGTGGTTGTTGATAGGTGCGTTCGGACCAAACAGTTCTGGGGACTCTCTGAGAGGAACTGCCCACTGGAGCAGTTCCCTGAGAACTACTTAAAGGGGCCCTATTATGCATTTCTTAATTTTGTATCATATATATGTTGTTACAATCTTGGATGGTCATATTAAACATGGGCTAAGCTTCAAATAAATATGTGAAAGTGTTTTAATGTTACCCCCATGAACCCCCCCTCGCGCCTATGAACTCTCGTAGACGAGATGACATGGATTTATGGCGATTTTGTGCGAGAATCAACGAACTGGCGTGAGGAACGCTGAGGAAAGCCTGTGAGGCTGAAACGCGTCCGTTGTATCACTGCTGCTGTGCGCATTAAAAGTTTAAACTTTATAGACATCTGTGAGTGCTGTTTTTGATTAAATTTTTGATTTTGTGCGAGAACCATAATTTTGGTGACGTCAGGTAGGACTTGTTACCCTGGCAACAAAGCGTTGCGTTGACGCCCTCTAGCCCCCACCCTTCCCTGTGTTGACATTTCTCCAGTACACTGCCGACCGATAGTAGCGCTGCTAATTTCCACTCGTCTCGGCCGTATCTGCCTTTCACTTTCACACAAAACAAGGAGACGACTTGGAAGTGAGCCAGGATGTAGGACTGAAGTGGTAAGTTCTGAAAATATGTGTCTCATTCCAGCATCGGTTGTACCTAGGAGCTAGGAAGCGCTAACGTTACTTACCACCGGCTGGGTAACGTTCGCACTTGCTATTAGCCTAGCAGCACAGCTGCCTTTCATAGACATGAACAACCGATGAATGACGAAGGCACACATTTTCAGAACTTGTAACGTTAGTCCAACTTGCTGACTTCTCCAAGTCCTCATTTTGGTTTGGTCCGTGTAGCCTTTGCTAGGAGAGGCACACTATAGTCACAAGCATTTGGGAAGTTAGCTAACTAACGCTAGCTACATTAGCTGTTGTGTTGTGGCTTGAATGTGACGACAATAGTGTGAAGCTCCCCGGGCAGGGTGGGGAGCTGTAAAACAATTATATAAACGAGCAAGGGATTGTCAAAACGAATTTGACCATCGATAACAAACGTGACTTGGGCGTAACAAGCAAGGCTATCAATTGATATATCAACATCCCCCTAGCTATCTATCCCCTAGCTCCGGTCGGCCCGGGCTGTGCCGGGACATTTCCTTCGGCGGCTGGCCGAGCAGGGCATCACGTTCCGCGGCCAAACACAAAAACTCCTCGCGCTGCCCTCCTGCCTCCTGGAGTATTTTCCGGAGGGTGGGGGTTCTTAAAGGGACAGGACCTAAAACAGAGCGTTTCATACAGAGGGTGAACTGAAGGGGGCAGTGAGAGCCAGTACAAGATAAACTGAGTTTTTTAAACTATGAATGATGCAATAAGTTACTCTACTGGAGGCCAACAATAAAATAATAATACATTATATTAGCAAAATATGGGCCCTTTAACTTCAAGGGCTTTTTTCTGTTTGCATTCGCACTGCCAATAGGAACCAGAGGAATGCTGAAGTAAGGCCGGTGGTTAGCATGCTAACCGCTACTACTGTTCACAGCAAAGCAAGTGAGATCATGGGGGATTCATTTGGCTAACAATTAGCTAGCTAATGTTAGCGAAAAAGACAAGAAAAAGGAAACACCTCGGGGCATTCAAAGTAGCTACACTTATACGTCTGGACCACTAAAGGTTCTATGCTGGGAAAGACCTACCCTTAAGTAGGAGCTAAAAAGGTTCCTCCAAACGGTGTTCTAAAGGCCCAATTATACTCTACGCTAAAGACGGAGAGGGACAGAGCCTTCTGTCCGTACTCTGCGTTCATTTTGTGCATATTTCTGTCCGTCATTTGAAAGCTTACGGATACGCATGAAACTGAGCAGAACCACACACACACACTCACATATTTGACTCTCTACTGCCCACTGGTGGATGTATTGCTTAACATGGTACCAATGTGAAAGACGCATGGAAGTATATGGGCACACTGGGCAGTGACGATTACACCGTTTGAAACAGACACATTTATTTTCGTATGAAAATGGAGTATAATTGGGCCTTAAGAACTACAGTACTATGGTCCTAGTTCCTGTGGTGTGAACACAACAAAAACTGGAAAGTTCCTCCATGCAACTGTTCCTACATCTAAAAGGTTCCTGCGGTCCGAAAGCACCCAGTGTAGCAGCCAAACATGTGAAAGACTGTGCCAGGAGTGGATTAGACCACAGAACCTCTGGCAGGATTTTTTCCTCAGGAACTCTGTGTGAAGATTCTACAGCTCATTGTGATTTACAACTGCATGCATGTCTGTATAACATGGATAAAAAAAAACAATCCTTGTAAATTATCCGACATAGAATCACATTAAACTGTTCCTCATTTGGATCCCCTGCAAGTTCAAAAACTACATATAATAATTTAAAAAAGCCAGAAAACCATTTCCATGAACCTAGATGAAAACCCAAACTAAATTAAAACATTAGGCCACCTGGTTCCAAATAGAGTGAGAAAGTCACGCCCCTCTTCTGCGTTCGGCATGCGAACCAAAGGATTTCATCCGTCAGTCATTTCACTCGGACCAACAATAAAAACAATAAAACAGACTACAAATATATAATGTCCAGTCTCTCCTGATAATATAGTAGCTGAATCGTTTGGTTTCACCAAGTAAAATAAGTATTTTACGAAATGTAGAGAAATGAATGGCGGATTCAATCCCCTGGGTGAACGCGGAAGAGGGCGTGCCTTTGGCACTCTGGATCACTTCTAGTTTGTGGTTTGACTTATTCCTCCTGAGTGGGCATGGCAGCAAATTAATCTCCCAATCTAAAGGAATACAGCTTCAGTCATATAAAAAAGACAATAGGCTCCTTTTCCTAAACACGAAATAAAGATCACAAATCGGGTTCTAAATGAATAGAAACTAAATGATGGGGGGTAAACTAAAACCAGCATGCTTTGATTGAATTTAACAAACACTACTACTACTCTGAAAACAACAATTGATTGAGAGAGTGACAAATATTATCTGGTGAAATACTTTGCCATGATTCACACACACAGTCACTAGGGCTGGGTATGGGTGGCATCATTGAAAAACGTGTACAAATAAATGTGTTTGGTTTGTGACGGGAAATGCAGCCAGAACATTTTGCCAAGAAGACATACGACAGGACTGATTTGTACGAGAAGTAAAAAATAAATAAATACATAAAATCATCTCAGCGGAGCCAAAAACAAACGAAACTGCAGAGAGGAATTACAACTGAAACACAAATGAAAACAAAACAAATCCTCTCCGGTGCTGCCTTCAGGGTCCCCTGACCTGGAGGCCCGCCGGACCGCAGTTTCAGACAGTCCTTTGTGCACCCCTGCCTGCTGTATAGGGGAGACGGGCCATATTGTAACATCTCAAATTCCACCAAATCAGACACGAGACACAACCATGAAACTCTGAACGTGCTTTGAAAACATGAAAACATAAAATAAAATGTGTTTTTGTACATTTGTATAATTAGGCTATAATGAATAATTATCCTATACGGCTTTAATTGAACTGAAATTAATTATCCAATGGATATTAAATTGTTTTAATTATACCAGATTTTCTTAGGACGTTATTGTGGTCTCCCGCCCCCACATTTATTTTATAGCCTACAATTGCCCCCGGTCTGGTCTCCCCACCTGCCATCAAACCCTATGATACAGCAGCCTGTGGATTTGCCCCCGAGATACATTTCTAGCCGGTGTGACGTCAGGCTGTGGAGAGAAAGTCGCTGTGGAGGCTGCAGAAGCGGAGCGACAGACCCAGGAGACAGACCGAGCTTCACTCAGCTCTCAGCCGCGCCGAGGGGCGAGTTGCGGGGCTGCACACTGCATGAGAGCCGCTGAGGTCGGGTCTGATTCTCCTCTCAACACCAGCCGGCTGGAGGACTTTTTACGCGGACGAGCGTCGGACTCCAAATGCATCCAAAGCGCAGAGAGGAGCGCTCGACTGCATCTCCCATCTCTCTCATTCAAACGGACTATTTACAGAAACCTGCTGCTGACATGTGCATCTAGGAAGGCGAGCATGTTTCTGTTGCACGGAGATTCCCGCTTGCGCTCTACTCCTAGCGCAAAACATGCGCATTGCCGCTTCTGCATGCCGTGAAAGCCCTGTCATGCGGAAAACATCGAGACAAATTGCATCTCATGAAACTGCCGCAGCGGAGAGAGAGAGAGAGGGAGAGAGAGAGAGAGAGCTCCTGTGGCGCAGCTCGGTTCCGATCAACCCACCCAGGCAGCCTGGCCGCTGCGCACCGTGACGCACCGGGGAGCGCAGTGAGGGACCCGCGGTGACCGGAGAGAGGTCGGGAAAAGAGAGGGCGGAAAAACAAATCCTCTGGCGAAACTTTCCATTCCTCTAAACACAACCGTTTGCGCGACCTACTCGACGCGGTCGGGATCGTATACTTTCTCATTTGCGGTGGATCCGTGCCTGTGTGATATTGGGAACCTGTAAAAAGTCTCCTCTGGTGCCGTGGAGGAGATGCCACCCTGTGTTTCCCGTGTCGCTCTGCCCCAACTCGGGATGGCTGGCTGAGCCGTGCACCGTGCGCTCTGCTGGGTGACTGACGTCTGGACGTGTTTTCTGTCGGCTTGGCGGGGGGGGGGACATGCAGCTGGTGCGGCTGGCCTGGGCGCTGACCGCGGCGGCGGGCTGCGCTCTGCTCCTCCTGCTCATCCACTCCACCGTGCTCAGAGAAGGTAAGACCCGGGCTGCTGCAGCCTGCAGGCGGGGACACGGTGCATGCTGAGAGGGGTCAGGCCAGGTCTCTGTCCGAGCCTCAACAGGTTCATCACAATCAGAGTTTGGCTAAAGGAGCACGCAGATCCCCTATGAGCTACTGGTTACTTTAATTAGGATTCATCAATAGGTCAGTCACATCATTCTTAATAGGCTATTTATTTGGTGTGAGTGGGTGAGGGGGAGAGAGCGTTAAGGGAATCTGTGTGTGTGTGTGTGTGTGTGTGTGTGTGTGTGTGTGTGTTTGTGTGTGAGAGAGAGAGAGAGAGAGAGAGAGAGAGAGAGTTCACATAGTGGAGCATTGTTGTGTATGTGTGCGATAAATGCATTAGTGTCTGTGTATGCATCGTGTACATGTAGCCTACTGTATGTGTTGTTTTGGAGGTATTGTGTGTGTGTGTACTCACGCATAGTTCCAGGCAGAACAGATAGACTCTATTGTCTCTGTTTTATTTGGTTATTCTTCAATAGACCAGTCTGTTTGAAGTGACACACTGTCTTGACTGACCAGCACACACACACACACACACACACACACACACACACACACACACACACACACACACACACACACACACACACACACACACACACACACACACACACACACACACACAGTCACTAGGGCTGGGTATGGGTGGGTTTCAGCCTACATCAAAACTTCAGTCCAGTCAAAAAATACCTGCATTACTATACACTACAGTATAAAGTATACTCCTTTTGTATACAGATCGAGAAAAAGTCTATTTGTATGGTTTTGTTCACAGCCAATCCCTGCAAGCATTCTTCAATTGAAGGTGACATGTGATTGGCCCACTACTTTAGCAGTAGTCTCTCCCCCAGACTCAAATATTATGTTGAATCGCTACGCTACGCTACGCATAGCTACATAAATGAGTCTGTGCCACTTCACAGCCACTGCTGGTTTTTGAAGGCCGGTCTAGAGGGGTGGAAATTGAACGAGTCGTAGCACCGGTGATGAGAGAGCGGTTCGAAAAATGGGCTGCGCCTCCATGTTGTCTGATTGGGGAAGACTGAATCCACCACTGGCCAATCACTGACTGGACAGGTGAACGGTTCCCTCCCACAGCCGGCTGGGGGGAAGCGTCCCAGACCCAGAGAGAGCTCTGCAGCTGCAGTAACGTAGTGTATCAGCGTAATAACTCTCATGGGTCTGGCCGCGTTGAGACTACTTTAGCAGCTACAACCCCATACAGTATGTGGTGCTGGAGTAGCTATAGAAGGATCCTGAAGATCCTGATCCATATCCTTATGAAGTGGACCACGGTGTAGCATATGACGGAGTTGGCAGTTCAACGTGCCCAAATGACACAAAAACATTATCGAATGAAGTACCCATCCTAGGAAAATTTAAAACATATTTTGGGAGCAAATGGGGGCATTTACAAATTTTGGGGGCACTTTTTTTTTTTTTTTTTCAATTAGTGCATGTGTGTTTCAGTAGCGCGGTCTGTGTGAGTGTGTTCTTCTTAGTCTTCTTCTGGCAACCAGCTTGCAGGTGTTCATTGAGAGATGGAAATGTCAATTAAATGAAAATAAAATGATCAAAATCTTGTGGGCAATTTTTGCCCCTTGATCACGGTTTTGGCATTCTGAGATTTCTTGGCACATTTTTGCCCTTGAGTCTCTGTCAATATCACTTTAACACATTGAGTGCCAAGGACGTCTGTGCACGTCCTAAAAAAAAGTAACGTTCAGTGCCAAGGACGTCTGTGCACGTCCTAAAATCATAATTCATATTATTCCATAATTCTGCTGTTTAAGGTCGTACCCAGCCAGTGAGCATGAATCCCTTCAAGGGATCACACGGCGCCACCTTAAACATCGTCACAGGAGCTGCTCCACCCACCTCAGATCCTTTACTTTGTACAGGAGACAGCGGAGAAAGCCGTGATGAAAGTGGAAACCGATGCATGCTTTCTGCCAGAGCCGTATATATTGCTCTGTCTACAGCGAGAGTGGGCTCGGCTGCATCCGCGCTCACAACTGAGCTCTTATGCTTCTATCTATCTCCACACGATTTCCTAGAAAGCCAGCATCCGAAGCCGAACGGGCCAAGCCTTTTCGTTCAGTCGCGTTTGCCAGCGCGCATCATTTCCTGATGGGCGCTGGGATCTGTCCGGGGCAAAAACGGAGTCGAGAAAGCAAACTCTGTGCGTGTGGGAGGAGCCCGCAGCTCAGAGGTGGAGAGGGGGGGGGGGGGGGGAGAGGGGTGTGTGGCTGCACAGAAACCACACCACACGCCACCACATCAGAAAACACCAGCCAGAGTCAGTGAATGTGCTCGAAATTAGAGTGCAAAAGGTATTCATAAAAGGGGCTATATCTTGGAAAGTAAAAAAAAACGACAGAAAACCCTTGAAAGTGCACTTTTTTGAGAGGCTGTAATTTCATAATGGAACTGTCTAGAAACAAAATTTCTTCTTTGGAAGAAGCAGGAGTGTTCAATGTTTCATTAAAGTCCAGCCCCGTTAATATAGCCATAATAGAAAAAATTCTATAGCTGTTTTCAACTGAATGGAAGTGAATCTGGCACAGGCTCCAGACAATTTTACTGAAGCGCTGTGGCACTCAATGTGTTAAGGTATAACTGGTATTGTCATTTTTTAAACGATACCCAGTCAGTCACAGCAGTCACACCAGTCACAACAGTCACACCAGTAGCAGCAGTCACACCAGTAGCAGCAGTCACAACAGTAGCAGCAGTCACACCAGTCACACGAGTCACAGCAGTCACAGCAGTCACACCAGTCACAGCAGTCACACCAGTCACAGCAGTCACACCAGTCACAGCAGTCACACCAGTCACAACAGTCACACCAGTCACACCAGTCACATCAGTCACACCAGTCACACCAGTCACAGCAGTCACATCAGTCACATCAGTCACACCAGTCACAGCAGTCACACCAGTCACACCAGTCACACCAGTCACATCAGTCACAGCAGTCACATCAGTCACACCAGTCACAGCAGTCACAGCAGTCACAGCAGTAGCAGCAGTCACAACAGTCACATCAGTCACATCAGTCACATCAGTCACACCAGTCACACCAGTCACATCAGTCACAGCAGTCACAACAGTCACATTAGTCACAGCAGTCACATTAGTCACATCAGTCACACCAGTCACAGCAGTCACATCAGTCACAGCAGTCACAGCAGTAGCAGCAGTCACAGCAGTCACATCAGTCACATCAGTCACAACAGTCACAGCAGTCACATCAGTCACAACAGTCACAGCAGTCACAGCAGTCACAACAGTCACACCAGTCACAGCAGTCACAGCAGTAGCAGCAGTCACAGCAGTAGCAGCAGTCACAGCAGTCACAGCAGTCACAACAGTCACAGCAGTCACAGCAGTCACAGCAGTCACACCAGTCACACCAGTCACATCAGTCACATCAGTCACAACAGTCACAACAGTCACATCAGTCACAGCAGTCACATCAGTCACAGCAGTCACATCAGTCACAGCAGTCACAGCAGTCACAGCAGTCACAACAGTCACAGCAGTCACAACAGTCACACCAGTCACACCAGTCACAGCAGTCACAGCAGTCACAACAGTCACAACAGTCACAGCAGTCACAGCAGTCACAACAGTCACAGCAGTCACAACAGTCACATCAGTCACAGCAGTCACAGCAGTCACATCAGTCACACCAGTCACACCAGTCACACCAGTCGCAGCAGTCACATCAGTCACAGCAGTCACATCAGTCACAGCAGTCACAGCAGTCACAACAGTCACAGCAGTCACACCAGTCACACCAGTCACAGCAGTCACATCAGTCACACCAGTCACACCAGTCACAACAGTCACAGCAGTAGCAGCAGTCGCAGCAGTCACATCAGTCACAGCAGTCACATCAGTCACAGCAGTCACAGCAGTCACAGCAGTCACAACAGTCACACCAGTCACACCAGTCACAGCAGTCACAGCAGTCACACCAGTCACATCAGTCACAGCAGTCACATCAGTCACAGCAGTCACATCAGTCACAACAGTCACACCAGTCACATCAGTCACACCAGTCACATCAGTCACACCAGTCACATCAGTCACAGCAGTCACAGCAGTCACATCAGTCACAGCAGTCACACCAGTCACATCAGTCACATCAGTCACAACAGTCACACCAGTCACATCAGTCACAACAGTCACACCAGTCACATCAGTCACAACAGTCACAGCAGTCACAGCAGTCACAACAGTCACAGCAGTCACACCAGTCA
>NC_139652.1:2649683-2702183 GCF_964638095.1 Poromitra crassiceps
TGCAAGACCCTTCGGTGCATGGAGGCTCTAAGGCGCTATGGGTTGTCTCCCGGCCGCTCTCCTCCTTCGTCTTACCAGGCCCTCCCGGGGCAAAGGCATCCAGAGGCAGAGAGGACGCCTCAAGAAGGCCTGTGCGTTGCACGTCATTCGGCTGCGCCGAGCACCTCGCTCTAGCCTGAAAGACCCCAGGCCGCGCCGATATTTACACAGATTTTCAGGAGGCTGATCCGTAGCGTTTGTGGATTTCTCCCTCACAAGAGAGCCAGGCTGGGGTGCTAAACCCATCCCGTACCGGATGCCGTCTCTCCGACCGTCAACTGTCTCTCCAGCTTGTCACCAATCTATACCTGGTTGTCACCTAGTCTATTCCTAAGTGTCACTCGCCAGGGGGAGCCAGGATTCTATGTCACAAATACATACTTCAGCATGCGCTGGGACGCGTCATCAGTGATGTATATATATACAGGGCCTAAACCCGACATACAGGCCCCGTTTCAAAGTAGTCCGTGTACCTTTTACTGTGTGACATGTTCTTTCAAAGTAGTCCGTGTACCTTTTACTGTGTGACATGTTCTTTCAAAGTAGTCCGTGTACCTTTTACTGTGTGACATCTTCTTTCAAAGTAGTCCGTGTACCTTTTACTGTGTGACATCTTCTTTCAAAGTAGTCCGTGTACCTTTTACTGTGTGACATCTTCTTTCAAAGTAGTCCATGTACCTTTACTGTGTGACATCTTCTTTCAAAGTAGTCCGTGTACCTTTACTGTGTGACATCTTCTTTCAAAGTAGTCCATGTACCTTTACTGTGTGACATCTTCTTTCAAAGTAGTCCATGTACCTTTACTGTGTGACATCTTCTTTCAAAGTAGTCCGTGTACCTTTTACTGTGTGACATCTTCTTGTAAAGTAGTCCGTGTACCTTTTACTGTGTGACATCTTCTTTCAAAGTAGTCCATGTACCTTTTACTGTGTGACATCTTCTTTCAAAGTAGTCCATGTACCTTTACTGTGTGACATCTTCTTTCAAAGTAGTCCGTGTACCTTTTACTGTGTGACATCTTCTTTCAAAGTAGTCCGTGTACCTTTTACTGTGTGACATCTTCTTTCAAAGTAGTCTGTGTACCTTTTGCTGTGTGACATCTTCTTTCAAAGTAGTCCGTGTACCTTTTACTGTGTGACATCTTCTTTCAAAGTAGTCCGTGTACCTTTTACTGTGTGACATCTTCTTTCAAAGTAGTCCGTGTACCTTTACTGTGTGACATCTTCTTTCAAAGTAGTCCATGTACCTTTACTGTGTGACATCTTCTTTCAAAGTAGTCCGTGTACCTTTTACTGTGTGACATCTTCTTTCAAAGTAGTCCGTGTACCTTTTACTGTGTGACATCTTCTTTCAAAGTAGTCCGTGTACCTTTTGCTGTGTCACATCTTCTTTCAAAGTAGTCCATGTACCTTTACTGTGTGACATCTTCTTTCAAAGTAGTCCGTGTACCTTTTACTGTGTGACATCTTCTTTCAAAGTAGTCTGTGTACCTTTTACTGTGTGACATCTTCTTTCAAAGTAGTCCGTGTACCTTTTGCTGTGTGACATCTTCTTTCAAAGTAGTCCGTGTACCTTTTGCTGTGTGACATCTTCTTTCAAAGTAGTCCGTGTACCTTTTACTGTGTGACATCTTCTTTCAAAGTAGTCCGTGTACCTTTTGCTGTGTGACATCTTCTTTCAAAGTAGTCCATGTACCTTTTACTGTGTGACATCTTCTTTCAAAGTAGTCCGTGTACCTTTTGCTGTGTGACATCTTCTTTCAAAGTAGTCCGTGTACCTTTACTGTGTGACATCTTCTTTCAAAGTAGTCCGTGTACCTTTACTGTGTGACATCTTCTTTCAAAGTAGTCCGTGTACCTTTTACTGTGTGACATCTTCTTTCAAAGTAGTCCGTGTACCTTTTACTGTGTGACATCTTCTTTCAAAGTAGTCTGTGTACCTTTTCACCTCCATAAGTGACTCCACCACTTATCCGTCATAAAAACCATGAGCTTGCACAAGGGCGAGCGTTCCTGTCATCACGGCACCGCACAATTTATGCAGAGCTATTTTGGAGTCGAGCGTCTGTTTGAGAAGAGACATTACAAGGGTCACAACGTCCATTCATGGTGTCATGGTGCCTAAGAATAAAACAAGTGTGAAGGAGCGCTTGCTGGTGCATGGTGCAATATATATATGTATGTATATATATATATATATATATATATATAATGACAGAGACTCATTCAACATTCCACAAGACCAAATACAAAAAATCCTGCCAAATCCACTCTGGCTAGAGCTGACTAGAGAGCCTCGTCATGACATCACTGAATGTCTCAATGCTTTGCAACATGGCTACCCGGGGTAACATGCTTAGGCCATACATGTTAGTATAACTTTGCAAATAATCATGCAAAAAAAAAAAAAAAAAGTGTATGTAGATGCAAAGGATTGTGCAATTGGCTCATTATAACACGCATTCTGGGGAGAAAAAGGGGAAAAAACGCTATTTACGACATGTCCCTCGCTACTGTGCGCTCCCGTCTCCCTGCTCTGGCTGCAGCTGCAGTGAAGATAGTGGGGCTGCAGGAGCCTCTCCCCCCTGGAGGGGATGGGTTCTCTCCCTGTGGACCTGGTGCTCGCTGTGCACGTGCTGAATAGCGCTTTAGACATCTACTGCTGCTAACAGCTACTATGTTTTAGTTTCAGACAGACTTTGGATGCAGTTATTTTAGATACGAGAATGCTTCTCTCCATTCATCCAGCCACTCGGCTGTGCCATGCTTTGAGAAGTGGTCATCCCTGTTGTCATTGTGGAAAAAAGACAATATTTTGAAAAGTAGTATTTGGCGGCAGAGCGTTGTGGAACAAGACCAGCCTCCTCTCCCTTCCGTCCGAGGAGACTGGGGCCGCAGGTCTCCATAGTGGGATTGCGATGGGCGGCGCTTAGCGCCATGTGCCCTTGGAAAATAGTTTCCAACAATGCAACTTGCCGTTTTCAGCATGTAACAACGAGCTAGCGTGTAGGTTTCTGCCGTTAGCTTGCTAGCTAGTTAGCATTGTTGTTTTCACTGAGGCAGCAGGGCACTATTTACAGCGACACACAGGGAGGAGGGAGCGGAAGCCGCTCTGATTGACATGGTCGGAGCCAATGACAGAGCTTGTAATAAGCCGGGAGCGGACATCCGGCAGCGACTGAAACAGTCGCTCCAATGGGAGAGCAGAGTAGAGCAGGGGAGGGTTTATCCCAGTTATGGAGACCTGCGGCGCCAGACTCCTCGGACGGAAGGGAGAGGCGGCTGGCCAGCGAGACTACTTAGTTACTAACGTTACCGTAGGTTCTCGACAACTGTTGTGTGAAGTAGGATAACAAGCTAATTTTGTGGATGTATTTGCTTAAAAAATGACAATGTTTTACAATTTTGCATTATTATTTCAAAAGGTGGTGAGTACACGAGTCACAACATACATGTACGGAAGAGTGTTTTGGTGCTGTTGGAATGTGTATTTGGTGACTTAAAGGAACACTCCGCCCATTTTCAACCAGCTTTGTATCATTAGAACATCAATAGTATATCAGAAAACTGTAAACGGTTTTGAAGTCTGTCATTTAATTTGACAGTTATTGAGTGTTAAAGTGTGGACCAGTGACATCACTGGTCCACACTAACTCAAATGAATAACTCATTAACTCAAATCAACTCTCAATAACTGTCAAACTAGATGAATGATGAATCGTTTGACAGTTATTGAGAGTTGATTTGAGTTAATGAGTTATTCATTTGAGTTAGTGTGGACCAGTGATGTCACTGGTCCACACTTTAACACTCAATAACTGTCAAATTAAATGACAGACTTCAAAACTGTTTACAGTTTTCTGATATACTACTGATGTTCTAATGATACAAAGCTGGTTGAAAATGGGCAGAGTGTTCCTTTAAGGACTACCAGTCACTGTGCTAAGATAACCAGCAGGAGGGCGCGTCACTACTTTTCTACTGCATGCACAGAGAAGAGAAGAGGCTTGTCGTCTTACTCTCGGGAATATGGCAAAAATGTTGGCGTGTCCCTTTAAAGCCAGTGCGGTTGTTTCTTGTTGCTAAGCGACTGTTAACCTCTAATCATCTCCTCTGGTGCGTAACCTGAGCCCATAGATGTGGAGCAGTGATTTATGAGCCATCTCATTAACACTTGCTCAGGCTCTGGCTATCAGATCGCAGATGAATACTTTTGCTAACGCGTCATTTCGCTGTCAAGTATGAAAGCAGCGTTTTGCTTTGAAAGGCGAGTCTGTCCTTCAGTAAAGACGGCTTTTATTTTTCTTTTCTTTTCTTTCCTTCATCCTGTCACACGCTTTAGAAATGCACGACATTGTCGGGGGAGAAGCCTCTATGGATGACACACGGCTGTCAGATAGAAGTGGGCGAACACGACGCCGACGCTAACTGACGCCAACGCTAACTGCTCAGGCGTTGTCAGCCGCGCCGCCGACACAAATGAAGACGTTGTTTATCTACTCAAAGTCATCGGCGTCGTCCGTGACGACTTTGGCTGGTTTAAGAAGGGCTGAGCGTTATGGCCAAAGGCGTTTGGGGGGATTACTGTGTCTCTGTGATAAGCTTGACGATTCATTTTCTCGCCAAAACAACACAAGGGTCCCCAACTTTGACTGGAAATTAGACTCCAAATATATCATATATATATACATGTATGTATATATATATATATATATAGATATAGATATAGATATATATAGATATATACAGGTGATGTGTTTTCCAGGATTTTCCATGACCTTCCAGGCGTTGCCAGGACTTGATGACCTGCCCATGACCCCAGATCACAAGCCCCGCCATGCAAGTTGAAACTGTTCATGTAAAAGCTACAATATTGTCATAAATCTCCACAACCAGTCAACAGATGTCAACACTGGTGGGCTTTATGGAAAGAGCGTAACTCAAAGTGGTCAACAGTTATGGCAAATTGGTCATTCAGTG
The DNA here is from genome assembly GCF_964638095.1 of Poromitra crassiceps. Taxonomy (NCBI): domain Eukaryota; kingdom Metazoa; phylum Chordata; class Actinopteri; order Beryciformes; family Melamphaidae; genus Poromitra; species Poromitra crassiceps. The sequence goes on from NC_139652.1 coordinate 2,654,702, forward strand.
GCGTTTGACGTGCACATAACGGACGTAGCAGTGACAGCTAACAACAGCGAACAGCTCACTAACGTAGCTAACAGCCAGCTAACGCCAATGTCGTAGTCCAACTGCTAGTTGCATATCGGGGGGGCATAAATAAGATCCATGATTTACGCCAGTTTATATGATCTAATGCAGTGGTTCCAAAAACTGGGGTATGCGTACCCCTAGGGGTACATGGAGCTACTACAGGGGGTACTTGGGAGAAAGTAGAAAATGGAAAAATGTAAGAATAAATCATGAAAATGAATAAAATGTTAAAATGAATCTGCTCAAGAGGCACTAATTGCAACTCTTTCACTCAATTTCTTATTTTGTAATGTTATATTCTTCATTCATTGCATCATTATGATAGTTTTCTCCTGCAGTTTTCTAAGCAAAACGTTGTAGTTGGGTTGGATTCAGAAATCAGGGAAAGGAGGTGCTGAAGGCAACACAGTTTGAGAACCACTGATCTAATGTGAATTCCAACAAGGTTTCCCTTTAGGTGAAATCTTATAAACATGAAGCTCTTTCCTTGTATGTCTGTTGGTACATTTAATCTCTATTCATTTGAAACCACCGACTTTTAAACATGGCACTTGAACGTGAACGTTTTGGTAGCCTAAGTGACATTTCATCAACTCAATTATGCCTGTGGGAATAGCCCTTATTACAGAAGCTAAATCTGGGGGACAGTTTCATACATTTGGATTTAGAAAGGCTCACAGCTGATTAGTGTTGTTTGAAACCTAAAACTGACTTTTTTCCCCCTCGTCGACACAATGGCATTGCACATTAGCACAGCTATCCATCTCTTATGTGGTATTTAATGCATGATACATTTCTTCTTGCATCAGCTGTGTGAGTCAGACAGCCGTCAGATAGATATCACAGGACATGACTAGTCGCTGCTTGGCAATCATAAACAGGCAGCGGAAATGTTGAGAGCTAAATATTTTGAGGCCATAACCATTCAGTGTCAGGTGAGACGCAGACATTTAGAGCAGAGAAGAAGAGTGGAAGGAGGAGAGGAAACTAATGTAGGAAAAAAGTAAGACCAGAGATCGTCCATAGAGGGATGTCACGAGAACCGATACTTCGGTACTAAGTCGATGCCAACATTCAAAAAATGTGATGGTAATGACTTTTCTACAATACTCAAGGTACCGTAGATGCCAAGGACGCAAACGTGGTCGCTTCTTTTGGGCTGGAAAACAGCGGTTATCTGGCAACCAGCACGGGAGAACAGCATGGGGAATGGTGACGAACTATTCTGTCATCAAGTGGAGCCGCTGCAAAGACAGCTCCGCCTCGACTCGTTGACAAAAAGTAAGAAGTAAAAGTCGGGTATTGGGTAGCCCCGCTATGACTCTTCCGGGTATGACGTCATCGTCTCTACCCTACAAGAGTCCCGTCTCCGTACATAGACTTGCCTGCGACTCTCGCTCCCAAGCTGTCTAAATCAGCGATACGGACGTATTTACAAGTGTCACAGAAACATTTCAAAGACACCTACTTGGGAAGAAGGGTTCATAGCTTCTCGACGTCGGGGTTAGAAAGCTCGACGCTGCTCATAAATGCCTCCTTTCATACAGAGCATGTGCTGCTGATATAATTTTTTACCGAGCTTTGGACCAGAGTGGCGCTGTTGAGCTCTGTGATGGCTGGGAGCTCTAACCCGGAAAACATAGACCTCCAGCAGCGACCTTGAGCCATCTTGGGGCAACACAGCCTCTCTCTAATGCTGACATTAGTCTCATCAGAAACCACTTCCATCTGCATAGTTTAAATGAGTTTGCAGACGAGGAATAATTTGAAAACATTTGATTGATCTATTTACATCAGATGAACTCAGAAATAAACAAAAAGAAGCCATAAATACGTGGCGCCGTTCGGTTCTGGCCTGCCTGCCCGTGTCTGTTTTACGGGTATGAAACTCCTGCCTGGGGGTCTTGAGACAGAGGTAGGGGCGGGGAACTTCCAGGTTTGAGGGACAGTTCGAGGGCGAATGGAGTTAATCACAAGATCATTTGAATGCTTTTCCACTGGTTACATTTTTTTAAACCCACAGACAGACATGAAGGATGACCAATCACATTGATTTATGACCAAAAATAAAAATGAGAACAAATTGACATGCGAGGTCCCCACCTCGAAATAAGAGAGGCAGAGAGCGAGAGACTGAGACAGAGAGAGGGAGAGAGACACAAACAGAGAGGGGGGAGGGAGAGAGAGAGACAGAGGGAGAGAGTGAGTGAGTGAGTGAGTGAGTGAGTGAGTGAGTGTGTGTGTGTGTGTGAGAGAGAGTGAGTGAGTGTGTGTGTGTGTGTGTGTGTGTGTGTGAGAGAGTGAGTGAGTGAGTGAGTGAGTGAGTTTGTGTGAGTGAGTGAGTGAGTGTGAGTGAGTGTGTGTGAGTGAGTGAGTGAGTGAGTGAGTGAGTGTGTGTGTGTGTGTGTGTGAGTGAGTGAGTGAGTGAGTGTGTGTGTGTGAGTGAGTGAGTGAGTGAGTGAGTGAGTGTGTGTGTGTGTGTGTGTGAGTGAGTGAGTGAGTGAGTGTGTGAGTGAGTGTGTGAGTGAGTGAGTGAGTGAGTGAGTGAGTGAGTGAGTGAGTGTGTGTGTGTGTGTGTGAGTGAGTGAGTGAGTGAGTGAGTGAGTGAGTGAGTGAGTGTGTGTGTGTGTGTGTGTGTGTGTGAGTGAGTGAATGAAAGTGTGTGGAGTGAGAGATGAAAGCCTGTGGCGTGTATTCAGTCCCTGTTTGGTTTGTGTGAGCGGCTGCCCCCTCGCATGCTGATCAGCTGCCATCAATGGACCCATGCACCCCCCCCCCCCCCCCCCCCCCGTGTGTGTGTGTGTGTGTGTGTGTGTGTTGTTTTCAGAACGGGGCTTCTCTGGGGTCAAGGTGGGGCGACGTGGACAAAAACAAGCAACACTCCAGACGTTTGTTAAAGGAGAATTTCGTTTTTTTTTAACCTTCGTTATTTCGAATCCCACATAGGTTACGCCAAACCCCACATAGGTTGCGCTAAAACCACCACCGCAAAGCGTCCTCCTGTACTTGGCCAGTTGGCAGGAAAGTATCGCGGGACTTCACGAGACTTGGTGACCGAGATCACGTTTGAGGTAATTTGATCCCTGTGCGACTGCAGGAAACAGCCTTTGGCGAAATATCACTGTGGTGGTTCTTGTGGGATCAGATTATGACGATATTTGGCGAAAACGGGAATAAAAATAGCTATTTAGATGCAGGAAAGACAGGCTCACACTTGGCCCCAAGTCAGCTCCATTTTACAACTGACTTGGACGCTATTGATGTCAAAACAACGCTAGGACGGCCAGAAACGCCGCGGACATCGCCTGGTGAGTGGCCAAATCATAATTAATGCCAGGAGATGGGTCCAGGTTAAAAAAAAACGAAATTCTCCTTTAAGCTTTTAATCGAAGCGAAGGGCTATAAATAAATACAACAAATTGGTAAATTGAATCATGTGCTCTTCTCCCAGTCTCGCTAAGGGAACAGGAACTGAGACGGTAAAACAAGAACAAAACTAAAATATAGCCGCAAACGGCCACTACAGGGGTTCAAGCCTTTTCCCAACAGCAATGACATCACAAAAAAGTGCCAGTGGTTCTGGTACATGGTCCAAATAGATCCCTCGGTATATCTGCCCAGTTTCGCGATCTTTGAACCAACGGCTGTGGAGTTACGGCCGCTAATTGTGTTAGGCCACGCCCACTTTTGGCATCTGTGGCGCCCCCTTTTGCCCAAATGGCACAATAGCATGTCAGAAATGCCATTCCAGATGAGGCCGAGAAGTTTGCGACCGGCTGTGTGAATGGAATTGATTTGCCGCTATGACATGGTTACGCCATAGACCCCGCCCACTTTCACCAATCATGACAAAACTTCTGATTTTGACGAGTACATCCCCCTTGATATATCTGCCAAGTTTCGCAATCATTTGTTGAGCAGGTTCACCTGAACAAAAAAACAACGATGACGTTAATAAACCAGTACAAAAACAATATAGGGTTTCAGGCCCTTCGGTGCTTCAACCACTAATTTATATCGACCAAATGAAACAGATTGTCAGATATGAGCCTCCTCCATTGAAATGCAAAAATGTGAATTGATATTTTAGATGTAGAAACGTCAGTGCACTCACTCATTTCATTTCCCTAGAGGATAAAGCAGGTTGAGGCTGGCGGTGATTTGGAGAGAAAACAAGATGGCAGAGTTGAATAAACAGTTGGAGAATGAGCGGTGAGCGGAGCGGAGCGGAGAGGGATCAGGAGAGAGAACAGAGAGACTCGCCTCTTCAAAATCTACCAATACTCAGTGAAGCGCTCCAGTAGCTCAGCCTCTCTGAAATAGATTGGATTGAAAGTACTTTTTGGTTTTTATGATGAGATTTGCTGCAAACTTTCTCTTTTCTCTCTCTCTCTCTCTTTTTTTTTTTTACAGTTTAGCTTTGATTTAGATGTTGCATTTCTTCTGCTTTGTTAGAAGGACAGTATGAGCCTTGAAACAGCTACATGTGTCTGCAACTGAGTCTGAAATGCAGTCTGCATTGGACTAATGTAAGGATCAACTTTATGTATTTGCCACTTTTCAAAGCGAGGTTACAAAGAGCTTTACAAAATGAGATAAAATCACCAATGGAGTTCAAAAAGGGTAATAAAAATCAGGACTAAAGAATTGTAAAACGAATAAGAGAATGAAACAAGGCAAAATTAGAAAATAAAATAATAAAATTGTCGAGTTATTTGCTGTAATTGAGAAGATTTTAGGTGATTTGAATGCTTTGTGAATGTATAGTAAAAATTACAGTGCAAATTGCCTCCCGTACTTTGGTGAAGACAGTTATCCAGATGATAATAATAATGATAATAACAATAATATCAATAACAATAATAATACATTATGCTGAATCAAACTCTAGGTCATTTCAGACATGATTTCTTTTGACATTAGATTTATTTGAGGGGGACTGGGTGCTTGCTCCAGCAAAAGACTTGGGAAGGGGCGGTATAGCTGGGGGTCTTCGAAGGTCTTCCACCACCAGCCCCCACCATCCAAACCCTAACCCCAACCAAGTGGCTACCAGTGCCTAAACCTAACCCCCACCCATGCCTACCCCTAACCTGGAAGACCCTTCCCTAGTGCCTATGTTTGGCTTTGATGCCGACAACCAGGGTTCGATCCCCAGTGTTTTCAAAGTACATTTATTTTTACCGTAAGCCACATTTACATTTTTAACTGTTTTTTTTACGTACTGTAACCATGACCAAACCATTCATCCTTTCCGAGTAAAATAATAGACCTACAGTACATAAAACAAAATATAGAACAGCTGCTCTATGAATATAGACCTGATAATTATTATTCTTGATTCATCAAAAGATGAAATATATTTCCAAACAACAGTCAAGCTTTACATCTTTTTCTAAATCTAATTTGAAATGGGTTCTGTGATTGGTGTCACAAAATAATCAACCTGAATCTAAATCAGAACATAGCCACGTCTTGTGCTCAAGGATCAACCCATTTTCATCAACTCACTTTCAGGAACTTAACGGAATTTCATCACGTCTAAGTTGTTGTGTTCCGAAATGATAAAATGAGAGCGTACAGTTATTGAGGTGGATCCAGTGCGATGCTAAGCAATTGAAACCAGATTTGATTTCATGGAGAAAATGGAACACAACATGAAAACAATATTAACCACTCGCCACGACTTTATTCCCAATTTAATTTCTAGTTGGCAAATACATCCAAATGAGCAGCGACAGTCACAGTCAATACTCCTATTGATAATGCGGTACAGTATCTGAACCCTAATCTGTCTCCATACAGGCTTTTGATTGAACAATTATTTCCCCCCAACAATCCCCCATCGCCTCCCAGGCATCTTCATGTGGCCGTGGTTAGTGTGACACCTCATGCTGTATCAAGCCTAATGTGTATTTATAGCCTGCATAGCTGTCCCACAGCAGAGCTAAGAGCATCCATGCTGCAAACTCACCCTGCAGAAAAGAGACACATTTTTATTCCAAATTGAGATCCACCATTTGGAGGAGGGGAAAACACAACACCTATACTCTTATTATATTATTATAATGTTAGTAGCACAAAAATAAACACATCCCAATTTCCCCCCGGGGATCATTAAAGTCTTTCTGACTGTACTTTTTAAAGGACAGCAACATTGAATGTTAAACCTAAGGTAATGATGATCACCCCCCCCCCCCATGCATATTAATTAGGGGTGTCACGATACACTCAGTTCACGATACGATACGTATCACGATACTGGGTTCACGATAACGATACGATACGATTTTAACAATATTTTTTTAAACTTGAATAATGACAATATATGACTGGAAAAGTAGTATTTTATTTGAAATGCACAAATACAAAACATGCTGTTGTGGGAAATTGTTATTACAATAACAACTAGAAAAAACATGAGATTGGAGATAAGGCTTATCTTGAAATAGAATGAGTTACACCGTCACTTAGATTTACTTTGAACTAAAAGGTTTCTCAGCAGTATAAATTCTCATTATGCATCTTCAGTTTTTCTTCAAACTCAAACAACAAGACTTTTCTTAGTCTATTTTTTATGCATCTTCAGTTTTTCCTGTCAAGTAAACAGTTTTGCTAGAAACTCAATTGAATGGTTTCTCTCCTGTATAACTTCTCATGTGTCTCTTCAGAGACTTGTTCAACTGAACTACTTTCCACACATTGAACTTCAACAAACAAAGACGTTTCTTTGTCTACTTTTGAAAAAAAAAAAAAAAATTTTTTTTTTTTTTTTTTTTTTTTCACGATATGAGATTTCATCTCAACGATACATATCGTGACGTTTTACTATCGCGAAATTTCGTGGGACAATATATTGTGACACCCCTAATATTAATGGATGCCTGTGTGTGTGTGTGTGTGTGTGTGTGTGTGTGTGTGTGTGTGTGTGTGTGTGTGTGTGTGTGTGTGTGTGTGTGTGTGGGGCTGTGTGTTGGCGGGGTGGGGGTGGGGGGGTCTTTATTGATCAACAAATTCGCAAAATTGACAATTGGATGAATCAAACCCGGGTACGGCAACCATTTTAGGGCATCCTCCTCTGTCAGAGTAAGCGTTGTCAGTTGTCATGTCTCCTACTAAACCATGTCGAGTGTGCTCTGAAACACCTTCAGTTCTCACACGAAAACGTTGTCATTCTTCCTGCATTACTGTTTCACTCCTCACGCGTCAGTCATCGCACAATACGGCGTCACTCGTCAATCATCAGTCCTCACTCGTCAGGCATCACTCCTCACATCTCACACGAAAACGTTGTCGATCCTCCTGCCTCACTTATCACTCAAACTAGCTGTCAGGCATCACTCCTCACGTCTCACACAAAAACGTTGTTGATCCTCCTGCAGACTAGCTGTCAGGCATCACTCAAACTAGCTGTCAGTCATCACATGAAAATGCTGTCATTCGTTGTTTTTGGTTGTTCTTCCGTGTGAAGTCGCTTCCGTGTGAACCGAAAGTGAAGTTGTAAGAAATTGTTGCTCATTTCACAGAGGCATTCTTGCGGTTTCCCCATTCTAGTGTTTTGAGTCTGCCAGATGTTTCTGTCCACACACCGATTTGGTCAATCACTCTTTTTTGGCTCCATGGTTAGACAAAAACTACCATGCCTGGAGTGAGAAAGGGCTAGTTTCTCAAAGACCTATACATAGATGGCCATTTTGCATCCTTTGATCTACTGACGACAAGGGAGTTTGGGTTGGCCGGCACAAACTGGCTCAGACTTCTGCAAATCAGAAATTATGTTCGATCCAAGATTCACACCTCTGAAGCGCTCCCAAATGAACATGCTTTTTTTGTATGTATTGCTGAGCCCTCCTCACTCCAAGCATCTTATCTCAAGATTTGTATGTCTGTTTAACAACGGGAAACAACCTGTGCCTGAGCCTGTAAAAAAATGAAAATAAAATATTGGGAAAAAAGTCATTTGAAAAATATGCATAAACAAGCTGTTAGCAAAATGTTTATTAGAAAGTAGATACAATGCATTGAAGACATCTGTAACCTTAATAATCTGACAATCCGAGGATCAACAGTTATGTTATAGAAAACGTGCATGTATATTCATGCTCTGAGCTGAAATGGAGCCTAATGTTGACATCTGCATCTGCAACACTGTGTTAGATGATTGGTTCAGCAGCAAAGCGAGCGAAGGAGATGGCTTGCACTGATTGGCTATTGATAGCGTGTCAAAGTGGGGATAACGGTGATTGATTGCATAGAGGAGTATGAATGAACGTGGACGTGAGGATTGGAATCAGTCAAGAACGTCACTTGAGGAAGTGGTGGAGTATTCCCTCAGTGCTGTGAGAGGGTTGCAGCCAGTCTCTGCAGCCTGACCCACTCACTGCTTTACAATCACTCTCCTGACACACACGCACGCGCGTGCACACACACGCACGCACACACGCACGCACGCACACACACACACACATGCACGCACGCACGCACACACACACATGCACGCACGCACGTGCGCACTCACACACACGCACGCGCGCACTCACACGCACGCTCACACACACACACACACACACACACACACACACACACACACATGCACGCACGCACGCACACACACACACGCACGCACACACACACACACACACATGCACGCACGCACGTGCGCACTCACACACACGCACGCGCGCACTCACACGCACGCTCACACACACACACACACACACACACACACACACACACACACACACACACACACACACACACAGCCATTACTCTGATGCTTCCTTCAGTACACTTAATTAACTCCCACATCCTCCACACAGTGACCAGGGCCAGATTCAATCAGTGTGTGTGTGTGTGTGTGTGTGTGTGTGTGTGTGTGTGTGTGTGTGTGTGTGTGTGTCCCCCTGCCGTTTATAGTTCCCACATGATGTCATTTTGGGGGTCAGTGGAAATAGACCTATTCTGTCGTCTCTGTATGAGGATGTGTTGGGATTCCGATGTTACACTTGTTAGATAACAAAAAAGAGAGTCGTTTAAAAATAAATCAGCAGCATGACTAGCTTCTATATACAGTAGCTGCTGTATTGTATTGTCAGGACCATAAACCAGATGATGTTTGCAACAGAGTATTTTCCATAGTCTCTCTCTGGACTTTGATCTGAATACTACTTTTGTCCGGATGATGAAGGTCAGGCCATTGAAAATGGATTACAGTTTTTACAGCATGACAAACGACGTGGAAGAGTTCACATGCACACGATGCCTTCAATGGTTCTGTTGTGGATGAATACAATAACCTGATTTTTGGACTCATTTTGAGCTAAATTATGTTACGTGTATGTTAAGTGTATCCAATGCCTTTTCTCCCTGACTGAGTACCCATTTACTTGTAATCACCTCAAGGTGCTCAGCCAGGTTATGTCCTCTTCCCTCATTGGATGAGTGATTGATGGAGGCACATCTCATATGTAGATGGTGATATGTGCCACCCATAACACTTGATGAAGGTCTGTCGACCGTTTGAAACGTCTGTTCATTCAATAAATATATATTCTCCAGAGAAGGTGAGACAGTGTGCGGGGGTTCCTGTTCCATGAGCTAAATTATGTTGTAATTTATTCATTTATTTATTTATTTGTATATTTGCATATTTTTATTTTATTTCTCTGCTTTTTGAATATACAGTGTCATTGTCAGTGTTTTTTTGGAAAAGTGTTTTGAGCAAATTTAGAGGTTTTGAGATGTGACAGATCTGACAGAGGAAGCTGGTTCCAGAGATGTGGAGCACGGTAAGAAAATGCTCTGCTACCCGCTGATGTTTTCTTAATTTTAGGGACGGTAAGATAATTACCGTCCTGTGAGCGGAGAGTACACGTGGGAACATAAGGGATGATTAGCTCAGATAAGTACGGGGGTGCGAGCCCGTGTAAAGATTTATAGGTTAACAGAAGCACCTTAAAGTCTTAAGACCGGAGTTATATGATCAAACTTCTTAGTTCTAGTTAGAATTCTAGCAGCGGCGTTTTGCACGAGTTGTTTATTTGTGCTACAAAGTGGAAGGCCAGAGAATAAGACATTACAGTAGTCGAGTCTAGATGAAACAAAGGCGTGTATTAAGGTTTCGGCATCTGTTGCTTTTAGCAAGGGACGGATCTTTGAGATATTGCGAAGATGAAAAATGCTATCTTACTGATTTCCTTAATGTGAGCATCGCATCAAAGAGAAGGTAACGCCAAGGTTTTTCACCATTGAGTTTGGAGTCATTAAGCAGCTCTCAATATTTAGACTAAGATCAGCGAGAAGTGGTAGTTGGGTTTTTGGGCTGACAACTAGTATTCTATGGCTAATTTAGTCGCAAGAAGTTTTGAGACATCCAATCTGTAATGCTTCCCACACACTAGAGGATAAAAGGCCCGATTTAATGCCCAATTCCCCTCGGGGGGGCGTGGCCCGATTCGAGGCTAGTCTCAACCGATTTTTTGTCGAAATAATTGTCAAGTGTGTGGTGTCAATAAGATTATTGATTGAATCGGAGCCGGCCCGATCTCGAATCAAGCATATCAAACATGTTTGATATTTACGATGGCTGTCTCCCGACGGAACCCGCAATAGCCAATGAGAGCGAGCAGACCGGGACGCGTCGACGCGTCATACCCGGATGTTAATGCAGCGCTCACAACAAACGAGCAACAGCAGTGCCATGTAGCTCCTCTCTCCCCAGCATCCTCACAGCAGCTTCAAACAGGGTGGACAGCGGCGGATGGCTCTCCAAACATGTGCCGAGCGGTTTGTTTGCTTCAAGGGAGCGGATATGCTGTAATATGAGCTCTCAGACAGGACGTTGTTTTAGCTCATTTTGCGAGTGTCCGCCTGCTTGTAGTGGACCCGCCGCTCGGTGCATGTTTAGAGAGCTATCTGCTGTTGTCTGTGGGGAAAAAATAGCGGTTTTGTGGGATATAAACAGCCTACAGTCTAGTTGCTGGAATCGCTTTGAGTCTGTACTTCAAACGGCTGGTGTGTGGTCTCGCAGTCTGGCCGAATCGTCTAGTGTGTGCGTTCAGGCGATTTTAATGTTAAAATCTGATGAAATTGTCCTTATGTCTGTGGTCTCTCATGTTTTTAAAATCAGTTAAGATTTGAAAATCCTCTAGTGTGTAGGCAGCATAACAGCAGTTAAGCAGGATTTAAGATTTGCAAGTTGAGAGCGATCGTCTGGTCTAATTGGTATATAAATTTGAGTGTCATCGGCATACCAGTGGAAATTAATACCATACGGAACATTTTGCCAAGAGGCAGTAAACACCAAAGAGTAGGGGACCCAGGACTGATCCCTCCGGTACACCAAACTCCACTAAGGAGAATGTGGACATAATATTTTTTATATGAGACACAATGTGTTCTGTAAGACAAATGCAATTTTAGCCAGGATAGGACGGTCTCCCCGGATACCTACATGTACGTACTAGTTAGATAAGCGGTTTATGAGGATGTTATGATCGACTGTATCGAAGGCCGCGCTTACAGTAAGTCTAATAGAATGTATCATGCAACTTATCACTGTACATATTTTATTACTCTGTCACTTATATGCAAAACCAAACAGCAAACTTAGGCTCCCTCACTTAGCTGTCAATAATGTTTATATCTGTGTATACTGTTCATATCTGTTAATATTGTCTATAACTGTTAATATCTTAATCCTTTTATAATATTTAATAATATCCTTAGATTATTTATATCTTATTTGTTTGTGTCTCGTATATATTTGTTCTGATCAATGTTACATGAGCACCAACCCACACCAACACAAATTCCTAGTATGTGAAAACATACCTTGGCAAATAAAATAATGTTGATTCTGATTCTGGTTTGTGATATCATCAGTGATGTCATAAGAGCAAGTGAGAAGATAATCACAGCAGTGCCAATATTAGACAACAACATCACGACCTCGAGTGTGATATTGCTTTTATACAACAGTTCTATTAAACAAAGCTGATTAAAAAAATGACAAAAAGCTGAGAAAATATATGATTTCTGTATTTATTCCTCCGCCAAAAAAATAGTCCCCTCAGCTTTCTGCTTTGCTGAAATGTAGCCTAATCAGCCTAATTAACTGCAGGCTGTCTACTTTACTACTGTCTACTCTACAGCTGTGAAGCGTTTTGTTGATTAGGGCAGCTGTGAAGCGGAGTGATCTACACACAGTGAAGCGCCAGTGCATTATCATTAAATAACGGCACTCGTAGGATCCCTCTTGTCCAATCAAATTGGTCGGCCGGAACTACCTGTTGTATAAATATATATATAGTGTAAGAACTCTTATGGGTCTGGCGATGAGACTAGGTAAACACAGGTGCAACCAAATCATTAACGAGGGCCCCAGCACTGGAACACCTAAATGGAATGGAAGTTGGAAAGCCTTCAAATGTTTTGGTTGCACCTGTGTTTACCCTGCCTTTTAGACACAGAATGGATGCTGTGAAAATGGTCAATTCCTGTCTTTCTCGCCCGCCAAACTGTGCCAATGATCTGTACAGTATGTCCATGAGTGAGTGACATGACTCCCTCATCTTTCAGGTCAGCTGGCAGCGGGGACGTGTGAGATCGTCACTCTGGACCGGGACAGCAGCCAGCCCAGGAGGACCATCGCCCGGCAGACAGCCCGCTGTGCCTGCAAGAAGGGACAGATCGCAGGCACCACGCGAGCACGGCCGGCCTGCGTGGAGGGTAAGACACACCAGATCTCTCCAGCCTGTTGGTGTGAGAGAGTGTGAGAACATACGTAAGGGCTACAGAAGTTGTTCTGGTCTGCCATCTTGAAGACAGTCCCAAAGCTCTAATTCCTTCTCCAAGGAGTGAGGACAGATCTCTGAGGAGCTATGAGTGAGGATACATGAGAGCAGAATCCCCGGAAGCAAATTTTCCTAACTTCAGGGAGGCAGGGGGATTTCCTAACTTCAGGGTGGCAGGGGGATTTCCTAACTTCAGGGTGGCAGGGGGATTTCCTAACTTCAGGGTGGCAGGGGGATTTCCTAACTTCAGGGTGGCAGGGGGATTTCCTAACTTCAGGGTGGCAGGGGGATTTCCTAACTTCAGGGTGGCAGGAGGATTTCCTAACTTCAGGGAGGCAGGGGGATTTCCTAACTGCAGGGAGGCAGGGGGATTTCCTAACTGCAGTGTGGCAGGGGGATTTCCTAACTTCAGGGAGGCAGGGGGATTTCCTAACTGCAGGGTGGCAGGGGGATTTCCTAACTTCAGGGAGGCAGGGGGATTTCCTAACTGCAGGGTGGCAGGGGGATTTCCTAACTTCAGGGAGGCAGGGGGATTTCCTAACTGCAGTGTGGCAGGGGGATTTCCTAACTTCAGGGAGGCAGGGGGATTTCCTAACTTCAGGGAGGCAGGGGGATTTCCTAACTTCAGGGAGGCAGGGGGATTTCCTAACTTCAGGGAGGCAGGAGAATTTCCTAACTTCAGGGTGGCAGGGGGATTTCCTAACTGCAGGGTGGCAGGGGGATTTCCTAACTTCAGGGAGGCAGGGGGATTTCCTAACTTCAGGGAGGCAGGGGGATTTCCTAACTGCAGGGTGGCAGGGAGATTTCCTAACTTCAGGGAGGCAGGGGGATTTCCTAAATGCAGGGTGGCAGGGGGATTTCCTAAATGCAGGGTGGCAGGGGGATTTCCTAACTGCAGGGTGGCAGGGGAATTTCCTAAATGCAGGTTGGCAGGGGAATGTCCTAACTGCAGGGTTGCACGGGAACTTCCTAACTGCAGGGTTGCAGGGGAACTTTCTAACTGCAGGGTGGCAGGGGAATTTCCTAACTGCAGGGTTGCAGAGGAATTCCTAAATACAGGGTTGCAGGTGAATTTCCTAAATGCAGGGTTGCAGGGGGAATCATCAAGAATACAGCTGTACGGCATTACGTTAATTACTTCGCCCCTCAGTTTGTCGCCAAACTGTTGCACTAGAAGTTATAAATCAGAAAGACTACATACAACACTGTCGCCTAAGTGACGTCACTTTCTCTACCGGCAAAGCTAAAGACCGGCGACATGCCACGAGCTTCCACGAGCTATGTAGTTTTTATACTAAACTAACCCCTACGTTTCAGTTTGATGGCAAACCGCGTCATTTCTTGACATGCAAAGTTACGTTTTAAATTTACAAAATTAGCGCTGGCACCCCGTGGCACAATTCAAACGGGATCAAAAAGCGTATTCCCTTATTCTCCGTCCACCGCCATTCATATTTTTCGCAGCGCTGGTACAGGGAGAAAGCAGGAAGTGACGTTTCACTTTGGCTCTCTATAGGTTTTCTTTTGCCACTCTGCTCATCAGTAGCCTATGTTTCTCAAATTTCAGATGCAGAGAATTTTCTTTAATGTTAGAGGATAAGCAAAAATATAAGAAAATTGTATTCTATTGTAACACAAACACTGCCAATCATAAGTTTGCATACTCCACAGTGTTCTTTACTTGTACTTGTTTTCCACAATTTAGACCAATTATAAAGACATCAAAACTAAGGAATTATGCAGCAACCAAAAAAAGCGTTAAACCACAACAAAAAGTGTGGTTTTATTACGATCTTGTATTTTAGATTCTTTAACGTAGGCGCCATTTGCCTTGAAGAAATGCATACATACATGAACAACTTCACTGTTTATACTGGATTTGTCTAAGAAACGAATTGCAAGCGTTTAAGCAGAAGCCTTTTAGATGAAAATGTCTTAGAGAATGAAAAATGTAGTACATTCAATCAGGTGAGTCCATAACCTGCATGTAGTGTAACTGATGGCTGAAAGATAGCACTTTATACTTTAATTTCCCAAGGAGTTCCTTCTGTGGATGGAGTCAAATGTCAATACCCATATAACCCATTCTCATTCACATATCTTGAGGTGAGAGGTCAAGGGACCTCTTTGAAAACTCGCCAAAATTTAGCCTAACTTTTGAGTGTTATTTAGCCCCCTTCCCGACATGCTAGCTTTAATTAAAAATGAGCCCCCCGCCACAGCCTCTGAAAGACAGTAATATCGGGGACACGTTTTTTGTTTTTGTCAAGTCCATGACATCCAAAACAAACGCAGCAGGGGCTCCAAATTGGTCAGCCATGATCTAAAGCACAAACAGATATTCACTCTTCTCTGCATGCTTTTTTAACTAATTTATTTTTAATTTCTGCACCCATCTGTAGCCCTGCTGGTAAGCAAACACAAACAGAGAGGCTGAGCAGCTCAGTTTGTCAGAAGCCAATTTTTTGCCCCCAAACCCGCAGCTTCATCTGGACTCCATCTTCTCAAAGGTGGATCACAGCGTCCCACATGGGAACGGACGGTAGAGAGTTGCATTGCATTTCATCACCTGCTGTCGTGTGTGTGTGTGTGTGTGTGTGTGTGTGTGTGTGTGTGTGTGTGTGTGTGTGTGTGTGTGTGTGTGTGTGTGTGTGTGTGTGTGTGCCATCTGGAGACGACTGCAAACAGCTGGGAGAGACAGAGCCCTCTCTGTGGGGATTGGCTCATCAAAATTTCAGAGGTTGCAAACAAATGTTTTGTTGAGTTAAAGTAGCCTACTTGCTCTCCTGCACACTTTCTTACAGAGGTTCGGATGACGAAAGTGAATGTGGAACAGATTGCTCAGATTTGAAAAAAGGTTAATATTTTCTAAAGCTGTGTTCACACCGAGATATTTATTTTTCGCTCTGTCGCTTGATTCAACCCTTTGGAATCGCTCTGTCGCTCTGTTTAAATCGCTCATCAACAGGCACACGAATTGACGGACATGTGGGGGCTATAACGTTAACGCAATGTCATGATGTTTGTCCACTACGAGGCACCGTCATTGTTTACAAGCTAAAGCCTATCAGCGTGCTCCCAACGCGAGCTGCATACCGGTAGTACAGACTTCACTTCATGTCAGCTGTCAGCCTGTCAATGCGGTTTGTTGCCACACAATAAACCAGCGGTTTGTTCCAAGCCAGTGGGATCCTTGACTCGCTCTCACACGGCAGCCAATCAGCGTTGAACAGCGAGCGACTGATGCCAGCGTAATTTCGCTCGAGTTGGGATATTTCATCTCGAGCGACGAGCGTATTTTCTCCCTATCGCTCTGTCTCTGTCGCTCGGACGCCCAGCGATTTTTCTCCCGGGCGAATATACGCTCAATCGCTCGTTTGCATTGACTTTGTATGTAAACTCGATGCCAGCGAAAAACTTGAATAGGTCGGTGTGAACGCAGCTTAACTGCAATGACTACTACCTTTACATAATATACTAATATCCCACTGTTATTCCTAATATGACAATATTCCGAATTTGATACGGGTCATGTAAACAACATATTCCAAATTAGGCCTTATTCCAAATGTACACAAATGTAGCATTTTCCAATTAAGACGTGAGATAATTATGTTTTAGGCGCATTCTTTGGACATGTATACATCGCATTGGAAATATGCTCAATGGAGGTTTTTACCACAGTTTGCAACACACGGCCTTGCCTGTTTACGGTCAGCTACTGTATGTGCGTTGTAAACAAACGACCAGAGATGCATGCCCAAAAGAAAAGCCCACATTTCTAGTTAGCTAACCTTAACATTAGCTAATGTTAGCCTACGTTAGCAGTTGGGCAGACAGGCTGCGCGTGCTACGTTAACTTGGTTCATAGTACAACCGGTGCTGGAATAAAACACATTTTACCAACTTACCACTTAAGGCCTACTTCCTTGCTCACTTCCAAATCCCAAATCCGATATCCCATGAGACTGATGTGGTACAGCCAGGGAGCACACACACACACACACACACACACACACACACACACACACACACACACACACACACACACACACACACAGACAGCCACTCTGTTTGCGAGGCTAGCTAGTTTGTTTTCTCAGAGGTGGAGTGTTTCAGGGATGCGGCTCTTAACCGTGGTATACGGTCATCACGGCTGTGACCCAATCAGATGATTTTTATATAACTCCCCCTTAGAGTAAAATAAAGTAAAAATAGAGTAAAATAGTTGATAGAAAATACTGTTTTGGGGGTTATTGAGGGTTCGTCTGTCCAGTGATCGCTCAGCTGGCCGATCACGGACCAATAGCAGGGCGGAGCTGCGTCTCTGGAAAAACACCTGGTCTCATGTCGCACGAGCTGCGCAAGAACCCCAAGATGGCGACGGCCACTCTAGGCTTCAAAACAGAAGTCTAAAAACCGATGGGTGACATCACGCTGACTTTGTCCATATTTTTTAGACGGTCTATGGGGAGGATATTTTAGGCGGCGGCAGACTTGTTTGCTGTTGTGAGAATGTGTGCTGATTGCGGTGACCTGCTTCTCCCATCGCCCGCTGTCTGTCTGCCACCATACTTTTGAAATGTCTCTGAGAGTGAAAAGTAAATCCTTTGTAAGCCCTTTTCCAACAAGTTTCACTGCACAAGATGACCACCAGGGGGTTGCAATTATTCATAGATAGAAGAGGCTACACAAGCACATCCATCCTGCCTCTACCCTCATTAATACGGCAGGCATTTCTGTTTTAACATACACTCTGTCTCAGCCGATTAGCTACTGTATGCCTTGTCACTTCCAACAGTCCAGAACTTTTTCTACTCTTGAGTATGGAGCCAAAGTGCAGCAGTATAGTTCAGCAAGTAGGCAGTAAAAAGTGTGTGGGATTTCACCAGTGTCTGGTCCATATCTCTCTGTGACCTTTACATAACCGCTGTGCTGCTGCTTATTGGTATTTATGTCAGCTTGTATCTGTGGAGGGACACTCGCTCTCTTTCACCCCCTCTCCAGAAATATACCGGCGCTCGCCACGCGGCTTAGACCTTAGCCCGCTGGAGTTGAAAGGCTAAATGAGATTTCAATCTTTCTTTCTTTCTTTCTTTCTTTCTTTATTTCTTTCTTTCTTTCTTCCTTCCTTTATTTATGTATTTATGTATTTATTTATCTCTCGGATCACAGAGCTCCCGGGCTGTTTGGCTTGAATACCTCGGTTCACTTTGTTGTCAATGCCCCGCCGCGTACCTCTGGTAAGGTCATG
Source organism: Poromitra crassiceps (assembly GCF_964638095.1). NCBI lineage: Eukaryota > Metazoa > Chordata > Actinopteri > Beryciformes > Melamphaidae > Poromitra > Poromitra crassiceps. Next base: position 2,672,813 of record NC_139652.1, read on the forward strand.
CTCTGAACAGGAGAATCCACATCTCCCCGGCAGTCAGATGCAGAGGTACAGACGTGCTCTCAGCATCCCTTCACGTGTGCTTCAGGAAGACACTGAACTCCTGCCTGCTTTGAGGTTTGAGACGCACTCCCTTCATGTGTCCTTCAGGAAGACACTGAACTCCTGCCTGCTTTGAGGTTTGAGACACGCTGCCTTCATGTGTCCTTCAGGAAGACACTGAACTCCTGCCTGCTTTGAGGTTTGAGACACGCTGCCTTCATGTGTCCTTCAGGAAGACACTGAACTCCTGCCTGCTTTGAGGTTTGAGACACGCTCCCTTCATGTGTCCTTCAGGAAGACACTGAACTCCTGCCTGCTTTGAGGTTTGAGACACGCTCCCTTCATGTGTCCTTCAGGAAGACACTGAACTCCTGCCTGCTTTGAGGTTTGAGACACACTCCCTTCATGTGTCCTTCAGGAAGACACTGAACTCCTGCCTGCTTTGAGGTTTGAGACGCACTCCTTCATGTGTCCTTCAGGAAGACACTGAACTCCTGCCTGCTTTGAGGTTTGAGACGTGCTCCCTTCATGTGTCCTTCAGGAAGACACTGAACTCCTGCCTGCTTTGAGGTTTGAGACACGCCCTCCTTCATGTGTCCTTCAGGAAGACACTGAACTCCTGCCTGCTTTGAGGTTTGAGACGTGCTCCCTTCATGTGTCCTTCAGGAAGACACTGAACTCCTGCCTGCTTTGAGGTTTGAGACGCGCTCCCTTCATGTGTCCTTCAGGAAGACACTGAACTCCTGCCTGCTTTGAGGTTTGAGACGCGCTCCCTTCATGTGTCCTTCAGGAAGACACTGAACTCCTGCCTGCTTTGAGGTTTGAGACACGCTGCCTTCATGTGTCCTTCAGGAAGACACTGAACTCCTGCCTGCTTTGAGGTTTGAGATGCGCTCCCTTCATGTGTCCTTCAGGAAGACACTGAACTCCTGCCTGCTTTGAGGTTTGAGACGCGCTGCCTTCATGTGTCCTTCAGGAAGACACTGAACTCCTGCCTGCTTTGAGGTTTGAGACACGCCCTCCTTCATGTGTCCTTCAGGAAGACACTGAACTCCTGCCTGCTTTGAGGTTTGAGACGCGCTCCCTTCATGTGTCCTTCAGGAAGACACTAAACTCCTGCCTGCTTTGAGGTTTGAGATGCGCTCCCTTCATGTGTCCTTCAGGAAGACACTAAACTCCTGCCTGCTCGTGTTCACAGGCTCTGCATGCTTATTTATGCTGTAATGTTTGGCATTAATAACATGGGGGGTCTATGGTGCTTGGCTTGCTTTTGGAGCCACCCTCAAGTGGCCGTTTAAGGAACGCAGTTTTTTGGCACTTCTCCACTTCTTAATTTTTACAAGATGCACTTAAGACCCTTTCTGATCACGTTAAAGGGACACTCCACCGAAAAACAAAGAGGATTTATTTGGCACATAATCTCACACATATTGTAACTGAAAACCGACAGTTATTGAGCATTGATTTGGGTTGAGTTGCGGACCAGTGATGTCATTTATGCATGAATGACCTCACTGGTCAACAACTTAACTCAAATAAACTCTCAATAATTAACTTAGCAGAGGAATTAGATCCCAATACTGAAAGCAAGGAAGCAGTCGGGTCTGAGTCCAAAACAAAGTTTGTTTTGTGTGTTGTCGATTCACCGCAAATGGTCCTTATCTGACTTCTTCTCTTCCATCGCTGCCCCTTTAGTGAAACAAGATGCAGGTTATTGATCTCAGTTAGAGAAAGTGTGCAGGTGCTGTAGAGAGAGTGATGAAGTAACGACAGGCGGTGTGTTTGTAGAGAGAGAGGATGAAGTAAAGACAGGTGGTGTGTTGTTGGTGGCTTACTGGCTTAATAGCTTGTGGCTGGACAGAGGTAGCACAGTAATCAAACCATCGTGGTTTTAATGATAATTAATATTTGAAACGCTAGAACTAACCGTCGGCAATTTTATCACGGTTTATCATTAAACAGGTAACCGTTTAATCTCTACTCCCACATAGAGATCATATACTGTCTCATCATACAGGTTATTACATACTGTATGATTGAGTCATAATTTAGCAGAAGTAAAGTGTTTTACACTTCATTCTGCCCACTGTGTTGAGCCCTTACAAAGGTCAGTGATATGGAGTTGCAATGTTTCAGATCCAAAGATTGTCTTCTGTCACCGAGTACAGTATACTATACAGCTATTTGTATTTTATTAAAATTCCTAAATAATGATTACTTTCGTTGTTAGCTAGGGATGGGAATTTCATGCATTTTCCTTAACCGTTAGTTGCGCACCTTAACAATCAGTTAATCGGTTATTGTTAACATATTCCTGTCCCCCAAACCCCCCCCCCCCCCCCCTTCCCCCCGGAAAAAAATCACGTCTCGTCTTTCTCTCAGTTCAAGTTCTACTTAACCTCACAGTCACACAATAGCTGCATATTATTTATGTGATATTCATGGCATGAATCACAAACGAAAATAATAATAAAGCAATAATTAGCATAAAAACAATAAGGTTCACCTCCTTTGAACAGCCGCCTGTCCTTAATAGTCATTTCAACAAAGGGAGACGTGATCGCCTGGTTCAATGAACTTGATGAAATCCCTCACCGTCCACCACGCTTCTTTTCCACCATAAAGCAAGGCTTCTGTGTTATTGCCTCTGCACGCACGATGCCTGCTCCAATCGCCTAGTATTAATATTTAGCTATAACTTTTATGAGTGACAGCGTCCAAAATCAGCGTCCAGCGATAATGAAATGTAACGTGACGTTCAGCGATGCTCGTCGGGGAATCATAAATTGCCCCTGGAGTTGAATTTTGAGAACGGCCTCGCAATATTTACACAATGTACTTTTAGAGTGTAATCCTTCCATGCTGTTGCTAGCGCGAGCTTGCGGCTAATTTTAGCATCTGTATTGTTTCCTGGAGTAGTTTGCTCAATTCACTTCCTACTTCCTCATGCATGCACGACATGCGTGACGACCTTCTCACCTGACCATTCCTGGACTGGTATAATTAACACACTGTGAGCTATGAAGACTGAATTGATGATACAAAGTAACAATGTTGTCGGTCAAAACAGTTAATTAATTTGAATCGGCTACATTCTTAACGGCACTTAACCGACTAGCGGTTAATCATTAACATCCCTATTGTTAGCTAGGGGTGTCACCGTGTACATGTGTAAATAGATAGTAATTCATATCCATTTAGAAAAATCAATAACCGACTACCCGTCTTTTTCTTTTGTCCTTTTAAATAGTTTTCAAATAAAGTTTTGACAATGATTTTACTGTGTTTTGGACTCGCAATCATTCATTTCTCATCAGAAATCAACTGTTTAGAGGTACTAATGCTGCCTGTAAGCTACAGATGATAACTTTAATGTTACACTAATTAGTGCAGTAACGTTGCACGTAATGGACGCATGGCCCATGTGACCGTGGAGGTCACAATGTAACGTTAATAAAGCGGGCGAGACCTCGCGGGGAAACCAACGAGGGACAATTTTGCGACTCGAAAACTCACAACATCGTTCTAGGAGTACCCGCAACTGTTTGACAGCGAATGTTGCAGCTACTTCCGCTCTGGACCAGAGCGAGTTCAATAAATAGAACAGACACACGGGAGGTATTTGAATGGTGACAGTGCCCTCTATTGATTAGATAACGCAAATGCGGACCAAAAACACACATCAATAGGTTAACCGGTTACACTGTGCCAAAAGGTCGCGTGTATATGGGACATTTTGTAAGCGTTGACACCCCTATTGTTAGCAGAGCAATGGTGTAAAGGTTAAAGGTTAAGCCATCATTAGACTCATGGGGCCCTAACTTCGCAAAAGCTCCAATTAGCCCTTGCGCGGCTTTTAACGCGCAGCGAAGCGCTCTGCTACTCTCCATGCACCGCAAAATGCCTTCATGCTGTGTGTGAGGAGACAAGTCATCAGCAGTTTGATATTTGAGGCATTTCTCACTCTCTGATACAGAGAGGCTGACAGAGTGCAACAGCACAATGAGCTTCAACTCCCAGACTGCAGACGTTACAAGCAGCCCATACTGAGCAGAGCAAAATGTCAGAGCCACAACCTCCTGCCAACAGACACAACACATACTTATTTTTTATTATCTCACTATAAGGCTACGTTCACACAGGGCACCCAAGCCTTGCCTACGCCTTGCCTTTACCCACGCTTAAATAGGTGTCCTTTTTAGTCAATGAGGCTGTGTACACAGGGCGCCTGAGCGTGAACCTTGCGTGTACCCACGCCTCGCCTGAGCTGCGCCGATTTTATCGTTTAGGTGTAACAGGAAAGAAAATAACAATATTTCCCCATTATATTTATTTTCATTTATTTCCAAAGTACGTTTTTCTGTTTGTATGTATTTATTTGACCAAAATCCCTCACCTTGGTTTGTTATGAATGAATGAGTTGTTTTGATCTGGCGCTGTTCTGTGACGTTGCGCTGTCGCTCTGGTGCCGCCTTGTGGTGTCGCAGGGTTTTACACGACTTCCTTAAGTCTGCACATGGCCTGCAGAGAGGTGAGTCGCAATTGTTTGGGCAGCGTCATTGTATTGATACCGTTTAGAAACTAACGTTGGTCCAAGTCTAAAATGTTTGTTTGCTTCGTTGTAGAGATGTAGTGAGTTGATGCCACATGTTTATTGTATGTTATTCTTTGATTTTTCGCGGAGTTTGACTTGAGTTGAGTATTGAGAGGTGTGTATTTTATTTCCTTGTTGGTGAACGTGTTTTATCATTCTTGGCCTGTAGGAGTGAGCAAACCAGTGTGTGTGTCGCTGACCCAAGACGTTTGCTCTGTTTGATTTAAATTGCAGGTATGTGAATGATTGCACTTGTTAATTGTTATTGCATCTCTGTCTTGTTTATTTTTATTTTGTTGTTTATGGGGAAATACTGTAGTGTAAATTTGATGTAGTATATATATTTTGTTGTATGTTTGTTGCATTTCAATTGTTGAATTGGAGTCTGCACATGGTCTGCAGAGAGGAGTGAGCAAACCAGTGTTTGTGTCGCTGACCCAAGACATTTGCTCTGTTTGATTTAAATTGCAGAAATAAAAGAACGTCACCTGCAGTCGTGGTACGCCGTAGTCATTGAGCACAGAACACAACGCAGTGTGGCCGCATAGGACCGGCTACATAGGCGTGAGTTCTATTTTCAAGCAGACTAGGCGCGTGAAGGCAGACTTCTTCTGTCAAGCCATGAAGGAAAAACGCGACAATATCCGTGGGAAATGGCAAAAGCAACTGAATTTCAAAATAAAATGGTGTTACTACAACAATGTTGAGCAGAGAGAGAGAGAGAGAGAGATTGACGGGTGGCTATAACGTGGGGCTTTCTCCCCGTCTGTAAACAAATCTTCAGGAGAGAGAATAGCGACCGAAGAAGCAAGATGGACAATGAAAAGTTAATCCACTTAGTACAACAGCATCCAGTTCTCTATGACAGCAGTCACACATACATATGCAAACATTAATCGAATTTTCTTCTTTCTTCTAGTTTACAGATGGGAAAGAGATAGATCACATGATGTCTCCTCACCCCAAACAGCACAGAAATGAACCTCCTGTTCAATTCTGTTGACAGACATTTAGAACACATACGTATGGCCACCAGAAGGGGGATTATGTCAACTGAAAGTGAAGCGACTACAAAATGAGATAACACCAATAAATAAATAAATAAATAAATAACACCCACTCTCCCATGTTGACAGCTGACATGAAAGCACACATTATGGCCTGGTATTGAAGTCATCTGATGACTTTTGCTTTTTTGAGGACAGCGTGATTTTCCGGTATTGTCTGATTAATTTCTGATTCTGACCCCCCCCGCCCCAATTAAATCCTTGGTATGTACCTGTAGTGTATGTGCTATTTATTGCTTACACTGTAATGTGGGTGGAGGTCTTGTGCTTATACTGTAGATGTGGGTGGAGGTCTTGTGCTTATACTGTAGATGTGGATGGAGGTCTTGTGCTTATACTGTAGATGTGGGTGGAGGTCTTGTGCTTATACTGTAGATGTGGGTGGAGGTCTTGTGCTTATACTGTAGATGCAGGTGGAGGTCTTGTGCTTATACTGTAGATATGGGTGGAGGTCTTGTGCTTATACTGTAGATGCAGGTGGAGGTCTTGTGCTTATACTGTAGATGTGGGTGGAGGTCTTGTGCTTATACTGTGGATGCAGGTGGAGGTCTTGTGCTTATACTGTAGATGTGGGTGGAGGTCTTGTGCTTATACTGTAGATGCAGGTGGAGGTCTTGTGCTTATACTGTAGATGTGGGTGGAGGTCTTGTGCTTATACTGTAGATGTGGGTGGAGGTCTTGTGCTTCTACTGTAGATGTGGGTGGAGGTCTTGTGCTTATACTGTAGATGTGGGTGGAGGTCTTGTGCTTATACTGTAGATGCAGGTGGAGGTCTTGTGCTTATACTGTAGATATGGGTGGAGGTCTTGTGCTTATACTGTAGATGCAGGTGGAGGTCTTGTGCTTATACTGTAGATGTGGGTGGAGGTCTTGTGCTTATACTGTGGATGCAGGTGGAGGTCTTGTGCTTATACTGTAGATGTGGGTGGAGGTCTTGTGCTTATACTGTAGATGCAGGTGGAGGTCTTGTGCTTATACTGTAGATGTGGGTGGAGGTCTTGTGCTTATACTGTAGATGTGGGTGGAGGTCTTGTGCTTCTACTGTAGATGTGGGTGGAGGTCTTGTGCTTATACTGTAGATGCAGGTGGAGGTCTTGTGCTTATACTGTAGATGTGGGTGGAGGTCTTGTGCTTCTACTGTAGATGCAGGTGGAGGTCTTGTGCTTCTACTGTAGATGTGGGTGGAGGTCTTGTGCTTATACTGTAGAATGCAGGTGGAGGTCTTGTGCTTCTACTGTAGATGCGGGTGGAGGTCTTGTGCTTATACTGTAGATGTGGGTGGAGGTCTTGTGCTTATACTGTAGATGCGGGTGGAGGTCTTGTGCTTATACTGTAGATGCAGGTGGAGGTCTTGTGCTTATACTGTAGATGTGGGTGGAGGTCTTGTGCTTATACTGTAGATGTGGGTGGAGGTATTGTGCTTATACTGTAGATGCAGGTGGAGGTCTTGTGCTTATACTGTAGATGTGGGTGGAGGTATTGTGCTTATACTGTAGATGCAGGTGGAGGTCTTGTGCTTATACTGTAGATGTGGGTGGAGGTCTTGTGCTTATACTGTAGATGCAGGTGGAGGTATTGTGCTTATACTGTAGATGTGGGTGGAGGTCTTGTGCTTATACTGTAGATGCAGGTGGAGGTCTTGTGCTTATACTGTAGATGCAGGTGGAGGTCTTGTGCTTATACTGTAGATGTGGGTGGAGGTCTTGTGCTTATAGTGTAGATGTGGGTGGAGGTCTTGTGCTTATACTGTAGATGCGGGTGGAGGTCTTGTGCTTATACTGTAGATGCAGGTGGAGGTCTTGTGCTTATACTGTAGATGCAGGTGGAGGTCTTGTGTTTATACTGTAGATGCAGGTGGAGGTCTTGTGCTTATACTGTAGATGCAGGTGGAGGTCTTGTGCTTATACTGTAGATGGAGGTGGATGTCTTGTGCTTATACTGTAGATGCAGGTGGAGGTCTTGTGCTTATACTGTAGATGCAGGTGGAGGTCTTGTGCTTATACTGTAGATGTGGGTGGAGGTCTTGTGCTTATACTGTAGATGCAGGTGGAGGTCTTGTGCTTATACTGTAGATGCAGGTGGAGGTCTTGTGCTTATACTGTAGATGCAGGTGGAGGTCTTGTGCTTATACTGTAGATGCAGGTGGAGGTCTTGTGCTTATACTGTAGATGCAGGTGGAGGTCTTGTGCTTATACTGTAGATGCAGGTGGAGGTCTTGTGCTTATACTGTAGATGTGGGTGGAGGTCTTGTGCTTATACTGTAGATGTGGGTGGAGGTATTGTGCTTATACTGTAGATGCAGGTGGAGGTCTTGTGCTTATACTGTAGATGTGGGTGGAGGTATTGTGCTTATACTGTAGATGCAGGTGGAGGTCTTGTGCTTATACTGTAGATGTGGGTGGAGGTCTTGTGCTTATACTGTAGATGCAGGTGGAGGTATTGTGCTTATACTGTAGATGTGGGTGGAGGTCTTGTGCTTATACTGTAGATGCAGGTGGAGGTCTTGTGCTTATACTGTAGATGCAGGTGGAGGTCTTGTGCTTATACTGTAGATGTGGGTGGAGGTCTTGTGCTTATAGTGTAGATGTGGGTGGAGGTCTTGTGCTTATACTGTAGATGCGGGTGGAGGTCTTGTGCTTATACTGTAGATGCAGGTGGAGGTCTTGTGCTTATACTGTAGATGCAGGTGGAGGTCTTGTGCTTATACTGTAGATGCAGGTGGATGTCTTGTGCTTATACTGTAGATGCAGGTGGAGGTCTTGTGCTTATACTGTAGATGCAGGTGGAGGTCTTGTGCTTATACTGTAGATGTGGGTGGAGGTCTTGTGCTTATACTGTAGATGCAGGTGGAGGTCTTGTGCTTATACTGTAGATGCAGGTGGAGGTCTTGTGCTTATACTGTAGATGCAGGTGGAGGTCTTGTGCTTATACTGTAGATGCAGGTGGAGGTCTTGTGCTTATACTGTAGATGCAGGTGGAGGTCTTGTGCTTATACTGTAGATGCAGGTGGAGGTCTTGTGCTTATACTGTAGATGCGGGTGGAGGTCTTGTGCTTACACTGTAGATGCAGGTGGAGGTATTGTGCTTATACTGTAGATGCAGGTGGAGGTCTTGTGCTTATACTGTAGATGCAGGTGGAGGTCTTGTGCTTATACTGTAGATGCAGGTGGAGGTCTTGTGCTTATACTGTAGATGTGGGTGGAGGTCTTGTGCTTACACTGTAGATGCAGGTGGAGGTATTGTGCTTATACTGTAGATGCGGGTGGAGGTCTTGTGCTTATACTGTAGATGCAGGTGGAGGTCTTGTGCTTATACTGTAGATGCAGGTGGAGGTCTTGTGCTTATACTGTAGATGTGGGTGGAGGTCTTGTGCTTACACTGTAGATGCAGGTGGAGGTCTTGTGCTTATACTGTAGATGTGGGTGGAGGTCTTGTGCTTATACTGTAGATGCAGGTGGAGGTCTTGTGCTTATACTGTAGATGCGGGTGGAGGTCTTGTGCTTATACTGTAGATGCAGGTGGAGGTCTTGTGCTTCTACTGTAGATGCAGGTGGAGTTCTTGTGCTTCTACTGTAGATGCAGGTGGAGGTCTTGTGCTTATACTGTAGATGCAGGTGGAGGTCTTGTGCTTACACTGTAGATGCAGGTGGAGGTCTTGTGCTTATACTGTAGATGTGGGTGGAGGTCTTGTGCTTATACTGTAGATGCGGGTGGAGGTCTTGTGCTTATACTGTAGATGCGGGTGGAGGTCTTGTGCTTATACTGTAGATGCAGGTGGAGGTCTTGTGCTTATACTGTAGATGCAGGTGGAGGTCTTGTGCTTATACTGTAGATGTGGGTGGAGGTCTTGTGCTTATACTGTAGATGCGGGTGGAGGTCTTGTGCTTATACTGTAGATGCAGGTGGAGGTCTTGTGCTTCTACTGTAGATGCAGGTGGAGGTCTTGTGCTTCTACTGTAGATGCAGGTGGAGGTCTTGTGCTTATACTGTAGATGCAGGTGGAGGTCTTGTGCTTACACTGTAGATGCAGGTGGAGGTCTTGTGCTTATACTGTAGATGTGGGTGGAGGTCTTGTGCTTATACTGTAGATGCAGGTGGAGGTCTTGTGCTTATACTGTAGATGCGGGTGGAGGTCTTGTGCTTATACTGTAGATGCAGGTGGAGGTCTTGTGCTTACACTGTAGATGCAGGTGGAGGTCTTGTGCTTATACTGTAGATGTGGGTGGAGGTCTTGTGCTTATACTGTAGATGCAGGTGGAGGTCTTGTGCTTACACTGTAGATGCAGGTGGAGGTCTTGTGCTTATACTGTAGATGCAGGTGGAGGTCTTGTGCTTATACTGTAGATGCAGGTGGAGGTCTTGTGCTTACACTGTAGATGCAGGTGGAGGTATTGTGCTTATACTGTAGATGTGGGTGGAGGTCTTGTGCTTATACTGTAGATGTGGGTGGAGGTCTTGTGCTTATACTGTAGATGTGGGTGGAGGTCTTGTGCTTATACTGTAGATGCAGGTGGAGGTCTTGTGCTTATACTGTAGATGTGGGTGGAGGTCTTGTGCTTATACTGTAGATGCAGGTGGAGGTCTTGTGTTTATACTGTAGATGCAGGTGGAGGTCTTGTGCTTATACTGTAGATGCAGGTGGAGGTCTTGTGCTTATACTGTAGATGCAGGTGGAGGTCTTGTGCTTATACTGTAGATGCAGGTGGAGGTCTTGTGCTTATACTGTAGATGCAGGTGGAGGTCTTGTGCTTATACTGTAGATGCAGGTGGAGGTCTTGTGCTTATACTGTAGATGTGGGTGGAGGTCTTGTGCTTATACTATAGATGTGGGTGGAGGTCTTGTGCTTATACTGTAGATGCAGGTGGAGGTCCTGTGCTTATACTGTAGATGTGGGTGGAGGTCTTGTGCTTATACTGTAGATGCGGGTGGAGGTCTTGTGCTTATACTGTAGATGCAGGTGGAGGTCTTGTGCTTATACTGTAGATGTGGGTGGAGGTCTTGTGCTTATACTATAGATGTGGGTGGAGGTCTTGTGCTTATACTGTAGATGCAGGTGGAGGTCCTGTGCTTATACTGTAGATGTGGGTGGAGGTCTTGTGCTTATACTGTAGATGCAGGTGGAGGTCTTGTGCTTATACTGTAGATGTGGGTGGAGGTCTTGTGCTTATACTGTAGATGCAGGTGGAGGTCTTGTGCTTATACTGTAGATGCAGGTGGAGGTATTGTGCTTATACTGTAGATGCAGGTGGAGGTCTTGTGCTTATACAGTAGATGCAGGTGGAGGTTTGTGCTTATACTGTAGATGCAGGTGGAGGTCTTATGCTTATACTGTAGATGTGGGTGGAGGTCTTGTGCTTATACTGTAGATGTGGGTGGAGGTCTTGTGCTCATACTCCGCTTGGATCACAGCAGGAGGCTGAATGTGAATGAAACCTAAAGGAACATTGAACTGTGGAGGAGGAACGACAGGCCGTGAGATGTCACTGCAGTCCTTAACGCCTGCAGCCATGTTCCTGTACAGCTCATCACATCCTATCTGTCCTTTCATTAAGTCACAACTAATGGATTTTTTGTGCCCACTTACTGTAGCAAGGTGGACTTCTCTCTCCATTCATTTACATTCTTTCCTCCTCCCCTGCACCTCATCGTTCCTTTCTGCCTCAGGGGACGTAAAGCGCCGCTCATTCCGGACCACGCTGGCACCATATTGATGAATGAAGTGATTACAAAATGGCTTCCTCTTGGAATAAATGGACTTACTACTTCTGCATCCTATGGATTTGCGCGCGGCGGCAGCCATTAATCAGAGCGGGCGGCGTGATGCAGTGTGCGCAGGTGTTCAGGTGTGTTCATCGATACGTGAGATTAATACGCTCGCTCCGAAGACGCACAGTTTCAGATAATTAGCTACGCAATTACAGGCCGTTTGTTGGTCGGCAGTCCTGCCTGACTCTTTTCTATATTTATCCCCTGAGTAGGAACGCTTTTGCATCTAACATGCTCTGTTTATCCATAGGAACGTAGGCCTGCACATAATATGAGTACCCCCTCTCATAGCTTATTATGTTGTTTTCAAAATTGTGATTTAATTTCAGAGATGGGAAAATTACACACATTCTTTAATTAAGTAGAAGTAGCTACCGGTACTTAAAAAGTACTTAAAAAAAACTCTGGTACAAGTAGAAGTAATTCTACTTCTAAAAGTAAAAAACAAAACAAAAAACAGGCTCTGAAATGTAATAAAGTATAAAAGTAAAAACATTTCAATCATGAGAGACCGGTTAAATAAGAAAAACATTAAATGTGGCTTCGGTTGAAATGTACTTTTAAAATGCTGGGGATCAAACCCGCATCAAAGGCACTCCTATACGTCCTCCACCACCCCCGACCTCAACGCTCTTACTAGCCTCCCTGATCACTAGATCAGGCGTAATCTGTTGTGTTGTGATAGGCTGATGACTAGAGCAGGGGTAATCTGCTGTATTGTGATAGGCTGATGACTAGAGCAGGGGTAATCTGCTGTGTTGTGATAGGCTGATGACTAGAGCAGGGGTAATCTGCTGTAGTGTGATAGGCTGATGACTAGAGCATGGGTAATCTGCTCTATTGTGATAGGCTGATGACTAGAGCATGGTAATCTGCTGTATTGTGATAGGCTGATGACTAGAGCAGGGCTAATCTGCTGTGTTGTCATAGGCTGATGACTAGAGCAGGGCTAATCTGCTGTGGTATGATAGGCTGATGACTAGAGCAGGGGTAATCTGCTGTAGTGTGATAGGCTGATGACTAGAGCATGGGTAATCTGCTGTATTGTGATAGGCTGATGACTAGAGCATGGGTAATCTGCTGTATTGTGATAGGCTGATGACTAGAGCATGGGTAATCTGCTGTGTTGTGATAGGCTGATGAGGGCTAATCTGCTGTGTAAAATCAACGTTTTTAATCACAGTTTTATCAGGCCTAGATTATGGAGAAGCGTGCGTCTGTCCGTCTATCTGTCTTCCTTGTTTTGTATGCCTCTTGATGTATTGCCATTTATCCCCGGTATCGAAAATGGTGGATGGATATTTATTGATTATTTATTGAGTATTGATATTTTCCTGGGTATCGGTATCGAAGTTAGAAATGATAGTATGGTGAAAACCCTACATGACTGGGTATTGTAGGTAGAGAGATAACAGAGAAACTAAATCAGAACAGTCATTCTTCTACAATGCTCTCTAATTGGGTTACTTCTTCTTGTAAATGGAATAATGCTGAAGTTTGCTGGGGACCCCTGAAACCCCCTCAGGGACCCCTGGTGATCCACGTACGGACCTCATGTTGAATGCTGCTAAACTTGGGCAGCAGCAGCAGCTGACGCTCAGGTTCATTCCTCAGGTGATGTTTAGCCGTCGTTAAACTTGGGCAGCAGCAGCAGCTGACGCTCAGGTTCATTCCTCAGGTGATGTTTAGCCGTCGTTCGGTTTGACCGGGCGCATTTTGGAATCCATTGACGACTGCGAATGAGCAAGATTTTTCCCACCTTGGCTGGAAAATGTGACATTTCACTTATTTTCTATCGTGTCTCCTTTTCCCAGTTTTGATTATGTCCGTGACATATGGTTTGATATGACGCCATCTTATTTATCGTCCCGAGGGAAATTCTCTTTCCAAGGCCGACGTAAAGCAGCATCAAACATAGCCGCAGAGAGAAAACATCCACACATCGCTGACAACACTCGCAGTGACATTATCGGCCCGGGTCACTGGAGGAAGACGGACCCGGGATGTGAAGAAAGAGGCAGATGAACTCAGCACTGAGCAGAATATCAAACTAAACCCATTAGTGGAGACTGGAGAGGATATTTGGCCCAGGCAGTTGGCCTGTGATGCATCACAAAACATGTAGCCATTAGGGAGGCACAATATTGGATTTTTTTTACCGATATGCTGCCAATACCGATACCGATGTATGCACGCACTTTCCAATCGGTTTGGGATTGTTTAAGCCGATTGAGGTGTTTATATGGAGCATTTGTAATCGGTTTGGGCTTTTACACCAATTTCAAGCCGATCACTATGGTCCATGTAAACGTGCCTAGTGAGAGCAGAGGGTTTTTTTTTCGGTCTGATACAGACCGTCTCTGAGACCCGTTTCATGTCGTCTCTAACATGGGTTGCTGCCAGTGCTGTCAACACACAACGCAGGTTACCCTCGCAATAGTTCCCGGAAGTAAGGTTCTGGATTAAGCAGCGCTGTAGAGTTGCACCAGAATGGACCGTTTGTGATGTACTTTGAAAGACTTTTTGACTTTTGCCGCGGTGCCTCCCAACTATGCGGCAGCGCTACCCTCGGCATCATGCTCAGATTGGCCACCGTGCGCTGAGGTCAAAGTTCAACTTGTTTCAACTTTGACCTACTTAGCGCTGAACTTTCTCCGCTCTACCTCGCAGTGAGAGAAGAGAAGACCGCTTATCGTCTGAAGGCAGCTTAAGACGTTTAAAGAATCATTTTGTATCTTATCAGCATTATTTTATGGATGCAAAAGGTCCGCCCAGGTACTTCCTGGAACTACCCTTGGAACTAGCTAGAATGGAGCTCATAGTGACGTGATGATCAAACGTTTTTGATGAATGAAAATGCTGAAAATGGAACAACTTTTCATTTAGACTCAGCGTTAATCAGATAGAATGCATTTCCACACAGACAAAGCCAACACCTTCTGTCTTCTCGCTTTATGAGACAATTGAGTTGAAAAGTACACGTGGATTCCTAGTAAATATTCAGTGGTGCACAGAGAGCTGACATTTAACGTTCTCCGCAGCAAACAATCCAGATCTCACATCGTCCTCCGCAGGCAGCGGAAGCTTCAGATCGATGTGGGAGGGAAAGCCCGGAGTGTTTTAGGAGCGGGGCAGAGTTCACACGGAGCGGACTGACTCCATTTAGCCCGGCTCGGCCCTGCTAACCTTTGTTATTGATTGGAGCTGATTTGTGGGAAATGTCGAGCACAACAGCCCGGCAGTTAGTGGCCACAGACGTTAGCACTCCCACTCCCGAGCTGTGACCTCCACTGTGGAACTGATGCTTAGGATGGATTACTGAAGGAGCCAACCGGGCAATCAAATGTTTGGCATTTTGCCTTTCTTCAACCTATGAATATGTTCAATGTCAACATTGTGAAACAAAATATGTTGCTTATCAACATTTCTAGATACATGTATATGTCAACTTTATACATCATGTGCAGTATATCAACGTATATTAACGTTATACACGTCATGCTATTGCATTGTGGTCAGGGAAGATAGAAGGCTTTCATCCCGGAGAGCCGTGTTTACATCCCAGCGTGTTCAAAGTCTACATTTAACATTCTCATTTAACCCCAACCCAAACCATAACCCTAACCTTAAACCTAGTTGTTTTGGTTGACTAACCTTTAACCAAGCTTTTTTTAGATGTCTAAACTTTAACCAAGTTGTTTTAGTTGCCTAACCTTTAACCAAGTTGTTTTAGTTGCTTAACCTTGAACCAAGTTGTTTTAGTTGCCTAACCATATGTTTTTTTATTTGCCGAATATTTTCAAATTAAGTGGAAACTCTGTGACACATTAAGATGTGTTTGCACCTTTTAATTCCTTTGTAATTGTTAGAATTTAGTTTATTTAGAAGGTCCAGGATCTACAGTACCGGGCTATATTTCCGTACTCATTTTTGCAGGCGTAGTAGCTATCTGTGCTCATGGGCCCTTTGCCTCATAGTCTGCCTATATATGTGCTTAGTCTCTGATGTCAATTTGTCATTACGGTACAGCTACGGTACGGTACGGTACAGTTTTGTCTTTTTAGGGCACCAAGGCCATTGCTCTATTGACATCGTGAAGAGCAATTTTTCTGAAATGTGTCTCAAAAGGAGCCAATTATCCTTTTCCCAGGGCATGTTACAGACCACTGATGCTTTTAAAGCAACTGACAGTAGCAGGGCACTGCCAAGGTGGCTTTAGGGATCTCAGGGCATCATGGCCAGAGGGAGGGGCAATGGAGGCCATGTCATTCCCACCCTGGTCCACCTATGTGCTTAGTCTCTGATGTTAATTTGTCATTATGGTACAGTTAGATTTTCAGGCGTTGTACCTCCGGCTGTGCCCCTGGGCTGCCGCACAGCATGTCTTTTGAGCTTGCCCGAGCAGCTAATCAGGGATAATAATCAACTGTCTACTCACTTTTTTAACTGTTAATTTTCTTTCCTTTGTCTATTTGTTTTATTGTTTCCTTCTTGATTCTGTTGTATTGTATACTTTGTAAGGATTATTATAATTTTGTTTTCTGAGGTAGAGACCCTGAATAAGCCCTTCCAGCGTTTCCTGTCTCTACCTGCACATTATTGTCCTGTTTGCATTTTTTTTTTTATCCGTTTCTGTTTTTATTGTGTGCAAAAATAAATAAAAATATATAAAATAATCCTGTGCGGACCAGAAATGAGCGAAGAGGAAGGGGAGCAGTTTGTCTCCTGGAAAGTAAACCGGCAGCACACGGGGGTGTAATTCTCTCACAAAGTCTTTATTGAAAAGTATAAATAATCTCCGCGCTGCGATGCACTCGTCCGTTTATCGGCGCCATAAATCCTGGTGGCAGGCCTCTGCAGCGGTCATCAGTCAGCGGCCATCTTAAGTGGGTCAAGACCAGGGAAGCTCCAGAGACGCCCTGCCTCTCAGACATCACAACCCAGCTGAGACCACACTCAGGCTGGGCAGCACAGCAGGCTCGGCTAGAACTCACTCCAAAACACTGGAAACAACTAGACAAACAAATGACTAGCGGAAATGCATGGGTCACTGAGGCAAACAACAAATCAACACATTTGATCCACAAACAACTCTTGGCAACACTTTATTTGGAGCAGAGTTGATCACATCGACTGTCTACAAATGTGGACAGACTCAGCGTGACGTCACCCATTGGTTTTTGGACTCCTGTTTTAGAGCCTGATTTGGCCGACTGGCCGTTGCCATCTGAAGCTAAAGTTGTGTGTCTTTGCGTCTGTCTGTGTATTTGTTATGCACGCCCACACCACAGGTCAGATTGGGCTGAAAATTTGCATGGCGGTATACATTATGATCCGGGGAAGGTAATAGGCAGTTTGGAAAGTCCTGGAACCACCTGGAAAATCCTGGAAACCACCTGGAATCCACCTCACGCCCACACCCCAGGTCGGATTGGTTTGAAAATGTGCACGGCGTGGGGTATGATCTGGGGAAAGTCATGGGCAGGTTGGATTGGGCTGCAAATTGGCATGGCGGTGTGTTATGATCCACGGAACATCATGGGGATGTAAAGGCGCAATTGTACTGCTTTGTGCCTATAACTCGGGCAATGCTGGGTATATTGCTAGTTAGCTCTGTAGACAAAAAACATGTTTTGAACCAGGCTGTACCTGATGAAAACCTGATGAAGGTCTAGTACCGAAACGTTGTTTCCCTATATATCTTCTAATAAAGAATTTACCAGTAAGGTCAGTGTCATGCGGGATTTTCTCTACTTTTAGTTCATTTTCCATCCTACGCACCTGATTTAAAGTTTTTTAGGTGTGCAACAGCTCTTTCACAGACTTTGAACCAGGCTGTAAACATGCTTAATCCTGTTGTAAAGACAGGCATTTTAACATGGGGATGAACGGGAATGCCTCTCTTTAGGAGCAGCCTCAAGTGGCCATTCAAGGAACTACTTTTAGTATCACTTCCGCAGCTTCCTCTGTAAAATCCCGAGCTTGCCACCTGGTTGATCCTCAGGTGACAGAAGTATATTTTCAACATGTCTCATGTGTATTAATAAGCCCGTACATCTCACAGAAAAGGCATTCAAATGTTTTAAATATAATCAACCCATAAATCCCTTATAACACTATATAACACAAAGCCTTCAATTTTTAAAGCTACTTTTGATGGATAAATAACGTTGATGTAATTGAGAAATTAAGGATATTTCGGGGCTGCACTTCAGCCTGATTGAAACTCATTCCTACGGGATACAACATCACTGATTATTTTTTTAAGCCAGCACCATATGAAATCCGTTGTTTGTTTTTTGAATGAAATTGTTGAATTTGAATTTGAATTTATGGGTTAGGATGTTTTTTTTTTAATGACTTGGCTCTGTCAGATAGCCTCTTCAACATGTTTCTCAAAGTGACAACAAAGTTGTGAAGTGATGTAAGGGTCCCACGCAAGATGGACCCCCCCTCTCTCAAAACACCCCAATCAAAAACGGAATCATTTCTCTAGGCCTACTTTACAATTATGAAATCATTTAGGTTACTATAATAATTAGGCCTACTTTTATCAATCTCAGCCAAATTATGGAAAATTCTACAATATTCCGTTTTACAGTTGTTTCCATTATTTTTTATGATCAAATTCCATGATTCCGCCCATTTTTTCTGCAATGCGGAAATCATATGGCCCTACCTGTATTTAAACAGAAGCAGGCCACAGGCCAAACTGGCAGGTAACATCCATGCAAGGCTGCATCTTCTGGGCCCGGTAATGCCTTTTTATCAGATCCGCCCGCTGACAGGAGAAGCTATGGCTATTGTCTCGGCTGGCGTTCAGCCAAACGCAACGTTGCCCGTTAACGCCGCGCGACAGAGCTGCCGCCGCCGCCGCTATCTCTGCAGCCCGTCCGCTCTGGGCCGATAGCGTGAAAGGCCGCGCGTTAGAGCCTCGCGCTGAGGCTTCCGATAAAAAAGGCAAAAGACAGCGCTGAATGAATGGAAGCGTTACGGAGGGAAGCACGTGGCGGGCTCACTTAGCCGAGGTGTCCCGGGATGAGGGAGGATAGCCCGAGACATTCCCAGGGAATTAGATGAAGGGGCAGCATCTCCCCCGTGAGAGAGAGAGGCCACCAAGAGAACATGTCCTGGCCTCTGTGGGGTTCAATACGCTTCCTCAGCTGGGAGGAACCAGAGAGAATAGAGCCTTCTGTGTGGGAGCTGTGATTACATGGCAGAGTAGGAACAGGTGTCTGCTGACGCCCTGCCTCTCTCTGTTGTGCTGTTGGAGGCTTTTTGTTGTGCCTCTCTGGGGGAATGTGAACATGCACATTTCACCGCACCGCCAAGAGGTGGCTATGGTGCAGTGGTGGGTAGAGTACTGAAAATCTATACTCAAGTCAAAGTACAACTACTGAAAAATGACTCCAGTACAAGTGAAATTCACCATTAGAGAAACATACTCAAGTAAAAAAAAAGAGAAAAAGGTATCTGGTTAATAAATTACCGTAAATTCCGGACTATAAGACGCACCGGTCTATAAGCCGCACCTTCAAAGGTGACTATTTTTTTCTTCTATAAGCCGCACCGGTCTATAAGCCGCGGGTGTTTTGATGTTTAATTACCATATGTAAGGCTTCGTGCACAGAGGGGATTGTCGGGAAAGAGATGGCTGTTTGGGGAAGCTCCCATTTATTAACATTTCAACAAAACAAAAGTCAGGTCACTAATCCCCAGACAAAATCACACATTGTGGTATTTTTTGTTTTTTTTACAGTGCACACAGTGTCCGCGGTGTGGTGAAAAGAGGGCAAGAGAGGAAATTAAAACAGAAGTGGATTTATAGTTAGAAAGAGTGCTAAAGAAGAGAGAATTCCGTTTTTTATTTTTTTATTTTAGTTACTCACAGTACTATTGACCAGTCCAACTCAAAAGATATTCGGCAGTTTCACTTTGAGCTCTTGTTCCGCCGCTGGGCACACAGTGTCCGCGGTGTGGTGAAAAGAGGGCAAGAGAGGAAATTAAAACAGAAGTGGATTTATAGTTAGAAAGAGTGCTAAAGATAGTCCGGTCTGGTTATGACGAGTCTCGCTGGGTACAGTACGCCAAAGCGATATCCATTGACTCGATGATGCTGTTGTATGTTGCGCGTTTCTGTTGCACCAACGCGGAGAGGTCCTGCCGGACGAAAAAGCGCGTACCCTCCCAGGTGAGGGGCTTCTTCCCCGCAGCCTGGAGGATGAGTTGACGGTCGGGCCAGCGGAGTAGGCAGATGAAGATGGCCCTCGGTGGCAGGCCGGGGTCTGGACGTGGCCGAGGCGCCCGGTGTGCCCTGTCCACCTCTGGTGGTTTCTCGCCTTCCTTCAGGTCCAGGATGTAACACAGGATTTTGCCACGAAAGCGTCCATGTCACCAATCTCAGCTCCTCTTTTACATTGATCAGGCGAATGTTATTTCTTTTACTCCTGCTGATTAAGTCATCAACCTGCGTGTGCAGGGTTTCGATTTTGCATTTTATCCATTTTCGGACTCACTGTGTTGTTTTTGTCCTCCAGTGCGCGGATGCGCTTTTCCGCATTATAAACTCTGTTCACGGTTGCCTTAGTTTCTTTAGTGAGTGAGTGGATGGACTTCTGCACGTTTTCAAACTTGTTTTCAAGCTGCTCAAAACCTCTGAGCGATGTCGGACTTAATCGATAGTGTTTCACGGAGTAAAAGTTTAGCCCAAGCGTGTATCTCCAGCCTCCAGCAGGTGAGTCATTTCCTCATTCATGGCGTGATTGCTTCGTCTTTTTCTTTCTGCTTACCTGTGTTGTGTTGTGTTATGTTATGTTATGTTATGTTGTTAAAAGAGGGCAAGAGAGGAAATTAAAACAGAAGTGGATTTATAGTTAGAAAGAGTGCTAAAAAAGAGAGATTTTTTTTTTTTTTTTGGAAAAAATCCATAGATAAGACGCACCGTTATATAAGCCGCAGGGGGCAAAAAAGGCCAAAAAACGGGAAAAAAGCCGCGGCTTATAGTCCGGAATTTACGGTACTCAAAGTACATTTTAGTATTTGTATCCGTCAGTGCAAAATAAGATTTTCCTCACCTAACCCTCTTGTTCTCAATTTCACTATCTGTCCCACACGGACAAATTACCAAATTGACATCCCAACTTCTATAATGAAGGTATGACAAAGCTAGAAATGGCAAATGTATAGCTTTTTTTTATAGTTACAAAAATAAACAGCGCTACACTGTTCTGTGTGCTTATGGATTCTCTACAGTTTGCTCATTATGCGAGAAACAACATAGAGACAGTCCGCATGTCTGGGAACGCCCACAAAATGTTAAACGGCTGGCGCGCGAGTGGGGTGAAACCGGCGATATATCTCATGGGCTGACTCACCAAAAGACGGTGCTGCGGCTCTAAACTACAGGTTCGGGGGTTCTAGAGCAGAACACAAGACGTCTGCTCAGATGTGCGTTTACTGCGGTGGTTAAATCCCCGATCGTGTCTGCCTGGGCTGGGCTATCAGCTCAATTCTAACTTTGCTGAATGGATAGAACGGGGGAATTTACCCCACCCTGACCCCGCCCCCAGCAAGGCTGAGCCAGCTAACCCAGCGTCTATTGTGGGCATTCCTAGAGCCTGTATGGGCGTTCCCAGACATGCAGACTGTCTCTATGACCAGGTGGATTTGCCGGGGGCGGGGCTATTCTCAAAAACATCTCATTTGCAATATTATTGACAACAGTCATTTTCAGACTGCAAGAGGCTGCAGTTTGTTCCTCAGAGGCAAACCCAGCTGACAAATCACTCTCATAATGATGGGGGAAAACAGCTGTTTTCTCCAGATATATTGAACTTCATTTCACACCTATTCAGCAACATGATGTTGTTGTATGAATGTGAGGCTGAACGCTCCCCTGTGAGCACGACTCAGGAGGAAGTCAAACCGCCCAAATGCACCAGATCCAGATCCACCCTCCACTGAACTCCACACATTCTGTCTGTCTGTCTGTCTGTCTGTCTGTCTGTCTGTCTGTCTGTCTGTCTGTCTGTCTGTCTGTCTGTCTGTCTCTGTGTGTCTGTCTGTCTGTCTGTCTGTCTGTCTGTCTGTCTGTCTGTCTGTCTGTCTGCCTGTCTGTCTGTCTGTCTGTCTGCCTGTCTGTCTGTCTGTCTGTCTGTATGTCTGTCTGCCTGTCTGTCTGTCTGCCTGTCTGTCTGTCTGTCTGTCTGTCTGTCTGTCTGTCTGTCTGTCTCTGTGTGTCTGTCTGTCTGCCTGTCTCTGTCTGTCTGTCTGTCTGTCTGTCTGTCTGTCTGTCTGTCTGTCTGTCTCTGTGTGTCTGTCTGTCTGCCTGTCTCTGTGTGTCTGCCTGTCTGTCTGTCTGTATGTCTGTCTGTCTGTCTGTCTGTCTATCTGTCTGCCTGTCTGTCTGTTGATAGGATTTCTCTCCTCAGATCCCTGTTTTTTTTTTGATAAGTAACCAATTGATAGAAAACATCATTTCAAATTGAGAAATAAAACGTTTCTTCATTGGAGGTCACAGGGGGGGAGTGAAAACTTCCTCTCTGCGAGAGGACAAAAGGCCACCTCAGCCTTTTAGTTACTACAACTCGTGGTTACACAAAAGCAATATGTGGAAATGGTCCTCTCAGTTCCTGTTATCAGATACTGCACGTATATGCATATTTTCAACACACCCCAAAGAACGTACACTCATATGACTGCAGATGGAGACTTCCACATTCCAAGGCAGAGCCTGCTTTTAGGAAATGAAACTGCAACCCCAGAATGTCATTTAAACCATGGTCAGCTTACTTAGAGAGCAGAGGTCAATGAGATATGCCTCTGCTCGGATTGCGTTGGACAAGAGAGCAGTCACTTCGGTACAAGTCTGGAGATCATCACTAGTTTATAGCTTGTCTTTAAAGACAAATGGCTACAGAACATCAATAGAGGTGGGGGGGACATTCCACGGGGCCCGCAGGTTGCAGAATCTCTGTGGGAAGGAAGACACTACTATGTATTTTGGGGTTAATAAATTATGTTTTTACTATGCGTTGACCTTTCCCCCCAGAGAAGACAGGATCTGCTCTAAGGACACAGCACAGAGCAGAGGAGAGAGGTCCCGGGTTCGAATCTCAGACGGCCCGGCGTTGGTCTTTGGGAATATTAGATGCTCAGTAGAATATATATTGGTTATCTTATGATAGAGTGTGTCTAGAACAGTAATGGAATGGTGTCAGATGTTGTATTTTGGTGTGTTGAATAAACTTCAATTTGCATTACTTGCTATACAATAAGGGAGCTACAGTATATAATATCTAGATAAATATTAGCCTATTGATACTACTGCAACTATAGAATGGAAAATAAATGTATAGTCAAAATAGTGGTTATATTAGAGTTGAATCTGCCGACCGAATTGGCAGGTAGCTGTCAAATTAGTTGATAATTGGTAATTGATAAGAGTTTCCTCATCCTATTTACCACAGGGTGAGGTTTTCTCTGATTTGTTGAATTTAACTTAAGGAACTATCCTCTTCTCTTTTTACATTCCTTAGGAATGGTTTTAGACTAAGAGGTAGTGGTCTGGGCTATATGATGTTTTTTCTAGTTCAGACTGGGATTAACCCATGATTAGCTGAATTTGATCTTATCCAGGATGTAGATTAGTTTAATCTAGTCTAAGAGTAACCATAAGATAAAGTGCTATAGGATTTCTAAGAGAAAATAGCTAAATTAGCTGACCCAAATTATAGGAATTAAAAATAGGAATTTAAATATATCAAGCTGGTAATATTAGCAAATATATTGACAGTTGCTTTGGTAGATAGGAAATAAAATAAATGACCAGTATTCAGTGAGGGTTGGTGCATGTGACCTGTGGAAGAGCCATGTCATGTCATGAGGACCAAGGAGGAGAAAACACGCCTACAATAAGAGTGACAGAAGGAGAGATCGTATAACTACCAATGACAGCCCAGCAGTGAAGGATGTCCCCAGATGGAGGAGGAACCTTCGGGGAGAGACCAGCCCACACCAGAAGAGAACGCCCCCAAGGAAATGCACTTTAAAAGCCCACGCAAAATATTAGAATTGGTCGGTTTTCAAGGGTCTTTTTCTTGACCTGCTACATATTTGCTGTTAGGAAAGACCACTGGAAATCCACCACGGAGATCTCTGAGGGGTAATATATTACTTGATCTGCTTTGTACTAATATGCAATATTCTCTATATAAAATAATGTTCTAAATATCAGAATTGCTTGTTGTATTGGTTTTTCATATATCTGGAATAATTGGACATGCTGGAAAGGTATTAACATATGTCAACACCTTCTGATTGGAGTGGGCAGTTTTATATAGGTTGAACCAGGCACCGAAAAATCCTTTCCTATCACTGTCTGTCTGTCTGTCTGTCTGTCTGTCTGTCTGTCTGTCTGTCTGTCTATCTGTCTGCCTGTCTGTCTCTGTGTGTCTGTCTGTCTCTGTCTACCTATCTGTCTGTCTGTCTCTGTCTACCTATCTGTCTGTCTGTCTGTCTGTCTCTGTCTGTCTGTCTCTCTGTCTGTCTGCATCCATTTCTCTCCCCGATGGCAACTACAGTATGTGTCTGTGTGCAGTTGTGTTAAGAACATGCATCTCCGTGTTATAGAGGGTTTTGCCAGAATCGTGTTGCTATGGAACAGTTTGAATCCTAGCTCATTTCCTGTCAGCTATTGTATTAGCCAACACTACAACAGGAAGTAAACTAGAGGCAATTTAGAATGTTTATGTTGTCAAGTTAAAAGTGTCTTTAGGAGCAGCACGGCCCCTTTAAGAGAACAGGGTGGTGCAGAATGTTTGGTGCATGAGTTAAGTGTGTGGTGAGAAATTTGCATTTTAAGATTTTTTAGCCTCCAGTCTGTAGATGGCGCTACAGCTGGTGTTCTAAGCTTGAGTTCCCATGCCCCACCCCTATACTATAAAGACTGTAGGTAGCCCTCCAGGAAGCGATGTTTTTTTCCGGATGATGGCGAAGGCTGGAGGCACCCTCTCTGCCTGTGATTGGCCTAGCGTCAAACGTTCATCCAATCACATTCGCTTGGCTATCCTGCGTCTCTTTCTACATTCTAAACGGCAATCCAACTCTCTGAGCTAGTGGGTCATAGTGATTAAGACTAGAAGATTAAAGTATAGTCTTTATGCATCTTAAAATATGTTTTGAAGGGACCTTTTAAGTTGAATAGTATTTGAATTATATTAATATGACGGGAGTTTCTATTGCACAGAAAACATTTTACTTTTATACTTGAGTACATTTCAGAGCCTGTACTTTTTTCCTTTTACTTGAGTAATTAAGTTGAATCAGTACTTCTGCTTTACCAGTCTTTTTTTACACAAATAACTGTACTTCACTTAATCAGAGCAACAATGTGATTAAATTTGGAATGACAAGAAAAAATTACACGTCTGTGCAATAGGCTAAGTAGGCCTAAATAACTCAGATATAGGGTTTGCAATTGTAACGTTCCATATAATGAAGTATCTCATGCTTGTTGATTTAATGATTGTTTTGCACCTGCTGGTCACGTTTGAGATACTTCTGGCTCGCCTCTAAAGAAGGTGGGAGCAGCCGAGTACAGTCAGCCAATCAGAGGCAGAGAGGGGCGGGTCATGCCTTCGCCTAGCCTTCGCCATCATGGGGGAAAAAAATATCGCCTCCAGGAAGGAGCAGACTGAGCAAGCAACTCTGTTGGTTAGATCGGTGCCTCATTATTGTTCTCTGGAATAATTACCATTTCACCTTCATAACGTAATTATTTATAAGATAAAGGTATGAATAACTTGGTCTCATGGCAAGAGAGAGAAGTGTGTGTGATGGTGAACGGATCAGAGCCGAATGGAAAACATGTAGCAGAGGAGTTAGCAAGTTGTAGCAGGTAGCAAATAAATGTATGGTGAAAGTTGCGGTTGTTGTAAAATAAATGCAACAGCGTCTCAAGGTGTCCCTGTGTGCTGTTTTCCCAACTAACTGGTCCCCAAGTAGAAGTGAAGTTGGGCCCTGGAGGACAATGGAGATGTTGGGTATGGATTAGTACACAGTCAGCCAGGACAGCAGCTCCTCTCCTCTCCTCAGCCGACCGCTGGCAGCTCTGGGTTCAGCCAGAGGACACGGCTTTGAAGTGACGATGTAACAGATGCTGTGCTGGGGCCAGCTGTGCTCCGCTCCACTCAAACACTCACATGTTGTATTTATATTGGGTAGAAATGATCTTGCTTTGGCAGAATTCTCTGACCCCACTGGCAAATAATTGTGCTTATTTCGGGGGAAGGGGGGGGGGGGGGGGGGGGTCTTTATTTTAGTCGATTTCATCTTGTTTTGAGAAAAACAAGAAAATGTTCTTAAAACAAGAAAAACAAAATGTTTTAAGAACATTCTCTTGTTCTCAAAACAAGATGAAATTGACTAAAGTCAAGACAAAAAAATCTGTAATAAGCCACCATGTTGAAGCCTGCTCTGCGTTTTATAACGGGTGATGGTTTTCTCACACAGCGCTCGGCTGTATGTTGTATGAAGAGATGTGCTGGCCCTCCCTGTTGACTCGTAGAGAGAGCAACATTATCTTCTATTTAATTACAAAGCTTCCTTGATATCTGTCCTCACTCCTCAGTCACAAGTTAACACTGTCAGTTATCAGACACGCTCGCGGTCTCATATTAGATAGTCTGTCTCGCGTGTGAGTTCCCAACAGGGAAAGACTGCTTTCTCCTTCTATGCTCCAGACAAATGGAACAGACTTCAGGACACTCTTAAACTGGAGCAAGTCATTTCTCTGATTTCATTTGGAGTGCTCCTAGACTGAGGGTACCCTGTGCACGTGTTTTTATCACCTTTTCTTATTGTTTCTTCTATCTTGTTTGTCTGTAAATCTGTAACTTTTTATATTATGTTCTTCTGTAACAGGGCGCTCTTGCAAAGGAGAGCTCGCTCTCAAGGGCTACCCCAGTATAAACAAAGGCAAAAATAAATAATAAAATTGCCGGCGGGGTAAGACTAGATCACTTACTATTCTACTTAATATTAGACTTATTGTAGTAAATACTAGATATGTTGACTTGCTAAGATTTCAGTCTTTGCAGTGAGGTCTGCATGGCCAGCGACGGCGGCGAGTGACAGCCAGGTGCTCAGAGGCGCCATGACAGTCTGCCTCATAGAGAGCCGCCATGACAGTCTGCCTCATAGAGAGCCGCCATGACAGTCTGCCTCATAGAGAGCCGCACGGATGACGTATTTTTGTAGTCGGAACGCGGAAGTCCCGGACTTCATGGTTCTTCACTGTTTCTGTCTATGGGATTTTTGAATGGGTTTTTGGCGCGATGCTTCAAATAAGGTCTCTGGGCAACGCAAGTTTAATCAAACGCGAACCAGTGTTCAGCGGGATAATCTTCACACATGAGGACCACTTTCATGAGTGAATCGTAAATGCGAGCCCTAGGAGTAAAAAGCTCGTGCTAAGCTAATCCAGAACTACACACAGTGTCGCATAGGCTTCCACGTCACGTCAGCACTCAACCTGGACTGTTGTTGATGTGTGCGCTGCTGTGCACTGATTCCCCCGGGCTGAACGGGCTGAACCAGGTGAGGGAAAGAGAATTTCCGTGTTCGTCCTTTGAAGTGATGACGTTATTGACGTATAATATCCCCGTCGATTCAACAGTGTAGTCTCATTTAGCCGTTTGCTAGCTAGCCGCCCTTTTAACGGCACGTAAAAGCTTAAAAACTCATAAAAGTGGTCCTCATGTGTGAAGATTATGCTGCTGAACACTGGTTTGTGTTTGAATAATCTTGCATTAACCAAACAGCACTGTAGCACGAGTATGTAGCAGTGTAGCACTGTAGCACGGGCCAAGGAAGAACGCGGATCCAGGTCGGCTCAAGGGAGCGCGGTGAACAGAAGCGGCTGGCTACTGCCCATGTCTCGGAGGAAGCATGGAGCCAGTTTCGGCTCTCCCCAGATCGGCAGAGGGTGGAGCAGCAACCTGGATAAATAAATTAAATTAGCACTAATGGGGGATAAAAATGGGGTACAAAAATCTATATATATTTAAAAAAAAATCACACTTCCGTATAGTGTCAATTTCAGATGTTTTGGCAGTTCTATATGGCAGCCTATTGGACTACTCTGTGCGTTGAAAAGATAACAACGCCTTGACATTACGTTCATATACGAATCATAGTGCGTTACTTTTCACAGCTTTTATTATGAACAGTGAATGAGAACAGCCTGCTCCAAAGTTACTGTACCTCCCGTCATCTCCATCCTCATCACAACTCACACACACACACACACACACACACACACACACACACACACACACACACACACACACACACACACACACACACACACACACACACACACACACACATCCCCCTCCTCATCACAACTGATCTTCTCACTGATCTTTATCCATTTTTACCCGACCTCCTCGTACTGAGCCTCGAATCAAACACCCCCTCACGCGACCTCTCCGGGTCTGACGGCGGTCGGCCGCCCCCAGCGGCCGCCCATCAAGCCCGCCAAACGAGCAGAATAATCCAATAAAAAAATGCAGTGGCTAATTGTGCGGAAATGCATCTATTGTTTCGCCTGCCGACCGTGACCCCATGCTGTAACTGTACGAGAGAGAGAGGGAGAGACAGGGGGAGACAGAGGGAGAGAGGGAGAGACAGAGAGAGACAGGGGAGAGAGAGAGGGGGAGAGAGAGACGGGGCGAGAGGGAGAGACAAAGGGAGAGAGAGACAGAGGGGGTGAGAGAGAGAGGGGGAGAGACGGGGAGAGAGGGAGAGACAAAGGGAGAGAGAGACAGAGGGAGAGACAGAGGGGGTGAGAGAGAGAGACAGAGGGAGAGAGAGAGGGAGAGAAAGAGAGAGACAGGGGAGAGAGGGAGAGAGAGAGGGGGAGAGAGAGAGACGGGGAGAGAGGGAGAGACAAAGGGAGAGAGAGGGGGAGAGAGAGAGGCGGGGAGAGAGGGAGAGAGAGACAGAGGGAGAGAGAGAGAGAGACAGGGGGAGAGAGGGAGAGACAGAGGGAGAGAGAGAGGGGGAGAGAGAGAGACGGGGAGAGAGGGAGAGACAAAGGGAGAGAGAGACAGAGTGAGAGAGAGAGAGGGGGTGAGAGAGAGAGACTGGGAGAAGTGACTCGCACCAGTGGACTGATGAAGAGAGAGAACAGCTTTAATTAAAGAAATGACAAAGCTTGGATGGACGTGTTGTTTTCTGTGAGCTGTGAACACAAACCAACACTCTCTGTGTCTGAATCTATGAAGTGAATGAATATCTCCTTCATGGTCAAACGTGAGACAGACACAGATGAATATCTCCTTCATACATGATGTTAGGTCAAACGTGAGACAGACACAGATGAATATCTCCTTCATACATGATGTTAGGTCAAACGTGAGACAGACACAGTGGAGCTGAACTGAACTGACCCGCATGAATACCAATACAAGTTGTCCCCTAATGAAAGAGTTATGAATAACTAAGAGAGTACTAAAGAAATATTACTTTGATGCTGGCTCACTCATCTCGTTTGCAGATTCCAGTCTGTCCTGTGTTCAGGTCTCTCAGCAGCAGGGCATGAGTAGGACAGTCTGTCCTGTGTGTGTCCTCTCAGCAGCAGGGCATGAGTAGGACAGTCTGTCCTGTGTTCAGGCGTCTCAGCAGCAGGACATGAGTAGGACGGTCTGTCCTGTGTTTAGGCATCTCAGCAGCAGGACATGAGTAGGACCGTCTGTCCTGTGTTCAGGTCTCTCAGCAGCAGGGCATGAGTAGGACAGTCTGTCCTGTGTCCTCTCAGCAGCAGAGCATGAGTAGGACAGTCTGTCCTGTGTTCAGGCCTCTCAGCAGCAGAGCATGAGGAGGACAGTCTGTCCTGTGTTC